>NC_092755.1:87412724-87734263 GCF_047496795.1 Chiloscyllium punctatum | reverse complement strand
CTAGTTGCCCTTGAGAAGGTGGTGAGCTGCCTTCTTGATCCACTGCAGTCTCTGTGCTGTAAGTTGACCTACAATGCCCTGAGTTGAGAGTGTGACGCTCGAAAAGCACAGCAGGTCACGCAGCATCCAAGAAGCAGGAGAGTCGACATTTCAGGCATAAGCCCTTCATCAGGAATTCCAAAACCTCGATTCTCCTGTACCTCGGATGCTGCCTGATCTGCTGTGCTTTTCCAGCGCCACACTCTTGACTCTGATCTCCAGCATCTGCAGTCCTCACTTTCTCCTACAATGCCCTGAGGGAGGGAATTCTAGGATTTTGACCCAGCTACAGTGAAGGAAACATATATTTCTAAGTTAGAATGGTGAGTGGTTTAGAGGGAAACTTGCATGTTGTGTTGTTCCCATGTGTCTGCTGGCCTTGCCCTTCTAGATGGAAGTGTCTGTGGATTTGGAAGGTGCTTTCAAAGGATCATTGGTGAATTTCTGCAGTGTATCTTGTAGATAGTACACACTGCTGCGACTGAGCATCGGTGGTGGAGGAAATGGATGCTTGTGGACGTAGTGCAAATCAAGCAGGTTGCTTTGTCCTGAGTGTTGAGTGTTGTTGGAGCTGCACTTATCCAGGCAAGTGGGGAGTATTCCATTGTACTCCTGACTGGTGCCTCGTAGATGGTGAACAAGCTTTAGGGAGTCAGGAGGTGAGTTACTTGCTGAGGATTCCTAGTTTCTGACCTGCTCTTGTAGTCATTGTTTTATTTGTCAAGTCCAGTTCAGTTCTGGTCAATGGTAACCCCTAGGATGGTGACAGTGGGGAATTCAGCGAAGGCAACACTATTGAATGCGAAGGGGTGGTGGTTAGATTGTTTCTTATTGGTGATGGTCTTCGCCTGGCATTTCTGTGGCATGAATGTTACTTGCCACTTTCCAGCTGAAGCCTGAATATTGTCCAGATCTTGTTGAATTTGAACATTAACTGCTTCAGTATCTAAGGAGTCATGAATGGTGCTGAAAATTGTGCAATCATCGATGAACATTCCCACACCTGACCTTATGATGGACGGAAGGTCAATGATGAAGCGGCTGAAGATGATTAGGCCTAGGGCACCAACCTGACAAACTCCTGGAACTGTGATAATTGACTTCCAACAATCACAACCATCTTCCTTTGCGCCAGGAATGACTCCAACCAATAGAGAGTTTTCCCCCGATACCCATTAATTCCAGTTTTGCCAGAGATCCTCGATACCACACTTGATCAAATGCAACCTTGATGTTAAGAGTCTTGAATTCAGTCCTTTTGACCATATTTGAGCCAAGGCTTTAATGAGGTCAGAAGCTGAGTGACCCCGGTGAAAATCAAACTGGCATTACTGAGCAGGTTATTGCTTAGCAAGTGCTGCATGATAACACTGTTGACGGCATTTCCCCTCATTTTACCGATGATCAAGAGTAGACCAATGGGGTGGTAATTGGCTGAGTTGGACTTAGTCACAGAGTCATAGAGATGGAAACAGACCCTTCGGTCCAACCCGTCCATGCCGACCAGATATCCCAACCTAATCTAGTCCCACCTGCCAGCACCCGGCCCATATCTCTCCAAACCCTTCCTATTCATATACTCATCCAAATGCCTCTTAAATGTTGCAATTGTACCAGCCTCCACCACTTCCTCTGGCAGTTTATTCCACACATGTACCACTCTCTGTGTGAAAAAGTTGCCCCGTAGGTCTCTTTTATATCTTTCCCCTCTTACCCTAAACCTATGCCCTCTAGTTCTGGACTCCCCCACCCCAGGGAAAAGACTTTGTCTAGTTACCCTATCCATGCCCCTCATAATTTTGTAAACTTCTATAACGTCACTCCTCAGCCTCCGATGCTCCAGGGAAAACAGCCCCAGCCTCTTCAGCCTCTCCCTATAGCTCAAATCCTCCAACCCTGGCAACATCCTTGTAAATCTTTTCTGAACCCTTTCAAATTTCACAACATCTTTCCAATAGGAAGGAGACCAGAATTGCACGCAATGTTCCAACAGTGGCCTAACCAATGTCCTGTACAGCTGCAACATGACCTCCCAACTCCTGTACTCAATACTCTGACCAATAAAGGAAAGCATACCAAACACCTTCTTCACTATCCTATCTACCTGTGGCTCAACTTTCAAGGAGCTTTTAGTGAACAGGATATACACGGGCAATTTTCTACATTGTTGGGTAGATGTTTGATTTAATTTAATTTGATTTGATTCAATTTGATTTGATTTATTATTGTCACGTGTACAGAGATACAGTGAAAAGTTTTGTTTTGTGTACTACAAAGGCAGCAGTGTTGGCAGAATGTTGTCAGTGCTTCCCACCATTTCTTGCTATCACATGGAGTGAATCGGATTGACTGAAGACTGATATCTGTGATGCAGGGGACCCCTGGAGGAGGCCAGGATGGATCGTCCACTCAGTAATTCTGGCTGAACGCTTCAGCCTTAGCTTTTGCGTTGCTGTGCTGGGCTCTTCCTTCATTGAGGATAGTGATATTTGTGGAGCCTCTTCTTCCGGTGAGTTGTTTAATTTCCCACCTCCATTCACGGCTGGTGTGGCAGGCCTGCAGAGCTTAAATCTGATCCGTTGGGTTCTGGGATTGCTTAGCTCTACCTATTACTTGCTGCTTAATGCTGTTTTGCATGCAGGCGGCCTTCTTTGGGAGCTTCACCAGATTGACACCTCGTTTCAAGTATTCCTGGTACTGCTCCTGGCATGCCCTCCTGCACTTTCCATTGAACCAGTGTTGATCCCCTGGCTTGATGGTAATGGTTGAGTGGGAGACATTCCAGCCATTAGATTACAGATTGTGCTGGAGGAGTATTCTCCTGCTGTTGATGGTCACAGCATCCGTGGATGCCCAGTCTTGAGATGCTAGATCTGTTTGAAGTCTGTCCCATTTAGCATGGCGTTAGTGCCGCACAACACGATGGAGGCTACTCTCAATGTGAAGGCAGGACTTTGTCTCCACAAGGACTATGCAGTGGTCACTCTTATCGATACTGTCATGAACAGACACACCTGTAGCCGACAGATTGGTGAGGATGAGGTCAGGTATATCTTTCCCTCTTTTGGTTCCCTCACTACCTGCTGCAGACCCAGTCTAGCAGCTATACCCTTTGCAATTTCCTCAGACTCTCTGAGCTCTCAACTACTTCCCATGACATCTCCTTCCCATTGGCGCTGATCACTTCAGGTCCCACATTTAGAATGCCATCTCTAAACACTTCCCCCCAACCCCCCCGCCACACCTTTAAAACTCTTATAGGACCATCCTTGTGGTGACTTCACCTCACATTTACCTTCTTGAGTTGGCTTTCATTTCTTTGCCTTATATTTACTTGGTGTGGCTGAAATGTGAGTAGTGTTGCAGCATATTCTGTCTGGAATATGAGAGCATATGGAAGCTGGAGTGCAGGAAAACCACGTCCTGAATAACGATGATGGATTATGTGCAGCACACCCAGATGATGAACAATAGTTGCCCTTGCCAATGAATCATAAGGTGTTGGTTTCAAGTTCTGCTCCATGAATTTGAAATCTCAGCTCATGCTTGAATAGTACTGAGGGACTGCTATGTTGTTCTATGTCGCTTCTTTCAGCTGAGATATTAAACCAGGTTCCTATCTGCCACCATTGGTGGATGCAGAAGATTCAATGGCCCGATATCAAAAATGAAACACCACAGTGGCTGTTAGTACTGCTGCCTCAGTGTCAGGCACTTGGGTTCGATTCCACCCTCAGGGAGCTGTCTGTGTGGAGTTTGCACATTCTCCCTGTGCCTGCACAGGTTTCCTCTGGACGCTCTGGTTTCCTCCCACAGTCCAAAGATATGCAGCTTAGGGTGGATTGGCCAAACTAAATTGCCCATAGTGTCCAGGGATGTGCAGGTAGTGGATTAACTATGGAAAATGTTGGGTTACAGGGTCTGGCTGGGATGCTCTTTGGAGCACCAGTGTGGATACGATGGACTGAATGGCCTGCTTCCACACTGGAGGGATTCAATGATTGGGTCAATATCTCTCAACATTTGGATGTCAGGGGTTAGTTGGCCGGATGGTTTGTTTGCGATGCAGAGTGATGGCAACCAAAGGGTTTCACATTAACTGAGGTCACCATGAGGTCCTGCCTGCTCAACCTTGTCCTTCCCCAGAGGTTAAACCACCACTGGTCATCTCCCTGTCTAATGTCAGGGCTGTCCTCTAGGGCTATAGTAATTTTATGGGTCAATCAACATCACCAAAAAGAAAATGGACTTGGTGCTTTGTTCTGTCCTATTTGGCAACTGTGGCAATTACACATCAAGTGCTTGATTACCTTTGGGCACTTGTGCTGTAGAGATCCAGCAAGCCAATGTTCTCGAGACATGGGTTCAGATACCATTATACTGGATGATGATGAATTTGAAATAATGAGCACTATTAATAGGGTGAGGTCCTTTCCCCAGGAGTGGGGAGTCCAAAACTAGAGGGCATAGGTTTAAGGTGAGAGGGAAAAGATTTAAAGGGACCTAAGGGGCAACATTTTCACACAGAGGGTAGTGCTTGTATGGAATGAGCTGCCAGAGGAAGTGGTGGAAGCTGATACAATTACAGCATTTAAAAAGCATCTGAATGGGTATATGAATAGAAAGGGTTGAGAGGGATATGTGCTGGCAAATGGGACTAGATTAATTTGGGATATCTGGTCAGCATGGACCAGTTGGACCAAAGGGTTTGTTTCCATGCTGTACATCTCCAATTCCAAAAGCTAGCCTTATGGTGACCATGTAACCAATGTCAATTGTTGCTCAAACTCATCTGGTTCACTTAATCCCTTCAGGGAAGAAGATCCTCTATCCTTACTTGCTCTAGCCTCCATGTGATTATAATTCTGTAGCAATGTGATTGACTCTTAACTGCTCTCTGAAGTGGCCCTGACAAGCCAATCAGTTGCCAATCAGTTCAATCGGCAATTAAGGATGGGCATTAAATGTTTGTCCATATCCCATAAATGACATTTTTTAAACTGGGAAAGGTACTGTATAACTTGTCATGTGAAATCTGGGGGAAACTTAAAGAATGAGTCTGCAAAATTTGTAACAAAACTCTCTGAATCTCAGTAGGTGAGGGAGTGTGCACCACAGATTGAATGAACAACATTGAGTTAAGTACCTCAGTAGTTTAATTTGCCGACTCTTAACATGATAATGGGATCAGGCACCAAGCTGACAAAGAAAGTGGTTCAGTTAGAATGCTAACGCACTAACCTTGGTAACAATGCTAATGTACCTTGATTGATTACACAAGGGAGTTTTTTTTAACATTACTGATGACTGTTACAAAACATTGATATTGTCCAGTAAAACTGCAATGTTGCTGTTATGGAAATTTCTGCAGTCTGATGTGCAAACAGCTTACACAACACAATGGGACAAAACCAACAATCCCAACCATTTATGTTCTTAGATGTTAAAGAGGTCTGCATTATTATAAATTCATTTACTGACACGTTGATGCTGAATCAGCCAACCTCGCTTTTGCAACAGTGCAATGCTTTTTTAATGCTGGATTCCCTTCACTATTTACAGCTCTGCAAAGAGAAAGCAGTGAATTACTCAGCAGCAAATGAAAATATGTTAGTGGTGTCCAAATTATTGACTAGGCCTTAAAGCTGCAGTCACTCAGCAACCTCTTAAAATGGACTAATGAGATGAATGCAAAAAGCTTTGTAATTTATGCTATCTATTTTACAATTAAACAAACTTGGTGTGGTTTTTATTCTTTCCCCCGAGTTTCTGCCTGCATGAAGTGCTCTTGTTTTTAATGTCCTTTTTAGGGAGTATTGTCTTTTACACTAATTTCTTGTTTTATTCATTCTGAACAAAGCTTATGGAACATGTAAGAAACTTGAGGTTGTAATTTAGGTTGAGTGATTCCCAACCTCTGCATTCTGGATTTAAATCATCACAACAAAATTTTGCCTTTATGGAGTACCCTTTAGCCAAGTAAACCAACCCAAGAGGCTTCCCAAGAATATTAATCAGAAGATGGCTTATTAGGAGCCACATAAGGAGAAATGGGGACAAAAGCTGGCTGTACCTTTGAAACTCATACTCCATGGAAGAACAGTTTGTTTTAAATGACTAAATGTGATAGGCTTAAGAAGAGACAGAGAGGTCTAAAGAAAATGAGAGAAGGAATTCCAGCCCATTGTGACTAGAACCTAGTTTTAAAAGGTCATGTTATTTTCTCATATAGTGATATTCAAAAAAAAATCCCCTTTTTGCTCTAACGTGGTGGCAGGAACCATGTGGCAAATGACTTGGTGCATGGTGCAGGATCTGGTAAAATTCCCCACTTGTCATGTGTGACTTTTTTTTTGGCTGTTCAAATAGCCTCTGTTTTGCATTAAAAGATTCATGAGACTGTGAAGTCATTATTTTCTAAACAGCGCATGGAGATTTTCCAATCATTTGCTGTCATAAATCACTTGATCAAAATATCAGTATTCATTAGTGAGTCCACACAGCCTCTGATTCAATTAACGTGCTATATGGTTCAGCATTGATCCTGCTTGGGTGATAAGACAGAAATCTATGTGTCTATACAAACGCTTTAAGGTGCCCAGCCTCAGTCAACATTGGGAATGTCTTATTAAGTTATATGAATGGGTAATGCTTTCGCAGAGTGAGGACAGTTAGACTGCTGAAGGAACTTCTCGAAGAGAAAGATTAGATTAGATTACTTACAGTGTGGAAACAGGCCCTTCGGCCCAACAAGTCCACACCGACCCGCCAAAGCGCAACCCACCCAGACCCATTCCCCTACATTTACCCCTTCACCTAACACTACAGCCAATTTAGCATGGCCAATTCAGCTAACTTGCACATTTTTGGATTGTGGGAGGAAATCGGAGCATCCGGAGGAAACCCACACAGACACGGGGAGAATGTGCAAACTCCACACAGTCAGTCGCCGGAGGGGGGAATTGATCCCAGGTCTGGCGCTGTGAGGCAGCTGTGCTAACCACTGAGCCACCGTGCCACCCACCATCTGGGACAGTGTGTTAGCACTGCTGCCTCACAGCGCCAGAGACCAGTGTTCAATTCCTGCCTCAGGTAACTCTCTGTGTGGAGTTTGCACATTCTTCCCGTGTCTGTGTGGGTTTCCTCCGGATGCTCCGATTTCCTCCCACAATCCAAAAATGTGCAAGTTAGCTGAATTGGCCATGCTAAATTGCCTGTAGGATTTATGGGGGCTGGATGGATGCATGGGTAAAAATGGAGGTCAGGTCAGAATCAAGTGAGGTCATGATTTTATTGAACTTTGAGTAGGCTCAACGAGTTGTATGGTCTTCTTCTCCAACTCCTGTGGTTTTATGTAAAGCTGTTACTTGCTGAAGAATCTAACATTAAGGGTTGTACATGTAAAATAATTGGTAATAAATCCTAATACATAGAAATTTATTGACTTAGATTGTGGTTCGATTTTAGGACTGGATTGCAAGGAATGGATCAGATAAACTTCAAAAGGAAATTAGACAAGTATACTAGAGAATAAAAAGGGATAGAAAGGTGTGTTGTAAGTGTGATGTGAAAGAGTTTGACTGGAAGACAGCTTGTGTAAATACCTATGCAGATTATTTGGGCCAACTAATTCTGTTCTCTGAGATAATTTTAAGTAATTTCGTATATAGTACAAACTGGAAGTATAACGTTTAACAAATCGCATTGCGTTCACAATGTTTTCTCGCTCAAGTACTTACACTGTGATTAAACTCACTCAACCATTTACCATGACCTTATCTGAAGATTGCAAATTAGGTTTTCCCCTGAGGTCAAGTATAGACAACTTGCCAATATGCTCTCCTCTAATTTTTCTCCTCTTGTGAAGACACAGGGCTAGATATTTAACCATGCAGTGCTTGCAGAACTAAACAATCACCTGCTCCTGTGATATGGCTGAAAAACGTTCATTCCAACACAAGCATTCTCTGCCTCTGTATTTTTTCAGCAAATTATCAACAAGAAGAATCCAAATGTACAACAGGTAATGTCCCTGTTTCTTATTCAATTTAGTGGTGGACTCACCTCTCCACCTTCTAAAATATTGGCTTTTCCTCAATGCAATTGGGGCCCGGATGACTGACCTCAGAAAAACAAGTTCTACATGCAGCCGCCCAGATCCTTAAAACCGTGCTAGTAAGTGGCAGTTGTTAGATGCTGAATTTTCTTTCCTGCTCACCATACTGCCTGGAATTTTGGATCCCATAAGGTAGATTTAGTGCCACCATCTTCCTTTGTAGTTGAGATTTATGGCACTTGCTTGGTGTAGCTTGGCAAAGTCTAATAAGTAAAGGTTCTTGTGTTAAACAAGGTGTCGTTTATTGCCTGATAGCTTTCAGTCACATTGCTATGAAGGATATTGTTACTCGGACTATGAGAGAGACCTAGATAGCCAGTTTAGCTCCTTTAGCTGTTCACTCCCTTAAAGAACATACAGCATTCTTTGGGTGTTGCAATATTGCATTTCTGGGCAATACCCTTTTCGAAATCTAAAAACTTATACACTTGAAACCACCATTCTCCTGAACATATGAATGCTGGTACAGTGTTTAGCTCTGTGGAATCCTGTGCTTTTTCTCATCAACACACAATCTTCCAACGTGGGTCAACAGATAATAACCAGGAAAAGCAACTGAGCAGTTTCCCTCACTATATCCCACACCAATCCACAGTCACTAAAGTCAGTGGATCTTCCTCTGTCCAACCTGTTAACCCTCTAGTTTTGATTTTACAACCCCTCTGTGTTTTATTCATTTATGGGATGTGGGTGTTGGTGGCTGGGTCAGCATGTATTACCCACATTGAATGCCCTTAAGAAGGTGGTGGTGAATTGCAACAATATGTGTGATGTGCAGATGTCCACAGTGCTATTGAGAAGAAAGTCCTAGGATTTTGACCCAGTGGCTATGAAGGACTATGAAGGGGGTGGCACAGTGACCCAGTGGTTAGTACTATTACCTCAAGCACCAGGGACCTGGGGTCGATTCCAGCCCCAGGCAAATGTTGCACATTCTCCCTGTGTCTGCGTGGGTTTCCACAAGGTGTTCCAGTTCCCCCCACAATCCAAAGATGTGCAGGTTAGGTGAATTGGCCATGCTAAGTTGCCTATAGTGTCCAGGGATATGTAGGTTAGATACATTAGTCAGGGGTAAACGTAGAGTAATAGAATAGGGGAATGGGTCTGGGTAGTTATTCTTTGGAGGATTGGTATGGACTTGTTTCCAGGGATTCTATGATAGTATGAATAGTGATATATCTCCACGTCAGCTTAGTGTGTGACTTGAAGGAGAATTTTTAGTTGATGATATTCAGATGTATCTGTTGCCCATATCCTTCTAGGTGGTGGAAACCTAGAAGGGTTTTGCAATGTGCTGTTGAAGAAACCTTGTAGTGAGTTATTGCAGTGCATTATAAAGATAGCACACACTGCTGCTACTGTGCTTTGGTGGTGAAAGGAGTGAACATTGAAGGTGGTGGATGAGGTGGAAATGGAGTGGAATGCTTTGTCCTGGATGGTGTCAAGTTTCTTGAGATGGTATTGTATCACCTGAGGAGAATCCTGAAGAGGAATTTGGAGTAGCTTTACACCTTCTTGTGTACACGAATAGACCAAATGACTTGGAATTGTAAATATAAGGAAATAATTCAAAAACAAACCCGTTATGCCACAAAGATGTGCCTGTCAGGTGAATTGGCCATGCTAAATTGCCCGTAGTGTTAGGTAAGGGGTAGATGTAGGGGTGTGGGTGGGTTGCGCTTCAGTGGGGCGGTGTGGACTTGTTGGGCCGAAGGGCCTGTTTCCACACTGTAAGTAATCTAATCTAATCTAATCTAAAAAAAACACTGGTTAGGCTTTAGCTATTGTGTTCCACCGAGCCATACTGTTATAGATGTGAAACAGACTTCCATAATACCCTGTAATAAAGGCACAGTATTTCAGATGCTAAAACAAGCACAGAGAATGCTGGAGAAACTCAACAGGAAGACTCCAAAGAAGAATTGCGCGTCAACTATGCTTCCCTCCCCACAAAGATCTGTTGAGTTTCTCCAGCACTTTTAGTGTTTGTGTCAGCAAATCCTGTCTTTGCTAAAATGGCTAATTCTTTCAAAAAGGAACTTAATGGTTATCTGCTTCAAATGTGTTTGGAAGTTATAGGATTTGCCTGAGAAGCAGCATTCTCATTTTAACTCTATTGGGATCCAAAGGGTGAGAAGGGGTTAATGAAAAGCCTCACTATTAGGTGCATAAGATGTAGAAACAGAAGTAGGCAGAATTGCCTATAATATTACAAGCATCAAAGATATGATTTCTGTCGCTGGTCCCATAGAATGGGAAACAGTCAATGTTGAAGCCAACAGTATATGAGCAGCCAGTCGTGAGGAACAGCTTTATAGCTGCAAGGGACCATATCCTACAGCGACAACATGCAGGATTCCTGCTGCAGCTTGCTGTACTGAATACATTATGAAGATGGTGAGTTCAGTGATTGCAGCATTAATGGTCTGCATGCCAGACGTATATTAATACATCAAAGGTCTTCAAGAAGAAGGAAATCTTGGCACCTACAACTGTAACCTGGGCTCTCTCCTAACAATTCTCCCTTCACGTTCAGACCAACTGCTTCGAAAAGTAGATCTGCATCTCTCAGAAATTGAAACTTAAGCCCACAGGAAGGCATTTTTCCAGATAGGGATAGAAAGTTGGAGTTGAAATGTCTGCAGTCTTATCAGCACTAACGTGTTCACTGCAAGCAAGATGTCAAACCAAGAACAAAGCTTAGTGAAAGTGCCCGTTTTTCTCTGTATAATGAGTGGCGTATACAGTCTACTTCAATCTATCCTTTCATCACTCGGCTAGACGGAATAGAACACAGGATGTAGAACTCCTGGGGGAAGGAGAAGAGATTTGTTAATATGATTGAAAAAACATGCACAAGTTGCAACTGACATTATCTGTCTACTACGCAAACAAAACTCTCCCTCCTTATCCTGCTGATAAATGGAAATACACAGTATAAGCAGATAACATGGGTTCTTACTAAGCTACAAATTGCTTGTTACAAAAAAGAAAGCTACAGAGGAACAAATTAAGTCAACAGGAAAAAAAATGGCAGCATAATGAACTCAACCTGACAACATACTGTATGATCTATTGACTTTAACACAGAATACAGATTGCTGTAGAACTTTCATTTCTATTCTGTAAATTAAGGAGATTTTTTTTGCAACGGTGTGTAATTATTCGTCTGCTGAAATGTTAAGAATGCTGTAGTCATTTTACTGTCTGCCTTTAACAATATTATGAATTGTGATGACTTGCTTTATTTGTGGTGTCTTTGTAATTTGGCACCTGCTATCATGATAGATTTTCAATAAACTGATTATCCATCTATCTATCTATCCATAAACACTGAAGCTGCTCCAATGTATTTGAGTCCAACATTGTAACACCAATTGCAAAAGATAATTTTTACCTTATTTTGGAGGAAGCAAAATCTGAGCTCCAGGCACTGTGCTTCTCTCCTCAGTAACTTGGATGTATCATTTTCAAATGAAGTCAAAACAAGCTACAATCCCTAGTCCATTGTGCCATTGAGGCCTTACTTGCATGGCCCCGCAGTGACTCTCAATGTAGTATTGGCTCCTACCTTAGGAACCCCTGTGGTGAGCAAATATATCTGAGTGGGTCCCTGTCTCTTCCTTGTAGTGACAAACATACAAATATTTCTGATGAATTAGCTGAATTGTTTGAGTTTGATTGATTGTTGTCACATGTACCAAAATAGAGTGAAAAGTGTGGTTTTGCATCATGGACATGCAGATCGTACCATACAAAGTAGGTAACAGAGCAGAGTGCAGAATATGGTGTTACCGAGAAGGTGCAGAGAGGGAGAGAGAGATCCGAATTAACATTTGAGAGGTCTGTCCAAAATCCTGATGACAGCAGGGAAGAAGCTGTCCTTGAATTTGTTTATACACATTCTCAAACTTTTATAACTGCTGAGCTGTGTTCATTAATTACTGTAGCTAGGTTGCAGCTTCATGGGCTCTCCATATCATCGACAAGCTAGGTCAGAAACTGTCCTCTGTATTGGCCTTTACTTATTGGCTAACTCAGACAAAAGGAGAATGAAGGAAAACAGAAACTGCCACCAACAGAAGCTGGGTTTAGAATGCAGAATGATTCCAAGCAAGATTTCTCCAAGGGATTTCCATGAACTTCCCATATTCACTAAAGGAGGAGAAATTCCAGGAAAACTACCAGGGTATGTGTATTCACACTGCCCACTCCCTCTGAAAACAGGTTAAGCCCTGTCCCTAAAGCACTCAGTAGATATTAGGGGTTAGTCTAAGTTCTGCTAACAATGCACGTAACATGATAACTAATAAATTTTACAAGCCGATACTCCAAACCCAAGACATTATACTCTGAAACGCAAATCCAGAATTTGACCATGAAGGGATGGATTCCCACAATGACTTTTCTGTTGGCATATGGTCACAACAACTAAAACTAAAATTTGCATCTATATAGCATCCAAACACTTTTCCAGATGATTCACAGAAATGCTACAAAACAAAATTTGTCCCTACATGAGATGACCAAATGCTTAGTCAAAAACTTTGGGTTTTTAGCAGCAGCATAAAGGAGAGACAAGGACGGAAGCAGCGAGTTTTAGGGAGGGAACTCCAAACCTGAAGACCTAAGCGACTGAAGCTCTGTCACCAATGGCCCATTTTGGGACCCGCCAGAGTTGGTGGAGTGAAGCGATTTCGGAGTGTGGCAGGGATGGAGGTAGTTGCCGAGATAGGAAGGATTTAGGCCGTGAAGGAATTTGAAAACCATAATGAGAACTTTAAAGTTACCCAACTGAAAGTGAAAGTGGATAAAAGGGTGATGGGTGAATGAGCTGCCTATGGGCTGAATTCAGTGACATTACTGAGTTAGACGTAGGTGACCCTTATTGTGACACTAATAAGGGTCCAGAAACTCCACTCGGGATCAAATATGACATAGAATCCCTACAGTGTGGAAGCAGGCTTTTTGGCCCATTGGGTAAACATCAACCCTCCAAAGAGCATCCCTCTCAAACCCATCCCCATCCCCAATCAGCTAATCCATCTAGCCTGCACAATCTCCAGACGGTATGGGCAATTTAACACGCTCAATCCACTTCACAGGACTGTGGGAGGAAACCAGAGCACCCAAAGGAATCCCACACAGACTAAGAGAGAATATGCAAACTCCACTTAGACAGTTGCCTGAGACTGGAATCGAACCCCTGTCCCTGGTGCTGTGAGGCAACAGTGTTAACCACTAAGCCACCATCAAGGATGCTGGTTCACAGCAATCCAGTTGTCTTTCTGCACATTGTTTTGCAAATATTTCCTTTGCCAGTATCTATCCAATCTGCATAGTCTTATGATGTAGTGGTTATGTCCCTATCTCTGAGCTAGGAAGCCTAGATGTAAGCTCCACCTGCTCCAGCAATGTGTAATAACATCTTTGAACAGGTTAATTAGAGAATATTTATATCTCATCCCCTGTTGAAAGTTGATCTTAAATTTCTTCCAAGAATATTTCAGGCAGTGCAGTCCTGATCATAGTTCATTGGATAACTAAGCTTTTCCCCTCTGGTTCTTTTGCCAATTACCATAAGCCTGTGTATTTTACTGTTTCCTGTCTGTGATAACAGTTTCACCTAATTTAATCAGTCAAAATCATTCACAACTGATGTTTTCTAAAGGTTCAGCATAACTTGCCTGTGTACTATACACTGGTGTTTATAAATCCTGTACATATTCAAATCAAGGTTAATTGTGTAGCAACTGCGATTTTCAAATTGTCAGTGACTGTTGAGGCTCTGATCATTGCTTAGCTAGAACATAATTTTCTATTTTGTGTTTAATAATTTTCCAAAAGGATAAACTGCAAAATTTGAGCTTTGCAGAAGAGTTGGAATCGGAAACCAGTACCATTTCAGAGCATGGTCACAAATGGGTGTGAATTCTTAGACAATAATGTCATTGTCATTAGTAGCTACACCATCACTTCTATAGCTCTCTATATTAAAAAATATAAGACTTGCATTTATATAGCATTCTTCATAACCACTCATCATCTTGAAGCTTCTTTTTAAAATATCCCTTTCGAGCTCTGAAGAAGTCAGTTTAGACTTGGAATGTTTTTCCTCTTCACAAATTCTGCCTGAGCTGTTGGGTTTCCCTGTTTTTTAAAAAAAAATGTTTTGTACCTTCCCATGTGCCAGGTGATCTTTTACATCCTCTCAGGTAGGTGAACCTGATCTTGATCCATCCGCCCACCCTGGGCAGGATAGAACCGGTGCCTCAGCCCTGGGCTCTGTAAGAAAAACTGCAGGAGTGGGTCTTGAAAAGTCGCCTTGACTCAGCAATGAGAGTGCTACCCCACTGAGCCACAGCTGGACTCGCACCTGCGACTGAACCTTAATAGTGTTTGGAGCATGCAATTAAAATGTGAGTTCCAGGTTATGCACTTTGCATTCTGAGCCAGGCATGCATTTAACCAGTCTGTACACCAGCTGCACATAGATTATAAAGGCCAAAATAAATTCAAATGAGAAAGGATTACATCATCAGTTCAAACAATATATCAGTCATCATATATGGATTGCAATCAGCTAAAGATGATTAGATTAGAATCCCTACGGTGTGGAAACAGGCCCTTTGGCCCAACCAGTCCACACCAACCCTCTGAAGAGTAACCCACCCAGACCCATTTCCCTCAGAATGATGCACCTAACACTATGGGCAATTTAACATGGCCAATTCACCTGACCTGCACATCTTTGGACTGTGGGAAGAAACCCACGCAGACACAGGGAGAACATGCAAACTCCACACAGACAGTCACCCCGAGGCTGAGAGTTGAACCTGGGACCCTGGTGCTGTGAGACAGCAGTACTAACCACTGAGTCACCGTACCACCCCAGGCCTCAGAACAGATTAAAAAACAGTTTTTGTTTCTCTAAAGAACCTTAGTAGAGCCATGAACGAAATAGCACACCAGACAAGGCACTTGGTTTGAAATTAGACATGGTCATTTTCTCCTGTGCTCACAAGTCTCTTCTAATCATTCTATCTCATCAATTGTAAAGCATACCCATCATCGTATCAAACACCTTAATTAATTCATTGATTCTAACTGGACTAGTTTAGTTTGGAATACCTGGTCAGCATGGATGAGTTGGACTGAAGGTTCTATTTCCTCGCTGTATAACTCTATGACTTTCATGTTCCATTCAGAACTCTGTTCCATTAGCAATTACTCTGTGTACAAAGAAGGGTTTTCTGAAGCATTCAGATTTAGATTTAGCCTCTCACTCACTTGGTTCGTAGATCCGCTGTTCTGTTTTAATATGAACCCGCATTCAGCTTCTTTATCCTTATTTCCCTGTGTCTCAAAGCCCTCTCAGACATCATTTTCTCATGGAAAAAAGTCCAATTGCCTCTAGTCTTTGCACATAGTCAGAGTCAGATTCCAATGTTTAATACCAAATGCGTCATCCAGTCAGTGGAAACTGTGCAGGATTAGCTGTGGCAATTTAAGCAGACTTCTGCAGTTTATTCTTCAGGTCTTAATGATATAAATCTCTCCTCACTGGGTGAACATGCCTGTTTTTTTTAAAGCTTGCACAAAAGTCAAGATCTGTCCCATTGTGTCTTTTGTATGTATGTGTTAGTGTGTGGGTGTGGGTGTCTCTCCATTACTCAATGGCACTACAGATCTGCTTTCGCCCCCAATTCTAGTTCAAACTCAAAACCTCTAAATCAACCTTGAAAAAAAAAAGAATTTGGAGTCCAAAATTTACTCTATTTCTAAACGTGCATCCAGCCATGAATTCTGGGTGCTAAGATGGCAAAATGGCTGTCATGGATAGAGGACAGAGCCACCCCAAAGAATGAAAGAATGGTCAGTGAGGGAGGTCTTCTGGTCCAGTGGTTAATGAGCCTGGCTCTGAATCAAAAGCTTTCAGTGTGTGTCCCACTTCAGCTCTTGTTGGCCTTGGAAGGTGACCATGTACAGATCATGGCTGATCTGATAACCTTCACCTCCACTTTCTTGTCTTTTCTCCATACCTTTGATTCCCTTACTGATTAAAAATCTATCATCTACTGTGTCCGTTGCCCTCAACGTGGTCTCCTCTGCACTGGGGAGACCGGACACCAACTTGTCGAACATTTCAGAGAACATCTCTAGGACACATGTACCAAGTCACCCCACTGCACTATGGCTGACCACTTTAACTCTCCTTCCCATTCCGCCAGTCCTGGGCCTCCTCCACCACCAAATCTAAGCCATCTGTTGCCTGGAGGAAGAATGCCTCATCTCCCGCCTTGGGACCCTCCAACCACATGGCATCAATGTCAATTTCACCAGTTTCTTCATCTCCCCTCCCCCCACCTCATTCCAGATCCAACCCTCCAACTCGACATCGCCCTCTTGAACTGTCCCACCTGTCCATCTTCTGCTCTGACCTATAACCATTACACCTCAGCTGCATCTACCTATCACCTTCCCAGCTACCTTTCCACTAGCCCCAGCCCCACACTCCTATCAATCTTTCATCCCCCTTCCCCTCCCCCCCCCCCCCCATTCCTGATGAAGGGCTTATGCCTGAAACGTTGATTCTCCTGCTCCTCGGATGCTGCCTGACCTGCTGTGTTTTTCCAGTGCTACTCTAATCTTGACTCCTTCTCCAGCACCTGTAATCCTTACTTTCTCCCAGATGAGATATATTCAAGGTTATTAAGGGAAGAGAGGGAAGAGTTTACTGCGACTTTGGCACTGACCTTGTCATTCTCACTGACTACTGAGGTCGAGCCAGATGATTGGAGGGCGGCAAAAATTATTCCCATGTTCAAGAAAGGGAATAGGAATAATCCTGGGAATTACAGACCAGTCAGTCTTACTGAGGATTGAAGAGGATTCTGAGAGACAGGATTCATGGTTATTTGGAAAAAGCATAGCTTGATTAGAGGTGGTCAGCATGGCTTTGTGAGGGGCAGGTCATGCCTCACAATCCTTATTGAATTCTTTGAGAATATGACAAAACACATTGATGAAGATAGAGCAGTGGATGTGGTGTATATGGATTTTAGCAAGGCACTTGATAAGGTTCCCCATGATAGGCTTATTCAGAAAGTAAGATGACATGGGATAAAGTGAAATCTGGCTGTCTGGATACAGAATTGGCTGGCCCATAGAAGACAGAGGGTGGTGGTAGATGGAAAGTATTCAGCCTGGAGCTCTGTGACCAGTGGTGTCCTGCAGTGATCTGTTCTGGGACTTCTGCTCTTTGTAAATGCCTTGGATGAGGAAGTGGAAGGATGGATTAGTAGGTTTGCCAATGACACGAAAGTTGGTGTGGATAGTGTAGAGGCCTGTTGTAGGTTGCAATGGGACATTGATAGGATGCAGAACTGGGCTGAGAAGTGGCAGATGGAGTTCAAGCTGGAAAAGTGTGAAAGTGATTCATTTTGAAAGGTCGAATTTGAATGCAGATTACAGGGTTAAAGACAGAATTCTTGGCAGTGTGGAGGAACAAAAGGATCTTGGGGTCCACGTTCATAGATCCCTCAAAGCTGCCATCCATGTTGATAGGATTGTTAAGAAGGTATATGGTGTGTTGGCTTTCATTAGCAGGGGGATTGATTTTAAGAGCTGCAAGGTTATGCTGCAGCTCTCTAAACCCTGGTTAGACTGCACATGGACTATTGTGTACAGTTCTGATTGCCTCATTATCGGAAGGCTGTAGAAACTTTAGAGAGGGTGCAAAGGATATTTACCAAGACGCTGCCTGGACTGGAGGGCATATCTTAAGAAGAAAGGTTGAGGAAGCTAGGGTTTTTCTCATTGGAGTGAAGAAGGATGCGAGGTGACTTGATAAAGGTGTACAAGATGATGAGAGGCATAGATAGAGTGGATAACGTTGACTTTTTAGCATGGCGGAAATAGCTATCATGAGGGGACATAATTTATAAGGTGATTGGAGAAAGGTTTAGGGGAGATGTCAAAGGTACATTCTTTACACAGAGAGTAGTGGGTGCGTGGAATGCACTGCCAGCCATGGTGGTAGAGTCAGATACATTGGGGACATTTAAGCAACTCTTGGATGGGGGCACATGGATGATAGTAAAATGAAGGGTGCGTAGATTAGTTTGATTTTAGAGTAGGATAAAAGGTCAACATAACATGGAGGGCCAAAGGGCCTATACTGTGCTGTGCTGGGCTCTACTGTGCTGTACTGGGCTGGGCTGTACTGTACTGTCCTGTATTGTAATATACTGTGCAGTACTGGGCTGTACTGGGCTGCATTGGGCTGTACTGTACTGGGCTGTGCTGTACTGTATGGTGTTGTACTGGGCTGTACTGTGCTGTACTGTTCTATTTTATAGTTTCAGGTGAGCTGTGGAGAGAGCCAGTGACGGAGGGAATGGTTAGTCAGGTCACTGGGTGCCGTTGTTGCACTCATCCTCCCTCCTGAACCAAACAGGCAAGACATAGTTTGTGGCATATCATTGGGAATGGAAGAAACGTACCGAATGCAGAACAACTTTTCTGACAACTGCAATGTCGACCAGACCCATCCCTGTGTACTCTGTGAATGGACAATATCCAACTTGAGGTACTTAAGCACTAGAGCAACGACAGGTAGCACAGAAACCATTTACACAGTATTTCAGACAGTCGCTTTCCATGTATTAGCCAATAAATTCAATAGAGCTTGACAGATTCTGTTGCCACAGTGGTACTAGAACTGATGATGCTGTACAATGCAAGGTTTTTCAAAGGCTCGAAAGGAGACCTAATTAATCATGCAATGTGCTAATTAATTGCATACTGTACAGTCTTGATTTAATTTATATTGATACAACAAACTGAAGCATTTAAAGGGCTTCACATAATTTCCAACTGTTGACTTTGATTGATATGCTAAGAGGATACCTGTTGCATTTTTATTATCCCTGTTCTGTTTGGGAAATTGCTAACCAACGACAGATTTCCATTCTGAAGCAGGGTCACTGGACCTGAAATGTTACCTCTATTTTCTCACCACACACACTACTGGACCTGCTGAGTTTCTCCAACACTTTCTGTTTTTGTTTGTTACTGATTTACATGGAACATGCATTAAGTAGAAAATCTCTCCATCCCGATTCCATTTGGATTGGTGTCTAAGAGGGCAGGAAGGGAGCCAGGTATTGTATGGCAGTGTGTACAGGATACTGTATGAGCTCCTGCTTATACTGAAAGTTTAGGGTGTAGGTTTGCTCGCTGAGCTGTAGGTTTGATATCCAGACGTTTCATTACCTGTCTAGGTAACATCATCAGTGGCGACCTCCAAGTGAAGCGAAGCTGTTGTCTCCTGCTTTCTATTTATATCTTTCTCCTGGATGGGGTTCCTGGGGTTTGTGCTGATGTCATTCCTGTTCATTATCTGAGTGGTTGATAGATGGCATCTCAATCTATGCGTTTGTTTATGGCCTTGTGGTTGGAGTGCCAGGCCTCTAGGAATTCTCTGTCATGTCTTTGCTTAGCCTGTTCCAGGATAGATGTGTTGTCCCAGTCAAAATGGTGTTTTTTTTCATCCATGTGTAGGGCTACAAGGGAGAGAGGGTCATGTATTTTTGTGGCTAGCTGGTGTTCGTGTATCCTGGTGGCTAACTTTCTTCCTGGTTGTCCTACGTAGTGTTTGTGGCAGTCCTTGCATGGAACTTTGTAGATGACGTTGGTTTTGTCCATGGGTTGTTCTGGGTTTTTTAGGTTTGTTAGTTTTTGTTTGAGAGTGTTGGTGGGTTTGTGTGCTACTAGGATTCCGAGGGGTCTTAGTAGTCTGGCTGTCATTTCTGAAACTTCTTTGATGCACGATAAGGTGGCTAGGGTTTCTGGCTGTGTTTGGTCTGCTTGTCGTGGTTTGTTCTTGAGGAATCTGCGCACTGTATTATTTGAGTGTCTGTTCTTCTTGAATACGTTGCATAGGTGGTTCTCCTCTATTTTCCGAAGTTCCTCCCACATTCCAAAGATGTGCAGATTAGTTGGAATGGCCATGCTAAATTGTCCCGTAGTTTCAGGAGTATGTAGGCTATTTGGATTAGCCATTGTGAATGTGGGATAGGGTGGGCCAGCTGAGTCTGGCTGGGGTGCTCTTCATAGTGTCAGAGCAGAATTGATGGGCCAAATGATCTCTTTCCATACTGTAGGGATTCTGTGACATGGGGGATGTGTGGGAGCAGGTTATTGAGCTGGATGATCAGCAATGATTATATGAATTAAAAGTAGAGAAGCAGGAGGCTGGAAGAACACAGCAAGGCAGAAGGTATCAGGAGGAAGGGTTATACTTGAAACCTTGACTTCTCCATCTCCTGATGCTGCCTGGCTTGCTGTGTTCTTTTAGCCTCCTGCCTGTACCTTGGATTCCAATATCTGTACATTTTCTGTCTCCAACGATTATATGAATGTCAGAGCAGGTTTAAATGGCCTATTCCTGCTCCAATGTTTCGAGTGTGTTAGAAAGAAATGACTTCTCGGTCTAGTTCTGCCCATTGAGAGGATGTAGATTATTGCATGTAATGAGTTACATGATTGACACTTGTACAGAGACTTGGAAGAAGACCATTGGGATCCTAAGCTGTCCTATCCCCATGGTATCATCATAGTAGGTGGAGTTTATAAGACGCCTCGGTATTAACCCTTTCAGACCCATATCCAACAGCGGGGAACTGGCATCCAAGAGGGCCTCAAGGAGACAGAGAGCAGATATTATGAAACAAAATTGAAGTTAGAGGTTAAAAAGGAGGTTGTCATTTCAGGCAGGCCAAGGCTGAGGTGTGACACAGTCAGTCTGCCTGGCTTGTGGTATTAGCTCCACTGCTTGTCCTCACCTGTTTTTTTTAATAACATCAATGAGGTATTCAGGGCACAATTTTAAACTTTGTAGACCCATAAATCTAAAAATGCTATGAACTGTGAGGCAGATAGTATTTTAAAATTGTTACTCATTGGGACGTGGGTATTGCTGGTATTATGTCAGCATTTATTGCCTAGGATGATGTTAAAAGATGACAGTATTGCTGTGGGTCTGGAGTCACATGTAGGCCAGACCAGGTAAAGGATAGCAGATTCCTTGGCTAAAGGACATTAGTGAACCAGATGGATTTGTTCTCAACAACTAGTGATGATCTCACTGTCATTATTAGACACTTTATTCCAGATTTTTATTGACTCTCAGGTCCTTCAAACATTACCTGGGCCTCTGGTTTAACAGTCTAGTGATAATACCATTAGGTCATCGCCTCTCCAATGGAGTCCAAGGTTTTTTTCTAAACCACACAGCAAGTAGTCAGGCTCTAGAATGTACTGCCTGAGAGCATGGGAGAAGCAGACTCAACCATGGCTTTTGAAAACAGATTGGATCTTTATCTGGAAAGGGTCAAGGGTCAAGGGAATAGGTCCTGGAGACTGCAGAAAGACAATGGGCCAAATGGCCTCTTTCTGTGCTGAAACCATTCTTAAAGGGTGCTGTCTTTCCCTTGCAGGAGTCCTGTCTGCCTTTTCAGAAGTTATAGGGTAGTTATCCTGCTCTTACTGAGAAACTTTAGATTCAAATCCCAATCCAAGCCAACGGAGGTATGTGATGTGGTGGTGCTGTCCTTACCTCTGGGCTAGAAGGCCTGCAGTTCAGGTCCTACCTGCTCCAGAGATGTATCATAACAAGAGTAAACAAGTTGATCCATACAAGCATGAACCTGCATATCCTTCAGCACAATGTGGGAGAGATTCCTGGGTGACTGTATGTAGGAAGTTGGAGTTTTGACTGTCAATTAAACATCTGGGGCTACAGATGACAACATGCACTTCACCACAGTGAAGTGTAACACTGCCATCTTTCTCAGGGGGAACACGGACAATCCCGTAGCTTCGTTTGATCTAATATCCTTCACCCATACAACACCACAAAAACTAGTGGCCATTCACCTTAATTTGTGGAACCTTGCTGTGCACAAATGGCTATTCCGTCAGCCAAGATACCAACAAGTTTGCTCAGGATCGTGACTCAGTGTCTTTGGAGCTGTATGGAATGTTGCATCTAGAATTGCTGCTTTGCATTTTGCTATAATGTTGAGCCTGGGGTTATAATTCTTACTGCTCTCAATGGTATGCAGCAGGATGTATGATTCTGAGGCTAGACAAGGTCAGCTTCTGACTCAGACGTGACATGCTCTTTAAGTGCAAAGAGAAAGGTCACATTATCAGTATGAGATATCCTTAGATTTTCAGTTTCTGTGAATTTTCTTTGCATGACAGCGCATTCAATATATCATGTACCTGAGGGTATTTCTTTTTAAGAACTATGTTTCAGTATCTTTGTTTTTACCTCTCCTCGTAAAAAAGAATTGAATGAAATAAAGGTGATACCAGAAAGCACCTTAAATAAATAACAAAGTTATGAATTTGGTACTGGTTCCTCATAAGATGAATGAAGCAATTTGTGTTGTCTGTGTATCTGCGACTTTGCAACCATGGTAGCAATACTGAGCGTCATTAATTAATCTTGTGCTCTGTACGACAGTCAGCAGGTCTGGAAGTGGACAGACTCTGAGGCCAGTCCAATTGCCCCTTTTCAAAATATTGACTTGGACATCCTGCAACCACTCACTGCTCACTCCATGGCTGTGTTTAAGCAAAGGATAATGGTGCTGGGAGAAATAAATTTGAGAAAAGTCAGACTCAGGGGGAATCAAATCACTGATCAAGTCCACCACGGAGCCAATAAGCATCCATGACAATTTCCAATGTAATTGAAAGGTGTGTGATTACAATCATGAAACAAAAATCAACCTGTTTCACCCTTGTGTTTCCATTTTATCTAGGAGAAGGTGAGGACTGCAGATGCTGGAGATCTGAGCTTAAAAATGTGTTGCTGGAAAAGCGCAGCAGGTCAGGCAGCATCCAAGGAGCAGGAGAATCGACATTTCGGGCATAAGCCCTTCTTCAGGAATGAGGAGGGTGTGCCAAGCAGGCTAAGGTAAAAGGCAGGGAGGAGCGTTGGGAATGCGATAGGTGGAAGGAGGTTAAGGTGAGGGTGATAGGCCGGACAGGGGGTGGGGGCGGAGAGGTTGGGAAGAAGATTGCAGGTCTTCACCCTCACCTTAACCTCCTTCCACCTATCACATTCCCAATACCCCTCCCCCAAGTCCCTCCTCCCTACCTTTTATCTTAGCCTGCTTGGCACACTCTCCTCATTCCGAAAGAAGGGCTTATGCCCGAAACGTCAATTCTCCTGCTCCTTTGATGCTGCCTGACCTGCTGCGCTTTTCCAGCAACACATTTTTAAGCTGCTTCCATTTCATGCTTGTTTCCCCCTGAATCTGAAAGTGGAACTGATAAGGCCTTTGCGGGAATTTGTGAGCAGATTACAATCCCAGACTCAGAGAGAGGATGGCAAGGTGGTGATGGCGATGGCTAGCACAAGGGAGATAGCTTTAAGTTGAGGGATGATAGACAGAGGACAGATGTCAGACGTAGTTTCTTTACTCAGACAGCAGTAGGGGCATGGAACCCACTGCCTGCAACAGTAGTGGGACTTGCCAACTTTAAGGGTATTTAAATGGTCATTGGATAAACACATGGATGAAAATGGAATAGTGTACGTTAGATGAGCTTCAGGTTGGTTTCACAGATTGGCATAATATTGAGGTCCGAAGGGCCTGTAATGTGCTGTAATGTTCTATGGTCTATGTTTTACTTGGTCTGGCCTATATGTGATTCCAGATGCACAGCAACTTGGTTGGCTCTAATCTCCCTTCGAAATGGCCTAGCAAGTCATTCAGATTTCTTTTTTATTCACTTGTGGGAGTTGCTGGCTGAGCCAGCATTTATTGCCCGTCCTTAGTTGGCCCTTGAGAAGGTGGGGATGAGCTATCTTCTTGAACAGCTGCAGTCCGTGTGCTGTGGATTGACCCACAATGTGCTTAGGGAAGGAATTCCAGGATTTTGATGCAGCGACAGTGAAGGAACGGTGATATATTTCCAAGTCAGGACGGTGAGTGGCTTGGAAAGGAACTTGCAGATGCTGGTGTGCCCATATATCTGCTACCTTTGTTCTTCGAGGTAGTAGTGGTTGTGGGTTTGGAAAGTGATATCTGAGGATCTTCTGCAGTGCATCTTATAGATAGTATACACTGCTGCTACTGAACATTGGTGAAGGAGAGAATGGATGCTTTTGGATGTGGTGCCAATGAAGCGGGCTGCTTTATCCTGGATGGTGACAAACTTCTTGAGTGTTGTTGGAGCTGCACTCATCCAGGTAAGTGTCACATTCCTGACTAGTGCCTTGTAGATGATGGATAGACTTTGGGGAATTGGGAGTTGAGTTACTCGCCACAGCATTCCCATCCTTTGAACTGCTGATTTACCCACAGCATTTCTGTGATCAGTCCAGTTGAGTTTCTGGTTTATGGTAACCCCAAGATTTTGATAGTGGGGGAACTTAGTGATCGTAACACCATTGAATGTCAAGTGGCATTGGTTAGATTGACTCTTATTGGGAGATAGTCATTGGCTGGCATTTGTGTGGCATGAATGTTACTTGCCTCTTGTCATCCCAAGCCTGGATATTTTCCAATCTTGTTGCATTTTAACATGGACTGCTTCAATATCTGAGGAGTTCCGAATGGTGCAAAACACTATACAATCATCAGCAAATATCCTCATTTTCTGATCTTAAAATTGAGAGAAAGTAATTGATGAAGATGATTAGGCCTTTGACACTACCCTGAGGAACTCCTGCAGAGATGTCCTGGAGCTGGGATGACTGACCTCCAACAACCACATCCATCTTCCTGTGTACCAGGTATGACTCCAACCAGTGGAGAGTTTTCACTCTCATACCAGTTATTTCTATACCTCTTGATGCCACACTAAGTCATATGCAACCTTATTATCAAGGCTATAATGAGGACAAGGGCTGATTGGCCCTGGAGGAGCCCAAACTGGGCGTCACTGAGTGGGTTATTGCTGAGCAAGTGCTGCTTGACAGCACTGTTGATGACACCTTCCATCACTTTACACATGACCATTCATGACTGGAGGTGGCAGGATTGCAGAGCTTAGAACTGATTCGTTGGTTGTGTGATTGCTTAGTTCTGCCTATCACTTACTACTCATGCTGCTTGGCATACAAGTAGTCCTGTTTGGTAGTTTCACCAGTTGACACCTCATCTTCAGGTATCCCTGGTGCTGCCCCTGCCATGCCCTCCTGCACTCTCCATTGAACCAGGGTTGATCCCCTGACTTGGTGGTAATGGTTGAGTCATAGAGTCATAGAGATGTATAGCATGGATACAGATATCTCAACCTCATCAAGTCCCATTTGCCAGTTGGCTCATGGGAGATATGCTGGGCCATGAGGTTGCAGAATGCACTTGAGGACAACACTGTTGCTGTTGATGGCCCATAGCATCTCACGGATGCAAAGTCTTGAGTTGCTAGATTTGTTTGGTCTAGATCATTTAGCAGAGTGATAGTGCTGCAAAACACGATGGCGGGTGTTCTCAATGTAAAGGAGGAACTTTATCTCCACAAACACTGTGTGCTGGTTACTCTTACCATTACTGTCATGGATAGATACATCTGCAGCTGGCAGATTGGTAAGGATGAGGCCAAGTATGTTTTTCCCTCTTGTTGGTTTCCTCACCATCTGCTGCAGACCCAGTTTAGCAGCTATGTCGTTTAGGACTTGACTAGCTCAATCAGTAGTGCTGCTGCCGAACCACTCATTAGTAAACATTGAAATTCCCCCATCCACATTATATTTTGTGCCTTTACGGCCCTCAGCGCTTCCTCCAAGTATTGTTCAACATGGAGGAGCACCAATTCATCAGCTGAGGGAGGACTGTACATGGGAATCAGCAGGAATATTGCTTATCCATGTTTAACCTGAAGCCATGAGACCTCATGGGGTCCAGAGTCAAAGTTGAGAACTCCCAGGGCAACTCCCTACCAACTATATACCACAGTGCCATCGCCTCCTGCTGGTGAAATATCCAGGAATGGTGAAAGCAGTGTGAGGGGCATTGTCTGTCAGGTATGATTCCATGAGTAAGACTGTGTCAGGCTGATGCTTTACTAGTCTGTGAGGCAGCTCTCTCATTTTTGGCACTGGCCCCCAGATGTTAGTGAGGAGGACCTTGCAGGGTTGACAGGGCTGTTTCGACCTTTGTCATTTCCACTGCCATTTGGCACTTTGAGTTCACACTGACCCACCAAAGAGCATCCCATCCAGACCTAACCCATCCCTGTAACGCTACATTTCCCCACGACCAATCCACCTAACCAACACATCTTTGGACTGTGAGAGGAAACCCACACAAACAGCTGCCCAAGGGTGGAATTGAACCCAAGTCCCTGGCACTATAAAGCAGCAGTGCTAACCACTGAGCCACCCTCTACATGCAAGTAGAATGTATAAACTCTCTACCTTCCTGGTTCTTTTACTGACAGAGTTAAAATATAAATGAGACTTAGGCATTTTCTCATGGCCGTTGCGAAACCTTCCCAGTCTGAAAATTGGCTGGAGAAGCTTTGAGATTACAAAGTGACAACAACAAAAATTACTGTAAAAGTATGTTGGGATGTCTGGGAGAGCATAAATATTCATGAAAGGCACATATGTAAGTTACTTCTTGAATAAAAATCTCTTTTCATTCTTTGAATAAGGTGAAAGGTGCAAGGAAAGGATTGCTGAAGTGGGAAATGTATATTAATGGGAGTGGATATGATGGTGAGACAATAATATACAGCACCTTGTAGCAATGGCGTCATTTTTGCTGAGCAAAGAATGAAAGATGTTTTGTAGAGATCAATATTACATGCAATAATGTAAATAAAAGAAGCTGCAGAAACAGACCAGTGCAGACAGTAGTCACTCATTGGTGAGGAAGAAATTGTAAGCAACATAGGAGCAGGAGGAAGTTATTCAGCCCATCAACCCTCCTAGACCATTTAACCTAATCCTGGATGAATATCCATTTCAGTGCCATATACTACCAGAAGACAGTAAGAGTTTAAGATAGCAAACTCTCCGTAATGCAAAACAGAACACTTGAACTCCAACAAGGCAAAGGTGAGGCCTGCTGATACTGGAAACTAGAGTTTAGATTTATCTCTCCACCCTGGAGACTTTCTGCCTCTATTCCTGATGAAGGGGTTTTGCCCAAAACGTCGATTTTCCTGCTCCTCGGATGCTGCCTGAACTGTGCTTTTCCAGGACCGCTCTGATTGAAACACTTGAACTCCAAACCCAGGGCAGCTCAAACAGTGGAGAGATCAACCAGAAACCGTTGGCACATTGGTACAAAATTGTGCTTAAAAGATCAGCATCCCAGACTCCAAACCTTCAAACAAGCAACTTTAAAACTTTATGGATCATTAAATACTCTTTCGCAAAATTTATTAGCCTGCTTTCCACTGAATAGGAAAACTATATTTCAAAATGTTAGAAATCAAATGGTTAGAACACTTTTCATACCACAGAAATTACATTTGATCTACAAAGGTTATTGAGCCAACCACATTGGCAGAGGTTTTCACTGATATTAATGTTTAATGAGGCAGTGCAGTTTGCTGTAGGCCATTCAGCAAGTACGGCTCGGAGATTATCTGACAATCTGTGGGCTACAATAAATTCTTACAATTTCCTAGCCACATGTTCTGACTTCCTGAAGAGTTTTTGTCGAGTAATTATTTTTGCCTATCTTTGGGTGTGCTTGAAATGACTCTACAGAGACCAGTATCCCAACTCTGAATCCCCTCTTATTTACACGTGTACAGTACTTGACGCTAATGAAGCTCCCTCAGAGCCAGTTCTCAGAGTGAGCAGAACCCCTGACACTCCTGTTTATATCTGTCAGCCAGGGCTCCCTGATTGGAACAGGTTAACAGCCTCATTCAGGGAACTCAATACTTTGAGGTCCACTTGGCAGACTTTGTTACAATCGCTATGGTGCCATTTACAGAATCGCGAGAGTGGTTGCAGTTCAAAAGGAATTCTTTCTGACAGTTGTGTCCAAGCTGACTCTCTATGAAATCAGTTTGTGCCACTCACTGGCCCTTGCCCTGTGACCTAGCAAATCTTTAATCATCAGGTAATTAATCCTTCTGAAAGATGTGCATGAATATGCCTCAACCACCCTCAAGCAGTACATTCATGATGACTTGATCTTAACCACTTGTTGGTTCCTTAGCTATACATCCTAAATCTATCCATGTAACTGAAGTCCCTTATCCCTGAAAGGCATTTTGTAATTTTTCTTTCAATGCGCTCTCTAATGCCTGTGAAGCTTTCCTCTTATACTTAATAATACTTTGAGATAAGTCGCCAGTATCCTCAAGAGCTGATGGCTCTGTTGCTAGTCGAGTCATCCAGAGACTCAGGCTAATGCTTTTCTAGATTATATTACTTACAGTGTGGAAACAGGCCCTTCGGCCCAACAAGTTCACACTGACCCCCCGAAGCGCACCCACCCAGACCCAGTCCCCTACATTTACCCCTTCACCTAACATTATGGACAATTTAGCATGGCCAATTCACCTAACCTGCACATTTTTGGACTGTGGGAGGAAACCAGAGCACCTGGAGGAAACCCACGCAGACACGGGGAGAATGTGCAAACTCCACATAGTCAGTCGCCTGAGGCGGGAATTGAACCCAGGTCTCTGGCGCTGTGAGGCAGCAGTGCTAACCACTATGCCACCGTGCCACCCCGTGCTCTAAACAAAGAACAAAGAACAAAAAAGATGACAGCACAGGAACAGGCCCTCTGGCCCTCCATGCCTGCGCCAATCTCGATCTTCTATCTAAACCCGTCACCTATTTTCTAACGATTTGTTTCCCTCTGCTCCCTGCCCATTCATGGACCTGTCTAGATATATCTTAAATGACGCTATCTACCACCTCCGCTGGCAAAGCATTCCAGGCACCACCACCTTCTGCGTAAAGAACTTTCCACGCAGATCTCCTTTAAACTTTTCCCCTCTCACCTGCTACTCATGACCCCTAGTAATGGAGCCCCCCGCTCTGGGAAAATGTTTCTTGCTATCTGCCCTGTCTATACCTCTCATAATTTTGTAGACCTCAATCAGGTCCCCCCTCAACCTCCGTCTTTCTAATGAAAATAATCCTAATTTACTCATCCTCTCCTCATAGTTAACACACTCTATACTAAGCAACATCCTGGTGAACCTTCTCTGCACCTCTCCAAAGCATCCACATCCTTTTGGTAGTGTGGCAACCAGAACTGTACGCAGTGTTCCAAATGTCGCTGAACTAATGTCTTATACTACTGTAACGTGACCTGTCAACTCCTGTATTCCAATGAAGGAAAGCATGCTGTATGCCTTCTTGACCACTCTGTATCCATCTGCATTGCCACCTTCAGAGTACAATGGACCTGAATACCTAGATCTCTCTATACATCAACATTCCTCAGGGCTTTTCCATTTACCATACAGTTCACTCTAGAATAGGATCTTCCAAACTACATCACCTCGCATTTGCCCAGGTTGAACTCCATCTGCCATTTCTCCTACGAAGTCTCCAATCTATCTATATTCTGCTGCACTCTCTGACAGTCCCCTTTTCCAATCGGGTAGAGTAGCAGATATGTGTTCACTTCCCTCATTGCTTGGGCCTTCTGAAGAAGGGTCCTTTGTCCTGCCGCATTATTTCTGATTTCTCTCCACTGTTGTTGCCAGACCTGCTGAGGTTTCGCAGCAATTTCCGTTGTTGTTTCTGATTTCCAGCATCCTCAATGCTCTGTTTTTATTGCATACTCTAAACACTCAGGAATCTATAAATCTGATTTTTTTATTGTGGTACCAGAGACTTCTCCTCAAAAATCCAATTCATATTTGACTGAAAGCATTAACTTTGCTTCTCTCTCCACAGATGGTGCCACACCTGCTGAGTTTCTCCAGCAATTTGTTTTTGTTTTAGATCTCCAGCAGGTGCAGGATTTTGCTTTTCTGTGATTGCGTATCAACTTGTTGGAAAATTTGTTTGAGGAACTTAAAGCTGTGTGTTGGTACATGCTTTTAGTTGGTGTGAGTCTTCAGACTGTGATACCATTTTCAATGCAAGGCCAATGGAGGTAAGTGTCTGGAAATGACCCTCTGCCCAAGTTCTTATCAAGCTCAGTGCGGAGCTAATTCTAACAGAATTTTCGGTAGGTATTAGAAATGGATGATGTCGGCCTAGTGTGGTATTATCACCAGACAATGAATCCAGTAACTTAGCTAAGGTTCTGGGTATCTGGGTTCAAACTCTGCACTGGTAGAATTCAATAAATCATTCAGGAATTAAGAATCTACCGATGACTATGAAACCATTGTCAATTGTTGGAAAAACCCATCTGGTTCACTAATGTCCTTCAGGGAAAGAAATTTGTCGTCCTTACCTGGTCTGGCCTACACGTGACTTCAGACCCACAGCAATATGGTTGATTCTCAACAGCTCTCTGAAATGGCTGAGGAAGCCACTCAGTTCAAGGGTGGTTTGAAATGGCCAATAAGTGCTGGCCAGCCAGCAACACCCACTTGAATGTTTTTGCACTGTGCTCAGGACACATCAGAGTGCAGTTTGGGCTCACAGAGAAAAAGTAAAGGAATCCTCACCCTACCAGGCCCTAACACAGCTCCTTCAGCATGGGGTGACTGGTGGTGGCTTAACCTGAGGTTCACCACACCTCAGATGAGGGGAAAGGTTGAGAACCTTTCACGTAACCCTTCAGTTGGTACAGGGGTTGAACTCATGTTATTGGTAGAGCTCCACCTTTCAAACCAGCCAACAGAGCTAACTGACCTCCACGAAGTAGAGGAGCAATACATGGCTAATGGATACGCTGATCAGTTCATTTAAAAGATCAGAATAAAGCTTGGCTCCTCAATTTGTGGCATATCACTAGTGCTGAGAGGCTTGTGTTTCTCACCCTCGAGAGATTAAGGTCTGAGAGAAGATTCTAGGCTGTTGATAACATTGAGACTACAAAGGTTTATGGAGAAAGCACTGCTGAACAAACAAGCTTCAAAGGATTGAGTTTAAAAGCAGGGAGGTTATGTTGCAGCTGTATATGATGCTGGCGAGGCCACAACTGATGCGGTTTTGTCCTCCTTACTTGAGAAAGGATGTACTGACGCTGGAGGGGGTGCAGAGGAGGTTCACCAAGTTGGTTCCAGAGTTGAGGGGGTTGGCTTATGAGGAGAGATTGAGTAGACTTGGGACTATGGTCATTGGAATTTAGAAGAATGAGAGGGGGGATTTTATCGAAACACATAAAATTATGAAGGGAATCGATAAGATAGAAGTGGAGAAGATGTTTCCACTGGCAGGTGAAACTAGGACAAGAGGGCGCAGCCTCAATATTAGGGGGAGCAGATTTCAGACTGGATTGAGGAAGAACTTCTTCACCCAGAGGTTTGTGAATCTCTAGAATTCCCTGCCCAGTGAAGTAGTTGAGGTTTCCTCAGTAAATATTTTCAAAACGAAGATAGATAATTTTTTTGAAAATTAAAGGGATTAGGGATTATGGTGAGAGGGTGAAGTAAGTGGAGCTGAGGCTGTGAAAAAGATCAGCCATGATCTTATTGAATGGTGGGGTGGGCTCAAAGGGCCAGATGGCCTACTCCTGCTCCTAGTTCTTATGTTCTTATGTTCTAATATTCCTCTCGACTGTCCTCTGATCATTTGGGATGGACAGTAAATACAAGCCAGGCAGCATCAGGCAGTGGAGAGGTCAATGTTAGGGGTATAACCCTTCTTCAGGACTCAGAAGAAGGGTTATACCCGAAACGTTGACTTCTCCACCTCCTGATGCTGCCTGGCTTGCTGTGTTCTTCCAGCCTCCTGCCTGTCTACTTTGGATTCCAGCATCTACAGTTTTGTTTTTGTCTCTGAGTAAATACAGGCCTAGTCATTGATATCCACAACCAGTGAATGAAACAAGAGAAAAAGAATTCTAGGATTTTGACCCAGTGACTGTGAAGGAACAATCTAAATGGAGAAAAACTTCAGAGTGCTTCAGTGTAGCAGGATCTGGGTGTCCCTGTCTATGAAATATGGAAAACTAGTCTGTAGGTACACAAAGAGGAGTCAAGAGTGTGGTGCTGGAAAAGCACAGCAGATCAGGCAGCATCTGAGGAGCAGGAGAATCGATGTTTCGGTCAGAAGCCCTTCATCACGAATGTAGCTGCACAAGGCATTAGGATGTCAAGTGGAATTTTGGCATTTATTGTTAAAGGAATAAAGCTTAAAGTTGGGAGGTAAGAATAAATTACTGCAGATGCAGGAATCCATACTGGAAACATCAAATGCAGCAGATCACAGCAGGTCAGACAGCATCCGTGGAGAGAGAGCAAGCTAACATTTCAACTCTAGATGACTTGTCATCAGAGCTCTGTCGGATGCTGTCTGACCTGCTGTGATCTTCAGCATTTGGTGTTTTCAATAAAATCGGCAAGTGCTCCTGCTGAGACCCAACTGAAGTATTGCATACAGTTTTGGTCTCCTTACTTGAGGAGGAATAGAATTGCATTGGAGGCAGTTCAGAGGAAGTTCACAAGATTGATTCTGGAGACGAGGGCTTGCCGTATGAAGAGAGATTGAGCAGTTTAGGCTTACACTCTCTAGAGTTCAGAACAATGACAGAAGATCTAATTCAGATATAGAAGATGCTAAAAGAGATTGAAAAAGTAGACATAGAGGGGATGTTTCCTCATGTACGGCAATCTAGAATGAGAGGTCATAGTTTTAAAATAAGGGACAGCAAATTTTAAACAGAGATGAGGAGAAATTACTTCACTCAAACGATTTTGAACCAGTGGAACTCACTACCCCAGAGCGCAGTGGACACCAGGACATTGAGTGAGTTTAAGGAGGCGATAGGTTTTTACCTAGTTATGGGTTAAAGGGTTATGAGGAGCAGGCAAGAAAGTCAAGTTGAGGCTGAGATGAGATCAGCCATGATTGTACTGAATGCCAGGGCAGCCTTGAGGGGCTGAATGGCCTACTTTTGCTCCTAGTTTCTATGTTCTCATCAAGTGCTGGCTACCTGCAAATGAAACAGTGCTAAAGGAGGCGGAGCTATTTAGGAGGTTAATTTGGACATGTATGTTCTAGTGAACAATGACTGACACCAAAGCTTCTGAAAAAACCATAATGCCACCCTTCGATGCCTGGGGGTCATGCTTCGCATTGGCCCCATTCCCACCTTCCTGTGACACATTCTGAGCAGAGGGAAAGCCTGGGAATGGCACCTGCCCACCATATCAAGGTGCCCTCAGTTCATACGCCCCACTTTCAGGCATCGCCTGGCACCAGCTGATTGATCTTCAAGCTAACCCCCAGAGTAGCAGTGTGCTTTAAACTGGAAAACAGTGTCATAGCACTGGTGATGGTGCAGGGGACTCAGAAGGGAGTTTGGACATCAGCTTTTGGATCCTGGATTGGAAATGCAAACTGGATTACTGTTTGTGGGGTCTTGCTGTGCACAAACTGGCTACTGCATTTCCTGCATTACAAAACTGACTACACATCAAAAGTGGTTCATTGACTCTCAGCACTTCTGGACTTCAGTGACCATGTGATGCAATTTTCTTTTCATTGCATTAATGGCCTTCACATGATTAACTTACTACAAGACCTTGTTTAGGTGACAACATTCCCCAGGTTGCCTCTGTTAGCTCCTAGCTTCTTCACGTTACCTGCTCCTGCTGGCATTTTAACCTATCACCACTGTGAAAAATTTACCAACAATCAAACTTGGTCCATTCTTCTGAAGGAGCGTGACATTTTTATCCAAGATTCAAGATGGCGTTGCAATGTGGTGACATTTTGTAAGCTGTCTGCAGCAGATCTTACTCTTACAGTGCAGGCCTGATGGACTGAATGACCTTTTCTGCTCCCTAACACCTCTGTGATTCTGGGAATTCCCTTCAAGAGCTTTTAAGAATTCAATAGCGTCATCAGGAAGTCCTCTGTTTGAATAGGAAACCAGATTATCTAACTCACCAATAATATCCAGTAGCACAGTTCACGCCTCTGAGTAATTTCCAAGGTTCTTGCTTTCGATCCCACTAAAGGAGAGCTCCATTGTCTGAGATGCCATTTTTTTTGGATGCAACATTAAATGAATACTCTATCTGCCAGCTCAGGTGTTTGTAAACGATCCCTTTGGCATTATTTTCGGACTAATGGAGTCTAGTGTTGTATTTTCAGATACCACCACCGCCAGTGTTTGGGTAATTCACCACTGCCAATCTTCTTTCCTCTAATTATCAGTAATAAAGGATAGGTCACATTTGTCTTACATAACAACATAGCTTATTGCATGGTAGCAATAGATAAAGTTTACATGAACTTGCCAAGCATAATTAGTAATGACTCTCGGGAGTTGTACCCAACACATCTGCTGCCTTTGTGCAGAACTCAAATATTTGGATCATTGACGATATCCAAGACTGATATTTGATCTTGAAACAGGGCGTCAAATATTATTGGGGGGTGGGCGAAAGCCAAAACGTTGAGTGAAAGTCCCAATTCAAAACTACAGAATGACAGAGCAGGCTTGATCTGCCAAATACTTATTCTTGTTCTCCTTTTTTAAGATCATATGTTTTATCCCTTATTACTGTCTGTCTGGTTGGAATGAAATGAATGAGAGATCCTCAGTTTAAACATCATTAAGAGACACTTAGGTAAGTACATTAATAGGAAAAGTTTGGCGGGGCCCACGCCAGGAGCAGGCAGGTGGGGTAAGGTTAGTTTGAGCTTAGAGTGGTGCTGGAAAAGCACAGCAGGTCAGGCAGCATCTGAGGAGCAGGAAAATCGACATTTCGGGCAAAAGCCCTTCACCAGGAAATCCCGAAACGTTGATTTTCCTGCTCGTTGGATGCTGCCTGACCTGCTGTGCTTTTCCAGCACCACTCTGATCTAAACTCTGGTTTCCAGCATCTGCAGTCCTCACTTTTGCCTAGTTTGAGATTATGTTTGGCATGGACTGGTTGGACTGAAGGGTCTGTATCCGTCTGTATGACTCTGTTAAGAAAGTAAACTGTGAAGTTAGGAGTACCTTCATCATTCTGACAGGTCTTACTGCATTAAGAGCTTTCCTCCAGGGGCTAGTTGAGGTACACATTATCTCCATCTTTGACCAATGAACTGGAGACTGACTTGAACCAAAGGAAGGTCTGTGGTGTGGTAGCTGAGAGATTAAGTCTTGGAATTGCCTTGTGAAGTTGCAACATAGGCACACTTAGCTAAATAACCTCTTGCTCTGTGGAAAACCTGTATATATGACACTCAAAACCTCTTTGTTGCTTGAATCAAAAGCTTGCACAGGGCCCTGAAATGGAGCGATTAAGCTCCAGTTGTTAAGTAGAGGCCAGTCCTATTTAAAAGCTGTTTTTACAATGTTAGTGCTGGCTATCATCAACAATGTGCCTGAACAAAAGTAGTAACAGTGGCCTCCAGGTGCAATGTTAACTGGGTATTTTTTCTTAACAGCAAGGTACTATTCAGCAGACTTGGCCGAGGCTATATTTGTGAGCAAACTATAAAAATATATCATATTTTAAACCTAGCGAGGAGACTTTTCTTTCATGAGTCTAGCCCTTTATGATCCAAGGCCTTTTCCTTTTTGGGCCTTTGGGAGTGCTGCCTAGCAACCATCTGAAATCCCTGTCAAAGCCAGAGATTCTTTTATCAATCATTTAATGTCTGGCAAAGCCACGACCTTGCTATCACACTTTGCATACCAAGAAGTAGATTCAGTGGTCTTGGTCAAATGCTTATTTTACTGTGAGCATTAACACTTTAGAATCTGGCCTGTCTGAGGAAATTTCAGGCTGGAGGCAGTTGTTTTGCTTCTGTCTGTGTAAGTTAGCACTAAGTTTACAACACTATAGCAATTCACTGCCTTTCAGATTCAACTCAACATGGTTTCAACCATTACATGTCATAATCATTGCTGCTAATCGTTTTCTATGATAATTCCTAATAATAACTCTGCTGTTGCCAATTCCATCTTCCCAAACTCATCTTTGATGACTTTAATGGTCCAATGATCAACGCTTTTATGCCTTGCACCATCACCCCTGTTGATGGTCCTGTCGAAGGTCTTCCATTTTATTCTGTCCTTCTCTCCCCTCCCATTCAGTATCTCTTCGTTTAATTCAGAGAAGGGGCTCAGTTAGCTGGCCTGCAATACTGAGTGAAACCAGGTTTAGCTCCACCACTAGCTGAAGTCACCATGACAATCCCACCTAAACAACTTCACCCCTCACCTGAGGTGTGTGAATCTCTGGTTAAACTCATCGCCAGTCATCTCTCTCTCTCTCTCTCTCTCTCTGTAATAAGAAAATGGTCCATTGAGACTGTAGCAACAAGTACTGGTATTTAATCCTGACATGGAGGTTTTACGTTCTGGAATTCTCTGCCTGTCTTGTTTCCGTTAAAACCTATCTTTAACCAAGCTTCTGGTCATTTGGCCTAACAGCCCCCTTTTAACGCAATGTCAAAGCTTGCTGAAGGAGGGGAGGCGAAGGCCCAGTGGTATTAGCACCAGACTGTTAATCCAGAGACCCAGGTAATATTCTGAGGAAAGGCCATTCAATCTGAAACATTAACTCTGATTTCTCTCCACGGCAGATGGTGTAATTTGTATTCACAAAGTATCTGGATTTGAGTTGAATGAGGACAATGAAACCATTGCCAATTGCTGGGGGGGAAAAAAACTCTCCTGGTTCACTATTGTCCCTTAGGGAAGGAAACAGCCATCCTTACCTGGTCTGGCCTGCATCTGGCTCCACACCCATCACAATGTGGTCGACATATAACTACCCTTTAGTTAATTAGGAATGGGCAAGAAAAACTAGCCAAGCCAATGATGAACATATCCCAGAATGTGTAAAAAAGGTCAACTGCGATGTGCTTATTGGTATGTTGGATTTGATTAGAGTGGTGCTGGAAAAGCACAGCAAGTCAGGCAGCATCCAAGGAGCAGGAAAATCGACATTTCAGACAAAAGCCCTTCATCAGGATTCCTGAAGGAGGGTCATGGGGAGTATCAGCACTGACATGTCTCAGATGGGTAGAATGGCCTGCTTCCCTATATGAACTCAACCATTTGGATCATTGACTATACCCAAGACTGGGAGAAAGTGAGGACTGCAGATGCTGGAGATCAGAGCTGAAAATGTGTTGCTGGAAAAGCGCAGCAGGTCAGGCAGCATCCAAGGAGCAGGAGAATCGACGTTTCGGGCATGAGCCCTTCTTCAGGAATGTGGAAAGTGTGTCCAGCAGGCTAAGATAAAAGGTAGAGAGGAGGGACTTGGGGGAGGGGCGTTGGAAATGCGATAGGTGGAAGGAGGTTAAGGTGAGGGTGATAGGCCAGAGTGGGGGTGGGGGCGGAGAGGTCAGGAAGAAGATTGCAAGTTAGGAAGGTGGTGCTGAGTTCGAGGGTTGGGACTGAGCCAAGGTGGGGGGAGGGGAAATGAGGAAACTGGAGAAATCGGAGTTCATCCCTTGTGGTTGGAGGGTTCCTAGGCGGAAGATGAGGCGCTCTTCCTCCAGCCTAGGCAGAAACTGACCTAGAGAGGCATTTTATCTGGAAGCCAGGAGTCAAAGGTTATTGAGGAGGGGTAGGCTGAAAAGTGGAATGAAAGTCTCAATCCAAAGTTATTGAATGACAGAGCAGGCTTGATGGGCCAAATGACCTATTCCTGTTCTCATTTATTTTAAGATCTAATGTTTTATCCCTATTTATTGTCAGTCTGGTTGGGATGAGGTGCTAAGAGATCCTCAATTCAAACATTGATAGAGTAGGCTGAGAAGTTAGAAGTAACTTCATCCAGACAGGTGGCTGCAATTCTATTTTCCCAGTCTTGTATTCTCCCTTGCCTCCCCTTCTCCCTTCAATCTGCCTTCTGCATCTCATCACCTTCCCTTGCCCTCTGAGCCATCACTCCCAGCAGCGTTTTCAGTCTTGCCAACTGCAATTCTCAACCCAAAACCTTTGACCCCTTTCTTTTGCCATCTTAAGAAATCCTTCTTTACCACAAAGCTTTGAGTCAACTCTGTCTAATATTACCTTACAACATTTGTGTGCCTTCCTTTAACTACCTTTACAGACACTGCATGATGCATACGAAACAATTAAACAAACAAAATCAAGGAAAATTGCTGTACATTGGGTCTGAAATTATTGGAAACACATTCCAATCTGACCTCGTGCCTGAGATTATTAACAACAATCACAATCAATATCCTTTAAAAAGTAGCAGTGTAATAGAATCTTCATTCTGCGATGCTTTTGTAAGATTATATAAAATTGGATCAAGAGTAGGCCATTTGGCTCATCATGCCTGACCTATCATTCAGTAGGATCATGGCTGATCTAGCCAACAATCTTCATATCCACCTTCCTGCCCTCTCCTCGTAACTCCTGATTCCCCGTCTGATCAAGAATCTATCTCTCCCAGTCTAATGGGGGCTCTGCCCTCGTACCTCTCTGTGTTGAGGAGTTTCAAAGACTCCCAAGCACCTGAGAGAAGAAATTCAAAAAACAAGCTGTCCTCTAAAGAACAATTTCCTGACTATTTACACAAGTTCTTCATTTCTGTGATGTTAGTTAAGTTATTCACAATTGCACATTCTCTGCTTCTTTTGTGACGCTTAGTTTTGCTCCGGTGATGTTCTAATGGAAACTTTCCATCAAATGGATGACAATGTTTTGCTCCTTGCTCCAGAGGTTGTAACTCAAGGATAGACATGTCCCCAGGCAGGTACAAAAGTTCCCTTTAAAATATTTCAATGGAAAGTAGCAGTGTGACTTTCTTGCAACACACAAAGATAGATGGGCATTTGTGAGCATCTTTCACAATCTCAAGATGTCCCAAAGCACTTTTACCGGAAACGATATACTTTTGAAGTGTTGTCATGGTTTCAATATAAGACAAAGCCAAGAGAGAACCTAACAATATCTTCTTGAAATTCAATGGCATTGCCATCACTGAATCCTCTTCCATTTACATCTTGGGGATTATTTAAATTGAAATGGACTGCTTATATAAATATCAGAGCAGAACAGAGGTTGGGAATCCTGCTGTGAGTAACTCATCCCCTGTCTCCAACATCTACAAGGCACATGTCAGGGGTGTGATGGAATACTCTCCACTTTATCCATTTCAGGACAAAGCAACTCCCCGATCAACACCCCATGCATCAAACATCGATTTTGCCCAAAATGTCAATTTTTCTTGCTCCTCGGATGCTGCTTGACCTGCTGTGCTTTTCCAGCACCACTCTAATCTTGACTCCATGCATCAACCTTCACTTCCTCCACCAGCAGGGCAACAGTATGCACCGTATACAAATGTTTTGTATCCCATAATCCAAAGATGTATAGGTTAGGTGGATTGGCCATCTAAATTACCTTCGAGGAGAAAGTGAGGACTGCAGATGCTGGAGATCAGAGCTGAAAATGTGTTGCTGGAAAAGCGCAGCAGGTCAGGCAGCATCCAAGGAGCAGGAGAATCGACGTTTCGGGCATGAGCCCTTCTTCAGGAATGAGGAAAGTGTGTCCAGCAGGCTAAGATAAAAGGTAGGGAGGAGGGACTTGGGGGAGGGGCGTTGGGAATGCGATAGGTGGAAGGAGGTCAAGGTGAGGGTGATTGGCCGGAGTGGGGGTGGGGGCGGAGAGGTCAGGAAGAAGATTGCAGGTTAGGAAGGCGGTGCTGAGTTCGAGGGATTTGACTGAGACAAGGTGGGGGGAGGGGAAATGAGGAAACTGGAGAAATCGGAGTTCATCCCTTGTGGTTGGAGGGTTCCTAGGCGGAAGATAAGGTGCTCTTCCTCCAACCGTTGAGTTGCTATGGTCTGGCGATGGAGGAGTCCAAGGACCTGCATGTCCTTGGTGGAGTGGAAGGGGGAGTTGAAGTGTTGAGCCACGGGGTGGTTGGGTTGGTTGGTCCGGGTGTCCCAGAGGTGTTCTCTGAAACGTTCCACAAGTAGGCGGCCTGTCTCCCCAGTATAGAGGAGGCCACATTGGGTGCAGCAGATGCAATAAATGATGTGTGTGGAGGTGCAGGTGAATTTGTGGCGGATATGGAAGGATGCCTTTGAAAACTTCTTCAAAGACCACAATTTCCCCCCAGACGTGATCGACGATGCCCTCCACTGCATCCCCTCCACTTCCCGCTCCTCCGCCCTTGAGCCCCACCCCTCCAACCGCCACCAGGACAGAACCCCACTGGTCCTCACCTACCACCCCACCAACGTATGATACAGCGTATCATCTGCTGTCATTTGCGCCACCTCCAAACAGACCCCTCCACCAGGGATATATTTCCCTCCCCTCCCCTATCAGCGTTCCGAAAAGTCCACTCCCTCCGTGACTCCCTCATCAGGTCCACACCCCCCCACCAACCCAACCTCCACTCCTGGCACCTTCCCCTGCAACCGCAAGAAATGCAAAACTTGCGCCCACACCTCCCCCCTTACTTCCCTCCAAGGCCCCAAGGGATACTTCCATATCCGCCACAATTTCACCTGCACCTCCACACACATCATTTATTGCATCACCCCCAATGTGGCCTCGTCTAAATTGGGGAGACAGGCCGCCTACTTGTGGAACGTTTCAGAGAACACCTCTGGGACACCCGGACCAACCAACCCAACCACCCCGTGGCTCAACACTTCAACTCCCCCTTCCACTCCACCAAGGACATGCAGGTCCTTGGACTCCTCCATCGCCAGACCATAGCAACTCAACGGTTGGAGGAAGAACGCCTCATCTTCTGCTTAGGAACCCTCCAACCACAAGGGATGAACTCAGATTTCTCCAGTTTCCTCATTTCCCCTCCCCCCACCTTGTCTCAGTCAAATCCCTCGAACTCAGCACCGCCTTCCTAACCTGCAATCTTCTTCCTGACCTCTCCGCCCCCACCTCCACGACGGCCTATCACCCTCACCTTGACCTCCCTCCACCTATCGCATTTCCAATGCCCCTCCCCCAAGTCCCTCCTCCCTACCTTTTATCTTAGCCTGCTGGACACACTTTCCTCATTCCTGAAGAAGGGCTCATGCCCGAAACGTCGATTCTCCTGCTCCTTGGATGCTGCCTGACCTGCTGCGCTTTTCCATCTAAATTACCTATAGAACCCTGGGATGTGCAGGTTAGGCAGGTTAGCCATGGTAAATGCAAGGTTACAGGGATAGAGTAGGGGTGATGGGTCTGGGTGGGATGTTCTTTGGAGGATCAGTGTGGACTCGATGAGCTGAATAGCTTGCTTCCACACAGTAGGGATTCTATGATTCCATGAACTCAAAAAGGCCCTTATGACAGCACTTCTCAAACCTGTAGTCTCTACCAACTAGAATGGCAGTGATACTAAACAGGGAACAGCACTTCCTGCAAGATCCTTCCAAACCACACACCATCCCAATTCAAAGTTATATCACTGCTCCTTATCTGTTACTGGGCCAAAATCCTGGAACTCCCTTCTTAACAACACTGAGATGTAGCTGCACCAGAGAATTGTGGCACTTCAAGACGACAATTTACTGATACGTTCTCAAGTGCAGTTAAGAACAGGCAGTGATAAGAGAATGGAAAGGCGATGACATTGTGTTAATGTCACAAGTCATCCAGAATCCCAGGCTAATGTTGTGAAGGAGATAAAGAGCTTAGAGGATGGAGGGTTGGAGGGGGTTAGGGAAAGGGTGTGAGCCAGGACAGATTTGCAGACAAGAATGCAACTTTAAAATTGAGGTGCTGCTAAAATAGGAGCCAATATAGGTCATTGCTCAAGAAGTTAATAGGTGATCTTGGTTCACTTGAAGATATGGTTGGAGAGTTTGACATGAGTTCCAGCATGTGAAATGTGGAAAATGAGAGTGTAATATTTGTTGGCTGGGAAGGATTTAAGCTCTGTATGAGAAGTCCTCTCCTAGCAGTCAGTGAGTGAGTTATAGCGAAGAAATATAACACTGTTCCTCTTGACCCTGAGTTGTACTCTGTATCAGCTACTCTCAAAGACTGGCTGAGTGTTAATTGGGCTGTGAAACATTTTAGTATGTACGCAGCTCAAAATTGGTCAGATGGAAGCCAAGTCTAGCCATCTCCTGGAAGTAAAGTGACAGTCAGAAAGAATTTTCTTTTGAGAGGTAAATGCAGGCAGATAACTACCAGCTCCTGAATGCTCCAGCATGACTGAGGAAGCCAGACAACAGAGATGTATTTGGGACAACTATGCATGACAGGACAGTAGGATTGAAGCAGAGAGGTGGAATTTTTCAGCTTCATGACATTTAAAATAACAACAATAAATAATATTAACCGCATGGACGCGTTAGGGCACTCACCGAACAGAGTAACTTTTAAAGGATGGAAGCACAAATATAATGGAGGATTTCTCTGTTAAATAACAAATCTACCAACAGTAATTTTCCAGAAAATGTTTGCAGGTCAATATATCTTTTTATTGCTTCCAGTATTGGAAATATCAGCAATTAAATATCCTAAGGTTAATCTTCTGATTTAAGTAGGTGGCATGGTGGTTTAATGGTTAGCACCGCTGCCTCACAGTGCCAGGGATTTGGTTTAATCCCATCCTCAGGCAACTGTGTGGAGCTTGTACATTGTCCCCGTGTCTGCATGGGTTTCTTCTGAGTGCTCCGGTTTCCTCCCACAGTCCAAAGATGTGCAGGTTGGGTGGGTTGGCCATGCTAAATTGCCCCATAGTGTGCAGGCTGCATGGATTAACCATGGGCAATGCAGAGATGTGCTGGATCTGGGTGGGATGCTCTTCAGAGGGGCAGTGTGGAATTGATGGGCCAAATGGCCTGCTTTGACACTGTAGGGATTCTGTGAAGTGGCTTTGTGGTTGCACCAAAGATTCCTTGAAGAAAGTCAGGGATCTGATGAAGAATGGTGGAGCAGTTAGATGATGGTATAGGAAGGTAGGTGCAGAAATAGGCCATTCGGCCCTTAGCTCCTATTCTGCCGCTTAATGGCATCATGCCTGATCTCTATCACACGTATCCACCTACCCAACTTTGTTCTATAATATTTAATAAACTTGTCTCAAATAAATCCACGAATCTCTGTTGTTACATTTTCAACCAATCTCCAGCCTCCATGGCTATGTGGCAGAGTCTATCCTGGATTTTCACTTACCATTGTGCTCCCTTAGATCACTCACGGGCAGCTGAGCTCAAAAGGAATAAGATTACTGCAGACACAGATAAGCCCCTTACAGCCTGAAATGGCTGAACTGAAAACGGAGAACAAGGAAATGGCAAAATAACTCAACAACTACTTTTAGTTCTGCCATCCCGGAAGGAAGACACCAATAATTTCCCAGAAATACCGGGGACAGAAGAAACCTTCGGGGTGCAGGACTTGAACAGAATTGTTACTGGTTAAAAAAAACCTCAAAAAATGAATGGGAGCGAAAGCTGAAAATCCCAGTGCTTGATCATTGCATTCCAGGAGATAAAGGAGGCAGCCAGTGAAATAGTGGATGCATAGTCATCCGAATAAATTCTGTAGATTTTGGTACATTCTTGGCAGATTGGAGGATGACAAATGTAAGCTCACTGGTTAAAAACAAAGGAGGGAGGGGAATAAATGAGGCATTACAGAATGGTTAACCGAATATCAGCAGAAGGGAAAATGCTGCACTCTGTTGCAATGCTTGTGATAATAGAACATCTGGAAAGTACCAACTGGATTATACAAAGTGAACATGAATGTATGAAAGGGAAATCATGTTGGGTGAACTTACTGTAGTTTTTGAGGTAGATGAGGGAGAAACAGTAGATGTGGTGTACAGTCAGTCCTTGTGTAAAGTGGTTTTGATAAACATGGTTTCACCATGAGCAGATATATGAGAGGAATGAAGCCCATCAGTCCAATGGTGTGCCTAATTCACAATAATGCAGCTTTTCACTGACTCCCAGGAGCATGGAGGGAAAGGAATGCCAACATTTAGCATTTTTATGCAATGTCCTGTTGGTTCAGCTTGTTTCAGCCATGTCTGCCTCAATTAAGGCTGGATAAGGTTTTAAAAGCTATTTCTCAGGATGCCTCAAGCCTCCAATTCTAAAGCAGCAGAAGACCAATCTGATGGTCCTCAATTTTCACTCTTCAACTTCCTGGGCTGTGGTTATGTTAGATGAAGATCCACAGCCAGGTAAGCAATCTTGGACGCAAAACAAGAAACTTTGGAGTATATCCATATTGCATATCTTCATGTCCATTTTAGTATTTTCCATTAACTTTGTGCATGTGTTCTGTACTTGATGGCCAAGGGAATGTAATCCAAGCATTTATAGGCTTCGTAATATGTGTTTCAAATAACTCAGTTTTGCTGAACACAGTGATTTTCAGCATTTGTAATGATTGTGTCAATGGGGAACTACCTGCATTTGGATTTTCATAAAGTTGCTGATAAAATTCCATGTAAGCGTTTATTGTGCAAACCCAAAGCACATGGGATTCTTGGTAATGGACCGGCATGGATTGAGAATTGGTGAGCAGATATATGAGAGGAATGAATGGGTCATTTTCAGTGTGAGGTACCACAAGGGTTAGTGCATGCTCAGCTATTCACAATACATATCAATGATTTAGATGAGGAAATCAAATGTAACATTTCCAAGTTTGCTGACAACACAAACTAGGTGTGTTTGTGACTTGTGGAAAGCATGCTAAGAGGCTTCTGGGTGATTTGGACATGCTGAGTGAGTGGCCAATACAAAGAACAGTTCATCACAGGAAAGGCTCTTCAACCCTCTGAGCCTGCATTGACGTATCTTGCCCTTCCATACTAAAACTGTCTTCACTTACAGGATCCACATCCCTCTATTCCCTTCCTATTCATGATGTGGATGTGTTAGTGTTGGACTATTAATTAGATTATAAGTCATCCCATCACTTGCTATTTAGCTCTTCACAATTTACTCACACCGTCTGACACTTTTGATCACCTCCAGAGAATTATTACTCCGTCCATTGGACACTCCATTCAGACCATTTGTACGATCTTTGATCTCTCTGCCTATAAATTATGTGGCTGTGTGCTTCATGTCACCTGACGATAGGGCAGCACTCCAGAAGCTTGTGATCTCAGATAAACCCATTGGGCTATAATCTGATGTCATGTGACTTCCTATTCATGTATTCATCCAGGTGCCTCTTGACTGCTGCTATTGTGTCTGTGTCCACCACCTCCTTTCCAAACACTCACCACCCTTGCACATCTCTTTTAAACTCTATTCCACCCCCACCTCCCGCTCCCAGTATAATGTAGATAAACGTAAAGTTGACCACTTTGTTTGGAAATTCAGAATGTCGGCTATTATTTAAATAGTGAGACTTTGGGAAATGTTAATGCACAAGGGACTTGGGTATCCTTTATACTGGGCACTGACTGCAAGCATACAGGTGCAGTCTGCAAAGCCATGTTTGTCTTCTTGGTAAGATGGTTTGAGTACAGGAGTAAGGAAGTCTTGCTACAGCTATTTCAGGCTTTAGTGAGACTATACCTGGACTACTGTGTGCAGTTTGGTCTCCCTAACCTCGGAAAGTTAAACCTGCCTTGAGGGCTGATGGCTGATCCCTTGGATGATAGGTCTATTGTGTTAGGAGAGATTAGGCTGACAGGGCTGGACTCACTGAAGTTTAACAGAACATGATTAGCTCAACAAACTAGACACAGGGCTGATGTTTTCCCTGGCCAGAGAGCTTTAGTTAAAGGAGTCACCACAAGGGGTGTGTGGGCCACAAGGGCCTTAGGGTGTGCCGAGGATGGTGGAGCTGAATTCATTACCCCAGAAGGTTGAGGAGGACTAGTCACTAAATATACTTAAGTGAAAATCAGATAGATTTCTAGAAGGGCTACAGGGAGAGAGTGGGGGTATGGCATTAAGATAAACACTCTGGCATGATCGTATTGAATGGTGATGTGAACTTGATTGGCCAAAATGGCCTATTCCACTTTCTATTTTTCTATGATAGCTCTAATATCAAAGCTATCCAAGTTCTGGATATCCTTGACACAGGTTACAGTCTCTGTCTACCTTAGGGATTTATTTAAACATCTTAAACACCTCAGTTAGAACACCCTTAATCTGTCCTCATTGCTTAACTCTCTTAGTCTGGTATTATTTTGCCAAATCTGCAACCACTTCCTAAGGGCTATACTGTATTAGCTTCCTTGAGATAAGTTGCCAAGAACTGAATATCATTCTCTAAAGTGGACGTAAGACTGAATATAACTTTCACCCCTTTTGAAACAAAGATAAATATTTAATTCACTGCTCATTTTTGCACGTGCTCAATTTGGGTGCAGATTGGAGATGCGGGGTGTGAGTGAGGTATGGGTTCGAAGACCATAAGAGGAAGGAACAGAACGAGGTCCTTTGTCTCATTTTGTCTATTCCACTAGTCAATACGATCATGGCTGATCTGATAATCCCAACTCTATTTTCCTGCTTTGCCCCAATAACTCCTGATTCTCTTACTGACTAAAATCTGTCTATCTGAACCTTGAATGTTCAGCCTCAACAACCCTCTATGATAAAGAATTTCACAGATTCACCACTCTCTTTAAGAAGACACCCCTCCTCATCTGTGTCTTAAATTGGTGTCCTCTTACTCTGCCCTCCAATCCGACACTGACTCGCAAGGGGAAATGGCCTTTCCACATCTACCCTGTCAAGTCCTGTAAAAATCTTGTGTTTTTTTAATGAGGTCACTCCTCATTCTCCTAAATGCCAATAAGTTTGGGCTTAACCTACTCAACTGCTACCTGTAAGAAAATCCCTCCCTGCCCAGAATCAATGTACTGAACCAATGATGCTCATATATGCTAATAAAACTCACTAATACTAATATAAGTCCAATGCCAGTATAACTTAGCTTCTATAAGTGGAGCAAAATTGTTCACAATATTCCCAGCTGTGGTCTATTGAGTCCTGTGTATAGTTTTAGCAAGATTTCCCGATTATTATACTTTATTCCCTTAGAAATATATTAAGGAAAAAAGGGTAACTAGGGAGAGAATAGGGCCTCTGAAAGATCAGCAAGGCGGCCTTTCTGTGGAGCCACAGAAAATGGGGGAGATACCAAATGAATATTTTGCATCAGTATTTACTGTGGAAAAGGATATGGAAGATACAGACTGTAGGAAAATAGATGGTGACATCTTGCAAAATGTCCAGATTACAGAGGAGGAAGTGCTGGATGTCTTGAAACGGGTAAAGGTGGATAAATCCACCAGGACCTGATCAGGTGTACCTGAGAACTCTGTGGGAAGCCAGAGAAGTGATTGCTGGGCCTCTTGCTGAGATATTTGTATCATCGATAGTCACAGGTGAGGTGCCGGAAGACTGGAGGTTGGCAAACGTGGTGCCATTGTTTAAGAAGGTCGGTAAAGACAAGCCAGGGAACTATAGACCAGTGATCCTGACCTCAGTGGTAGACAAGTTGTTGGAGGGAATCCTGAGGGACAGGATTACATGTATTTGGAGAAGCAAGCACTGATTAGGGATAGTCAACATGGCTTTGTGCATGGGAAAACATGTCTCACAAACTTGATTGAGTCTTTTGAAGAAATAACAAAGAGGATTGATGAGGGCAGAGCAGTCGATGTGATCTATATAGATTTCAGTAAGGTGTTCAATAAGGTTCCCCATGGGAGACTGATTAGCAAGGTTAGATCTCATGGAATACAGGGAGAACTAGCCATTTGGATACAGAACTGGCTCAAAGGTAGAAGACAGAGGGTGGTGGTGGAGGCTTGTTTTTCAGACTGGAGGCCTGTGACCAGTGGAGTGCCACAAGGATCTGTGCTGGATCCTCTACTTTGTCATTTACATGAATGATTTGGATGTGTGCATAAGAGGTACAGTTAGTAAGTTTGCAGATGACACCAAAATTGGAGGTGTAGTGAACAGCGAAGAGGGCTCCCTCAGATTACAACAGGATCTGGACCAAATGGGCCAATGGGCTGAGAAGTGGCAGATGGAGTTTAATTCAGATAAATGCGAGGTGCTGCGTTTTAGGAAAGCAAATCTTAGCAGGATTTATACACTTAATGGTAGGGTCCTAGGGAGTGTTGCTGAACAAAGAGACCGTGGAGTGCAGGTTCATAGCTCCTTGAAAGTGGAGTCACAGGTAGATAGGATAGTGAAGAAGGCATTTGGTATGTTTTCCTTTATTGGTCAGAATATTGAGTACAGAAGTTGAGAGATCATGTTGCGGCTGTACAGGACATTGGTTAGGCCACTGTTGGAATATTGCCTGCAATTCTGGTCTCCTTCCTATCGGAAAGATGTTGTGAAACTTGAAAGGGTTCAGAAAAGATTTACAAGGATGTTGCCAGGGTTGCAGGATCTGAGCTATAGGGAGAGGCTGAACAGGCTGGGGCTGTTTTCCCTGGAGTGTCGGAGGCTGAGAGGTGACCTTATAGAGGTTTACAAAATCATGAGGGGCATGGATAGGATAAATAGGCAAAGTCTTTTCCCTTGGATCAGGGAGTCCAAGAACTAGAGCGCATAGGTTTAGGATGAGAGGGGAAAGATATAAAAGAGATCTACGGGGCAACTTTTTCATACAGAGGGTGGTACATGTATCGAATGAGCTGCCAGAGGAAGTGGTGGAGGCTGGTACAATTGCAACACTTAAGAGGCATTTGGATGGGTATATGAATAGGAAGAGTTTGAAGGGATATGGTCCGGGTGCTGGCAGGTGGGACTAGATTAGGTTGGGATATCTGGTCGGCATGGACGGGTTGGACCGAAGGGTCTGTTTCCAAGCTGTACATCTCTATGACTCTAAATAAAAGACCAAGATTTCTCTTGCCAGCTTTAGTATCCAAGTTCAGCAAGTAATAAGGATGAGAAGAAATGTCTCCACCTAGAAAGTGGAGAGCCTGTTAGATTCTCTGCCATAGAAAGAAATTTTCAGGCCAAAATATCAAATGTTTTCAAGAAGGAGTTAGTTACAGTTCTTAGGGTGAAAAGGATCAAAAGGTGATCAGGAGAAAGCAGGGTCAGGGTATTGAGTGCGATACTCAGTGATGAACATATTGAATGGTGAAGCTGGCTGAATAGCCTACTCTTGCTCCTATTGTCTATGTTAGCTTTTTGCGATTCATGCACAAGGACCACCTGACTCCCTCGTACTTCAGCTTTCTGCAGTCTCTCTCCGTTTAAATAATGTTCAGCTCTTCTGGTCTTCCAGTGTTCATACTCTGATATTTTCCCACATATATTCCATTTTGTCCATTCACCGAACCTGCCTATGTTCCTCTGTAGACTCTGTGTCATCCTCCTGACCATCTATTTGCCTGTCATCTGCAAACTTGGCGATAGTACATTCTTTTCCCTTATCCAAGTCATTATATTGACACATATATTAATTAATATGTATTGCAATAATTGTGGGCCCAGCACTGAAGATGGTTATGAATCCCGAGGGAGCAATGACTTGGAGTCGGAGATTTTGGCACACTGAGGATTCTGATGAAGATAGAAACGAGTCTAGGATGAGTGGTATAAAGCTCTAAAGTTTACCCTGCAACACTGTGATTTTGAAACTGGTAAGTCATGCATTTGGTCTAGTCTACAGAAATGAACCATCTGATTAATTTCCAAGCCAAGCTGACAATTATTTAATTAGATCAAAGAATCAAGACACATGACTGAGCATTGTTTTTTCCTTTAAAACAGAGTTCAAAGAGATAAATAATTTTATAAAAACCGCAAGTTATTGTAAGTCAGAAACAAAAACAGAAATTGCTAGAAAAGCTCAGCAGGTCTGGCAGCATCTGTGGGGAGAAATCGGATTTAAAGTTTCGAGTCCAGTGACTCTTCCTCAGCTGGCAGTGAGGAAAATGTCGATTTTCATGCCAAAATTAGAGTTGGGTGAGGGGTTAAGGAGTAACAGATAGGTGGAGATTGAGCGCAAAGAGACGGGAGTACAGTTGGACAGGCAAAGGAGTAGATAACGATCTGGCTGGGAGGATGAATAGCAATTAATTAAATAATTTTATCATTCTTCTGTTTATTTGTGAAATTGAATACATTGAATTTATTTTAATAAAATGCCACTCATCCACATCACTTATTGGCAGTTAACACATTCACAATTTCCGAGTCTCCAAAAAGGTTAATCTGCACAATTCTATTGCACTGATCCTGTGATATTATTAAGGGCTTTTGTTGTACTACAGAAGAGAATTGGAACAAAATTAATGGAATCTTGGGGAGGAACCTTCCCCGTTGTGATAATGCTACCACCCACTGACCGCTTACCATGGAATAGTTATTTACAGCTAATTACAGCAAACTTGGATTTTTCCAGAGTTAATCACAGCATCAGCGCATTACCTCAAAGTGGCTAAAGCACCAATTAAGATAATTATTTCGAACTAGACCTGCCTAATACAAGCCACTGTGATTTTTCACAAACTTCTTCACACACTGAACACATGTTCTACAAGGTACTTCTGTAGCAGGTTCAATACTTTCCTCTATCCCTGTGTAATTCCTGAGACATTGACATGTAGCCAATCGTCATAAATCCAAGCAGAGTTGAAGATATCCTCTCAGTCTTGCTGCACTGTGGAATGATAGAGTTGTGCAGGAAGAGGGCAGAGGTCTATCGCTCTCCTCAGGCAGGTGCACTGCCTCAAAATGTGTCAAACACTTGCTTTACTTCCTACATTTTTTTAATGCCATACTGAATATAGAATGGGGAGAGTGATTAGCACATCAAGTGAGAGGCAGCAAACCAATACCCAATTAATGACAACAGGAGCAGTGGCTCAGTGGTTAGCCCTGCTGCCTCACAGAGTTAGGAACCCGGGTTCGATCCCAGCCTTGGGTAGCTGTCTGTGTGGAGTTTGAACATTCTCCTTGTATCTGTGTGCATTTCCTCCAGGTCCCCCCACAGATGTGCATATGAATGGCAATAGATGGGGAAAGAAGGTTTGGATATATAATTGAAAGTAAGCGTTGCAGGTGCAGTAGGCAGTGAAAAGACATGTCGGCCTTCATAGTGAGAAGATTCAAGTACAGGAGCGGCAAATGTATAGGGCCTCTCTTTATCTGAAGATGGATGTTCCGGCTATGGATTGATTGCAACATAGGTTCACCAGATTGATAGCTGGGATGGCAGGACTGACATATGATGAGTGACTAGATCAGTTATGATTCTTATTTGTATTGGTGATGGGATGTGGATTGGCCATGCTAAATTACCCATAGCAGCTAGAGATGTGCAGGTTAGGGGACTGCCCATGGGAGATACAGGGATGGGGTGGGTCTGAGTGGGATGCTTTTTATAGGGCCAGAGTGGACTGGATGGGCTAAATGGCCTACTTCTACACTGTAGGGATTCTATGAACAGAAAATGAGTCACAAAAAACTATGGTCACAAAATTATACAGATTACAAATAACTTGCAATGAATAATTACTGAAACAAGCATTGAAGAGAAAAGAAACAAGTCGACTGATGCCAGAAGCGTACATGTCCTCAAAAGGTATAGGAAGCAGAGTCTTGGAATATTAGCGAGTTTTGAGAAGATTTGTAACTCAGGTTGAGGTTTTCAATGTCAGTTTACTCACTAAGCTGGAAGTTTCATTTCCAGACGTTTTGACACCCTACTAGGTAACATCTTCAGTGGGCTTCAGGCGAAACACTGCTGAAAATTCCTGCTTTCTGCTTATATGTTTGGGTTTCTTTGGGTTGGTGATGTCATTTTTTGTGGTGAAGTCACTTCCTGTTCCTTTTCTCAGGGAGTGGTAGATGGGGTCTAACTCGTTGTGTTGTTAGTAGAGTTCCAGTTGGAATGCCACGCTTCTAGGAATTCTCGTGCGTGTCTCTGTTTGGCTTGTCCTAGGATGGATGTGTTGTCCCAGTCGAAGTGATGTCCTTCCTCATCCGTATGTGAGGATACTAGTGAGAGAGGGTCATGTCTTTTTGTGGCTAGTTGGTGTTCATGTATCCTGGTGGCTAGTTTTCTGCCTGTTTGTCCAACGTCATGTTTGTTACAATCCTTGCATGGTATTTTGTAAATGACATTAGTTTTGCTCATTGTCTGTATAGGGTCTTTCAAGATCTTTCTTGGAATATTTTTAAGACAGAGTTGGATCAATCCTTGTTAAGTGATGGAATGAAAGATTATTGGGAGGTAGGTGGGAATGTAGCACAGAGGTTCCAATCAGTTCAGTCACAGTTGGCAAAGAAGGCATCAGAGGGCCGAATGGCCTGCTCCTGCTCATACCTTTGATTGTAGCGAAAAGGTCAGGAGAAAGAGAAAGAACGACAGACTGCCAGAAGAAGATAGAGAGATCAGATCTATTTACTTTGACAAGCAGTCAAAAGCAACCAAGCAGTTTATTTTCAGAATCTTTCATCCAATTTCAATCATTGCAAAGATGTGGTATCATTTCTTCCCTTTCTCAGTCCAGTATCTTAAGAATGCTGAAGGTTTCATCGTTTTAATACCTTATGTCAAAATCTGATCCGTGCTGTACAGCAAGCGCTTGACAGGGCCCAAGATCCTTGTTATACTGAAAAGCTGGTGGGCCAAATGTAACTCTGCTTAGTTTTTGTTTTGAAAAGAATTCTTTTGTCTGACTGTTTGTGAGAAGTGAGTTACTCCAATATACTGAAATGTTACATAAATATATACAATCCTGGCACAGGAGGAGCTAGGTTAGCAATCTATTGAGTCAGCCCCCTACTGTGGAGCTGATAGGCTTTGCTTACAAAATGACTGCATTATCTGCTTAGTCAGGTCCCTGAAATGTTAAGTATAGGCCTTCTTGCAAGCTCTCATCAATCTCAAAATCATTGGTTCTAAGGACAAAATCATTCAATATGGAGGGTGGGAGGTTAAAGCAAATAGAAGCTAAGAAATTCTGAAACCACATATTCATACTTCTATTAACAAAAATTAAAGAAAAGCAGATTAGTATTTAGTTGTTGTGAGGGATCCAGCCCATGGGCTTGAGTCTGTTCTTTTCTATCATGGAACCCCTGCAGAAAGATATAGTTAAAGGGGGTTCATCTGTTTCATCATTTCCCACTCCTTTGTCTGAGCTCTAACATCTTGAAGCTTTGCACTAATGAGGGAATTCTGATAGACTGAGATACAGCAATATAATTGTCAAAAATTCAAATTTGTAAAACTGCATCACAGAAGTCAAAATACATGAAGTACAAGGCAGACCAGCTTCTTGCCAAGTAGTACATGAGGTTGCTCATTACACTCACCACTACAGGGCTGGGTTTACAATGTACAGTTATGTTTTATGTCAAACCTTCTATGCTGCAAGTTGCCTGAAGGTTTTTACATGGTTTCCAGTCCCTTGGTATGCCATAGCAGGAGAGTCTGTGATAGTGGCCTTTCAATGCTGAGTCATTGCAGCTGCTTTCCCAAGGCTTATTGTGTCCCTCAGCATATAGTCCTGGAACTTGGAACCTGCCTGTCTCCAGTAGTCAGTTGTTGACCACCAGCCTACCATTAGCACTCATGACTTTGGCTGTCGAAGCTCTAGACTTCCCACCCTAAAATCCTTTGACTCTCTAGAGAGTCCCTGCAACTTCGTTGGCTAATCTTTCGAACATGTATCCTAATATTACTTTACGCAGTCACTTGCTGCTTGGCAACACTCCTGTGAAACACCTCGGGATGCTTTGCTATTTTAAGTGCAAGAGAAATGAAAATTGCTTATGTAGGAGGAATGTCTCAGACCTACACACATTACACAGTGCACATTAAAAATTCAACGACCTTCTGTCGATCTACACCTTACAGTAGATCACATTTTTGTGACATTCTGTATTTACGTAATAGTAACTGGTTTTCACTTCAATGTGGCTAACTAGCTTGTGCTGAATTGCTTTCCAAGTGTAGAGTCACTGTCAACAAGAGACGGACTGTAAAAACAGAAAATGCTGAAGAAACTCAGCAGGTCTGGTAGCATCAGTGGAGAAAAGAAACAGAGTCAATATTTCAAGTCCACTGTGACTCTTCCCAACAAAGAAGGATAACAATTGCTGGCCTCATCAGCAGTACCCACATTCCAAATATGAATAATAAGTAACAGCTATAGACATTGATAGTGAACACAACATGCAATGTGAATGGAATTGGCTGTTACTAACATTAATCAATTAGTTAGTTTGTAAACTTATCCACTGAGAAGTGGTGGAGGCTGGTACAATTGCAACATTTAAGAGGCATTTGGATGGGCATATGAACAGGAAGAGTTTGGAGGGTTATGGGCTGGGTGCTGGCAGGTGGGACTAAATTGGGTTGGGATATCTAGGCAAAAGTGAGGGCTGCAGATGCTGGAAACCAGAGTTTAGATTAGAGTGGTGCTGGGAAATGCACAGCAGGTCAGGCAGCATCCGAGGAGCAGGAAATTTGACTTTTCGGGCAAAAGATATCTGGTCGGCATGGACGGGTTGGACCGAAGGGTCTGTTTCCGTGCTGTACATCTCTGTGACACTATGACTCTATTGGATGTACTGCATAATTAGTGTTTACTTCAGAAATTTACAAGTAATTTTAATCAGATAGATCCTATATAAATTGCTGTTTGTTAATGAATGTTGAGTTGTAGGTGGATGAGTTGTAGGTGAAATGCACTAAGAAAACCTTCCATTCCAGGACAGCTCATAAACTCAGACTTTACTTATCCATTTATACCATATGCCGGCTGTAGTGAGGCATTAAGAAAACATATGAAACACTAAACCAGATACCATTATAAATCAAATCTTCATTACATGGCTCAATGGGGTTGAAGTGATGCTTAACTGCTTGATCAGCAGGGAATGAAAAAAATATGTGTCTTAAGTTGATGGTGGGTCTTTAGTGCTTGGCTATGCCTGTGCATACATTTTCTGAAGGGTCATAGTGCCCCCTCGTCATGTCCCAGATCACTATCGTGGGCTGCAGTGATAATTGGTGCACTTGTTAGTGCATGTGCACAACCAGCTTCCCAAGGGAACTTGGGGACAGCCAGCGATGCCCTGCAAATAAATAAGAAAAGTGACTTCAGCTGACGAAGCAGCAGGGCACAGGCTGACTCAGGAAAATTTGGCCCATGTAATTATTTCCACACATGTATAAAAGTAGTAATGAGTAAAGAAAAGCTTGGAGTGGAGATAATGAAGAGGTGTAATCTGAAAGGGATAATACTGAGGAGCACCTTAAGCACCACCACCATGGGCATAATGGGAAAACATCTTAAAATCTTGAAGGAAGACACAGCTGGGTCTTCCTCATTGTCTCTGAAACAAAGTCATTGTGTAATTTGTCCGTAGCTGATACAGGAGGAGAAAGTGAGGACTGCAAATGCTGGCATGCAATCAAGCATATCTTGATTAAGACAACAGCCTCTTCCTGATGAATTAGTAAGTGTCTTTCTCTCTTCCAGACTAGACCAAGGAAGACCCTGTCTGTTCCCTACTCTAAGAGGATGGTGATAGTAAAACTACCCTATGGTATGCATTATTGCAAATAACCTCATACAATCTGCGATCAGGATTAAGGGTTGTTCAAGAGACACGTACTTGCACCTTTCATGCCTGCACTTACTGATCTGTGTTTGTTTGGAATCAATCAAAGCTTTAATTTTAAAAGTCACATCCTTGTTTCCAAACCCCTCCCTATCTCAGTGATCACTTCCTGCCCCACAACACTGTGCACTTATCTAATTCTGATCTCTTTAGCATTCTCGAGTTTGATTGTTCCAGCAGCAGTTGCATGCTTTCAGCTGCTAAGCAATAAGCCCTGAAGTTCCCTCACTTCTGCACTTCTCTAACCCAATCACCTCCTTCAATTCTCTAACACTATCGCCTCCTTCAAGATTACCCTTAAAGGCTATCCGTTTGAACTTCTATGATCTTCTGTAAAATTTCCTTGTGTGGCTTATGTAGGATATACAGCACTCATACAGGCCATTCAGCCCATATTGTCCTGGCCAGTGCTTGTGAACTTCTCAAGTCTCCTTTAATCTTTTCTTCTTCATACCATTCAGCAGATCTGTCTATTTCTCTTGCCCTCAAAGACAAGTCACCCTTCCCTTTAAAGACATCCATACTATTCACTTCAACCCTCTGTGACACCGGGCCCCACGTTCTCACAACTCCCTGAGTGAAGACGTTTCTTCTGAATTGTCAACGATCTCTTGGTGACTAATTTTTATTGGTGGCCTATAGTCTCCACATGAGGAAACATTCTCTCTGCGCCCACTCTATTGAAACCTTGTTAATGCCACTTCAATGAAGTGCCGATGAACATTTTATTACATGGAAGGTGTTTTATAAATATAAACTATTGTTCTCACTGTTTTGTTTCCTTTGGAAAATAAGAGGTATCAACCAACCTTACAATTATCAGCAATAGTGGTATGGTGACTCAGTGGTTAGCACTGCTGCCTCACAGCAACAGTGACCTGGGTTGGATTCCACCCTCAGGCAACTGCCTGTGTGGAGTTTGCACATTCTCCCTGTGTCTGCGTGGGTTTCCTCTGGGTGCTCTGGCTTCCTCTCACAATCCAAAAACGTGCAAGTTTGGTGGATTGACCATGCTAAATTGCCCATAATGTCCAGATTAGCCACAGGAAATGCAGGTTTACAGGGATAGGATAGCGGTCTGCATGGGATGTTCTTCAGAGGGTCAGTGTGTACTCGAAGGGCTGAAAGGCCTGCTTCCCCACTGTAGGGAGTCTATGTTTCAGATCTGGTAGCTCACTTCTTGTTCTCTGCATTGAAAACTTATGAAGTTAAAGATTTTTTTAAAAAGCAAAAAGAACAGTATGAACAAAAGTGCTGCCTGTGTCTGCTCCTATTGGGAGATCTACAGACATGGTATGTCACGCTCACCCGTCCTGCATCATCCTCATACATCTACTGAAGCTCATCTGCAACTGCTCTGTGATGTCCGTCATCTCAACCCCTCTTTCTCTTGCCTTCCACTTTGCCCTCTAGAAGAGATCTCTGTATCCTATCAGCACTGATTAAATGGCTGAAGTACTGACATACCACAACTGATACTCTCTTTTATGAAGGTCATCTTTCAAGAGTTCTTTTTACTCTTTTAATTTTACAATAGGATATTGATAGTTTCGGTGAATGGAAAAAGTGGTGGCAGATGCATTTTAATATAAGTAAGTGTGAAGTTATCCATTCCAGACCGAGAGAAAATAGATGCCTGGGGCTTAGAGGTTTCTTGTTGCCATTACTAAAGATTTTCATCATTAAAAGGACTCTCAGAGGGATGCTTGCGGTGCATTGGCTGTGTCCCTACTTTTGAGCCAGGGAGTCTGGGTCGAAGGTCCCACCTGCTTCAGAGTGTGTAATAACATTGCTGAGCAGGTGGATTAGAAAATAGGTTTAGAAAAATGCTCTCTCAGGCTGTTCATTACTGAACTTAAATTACCTATGTTGAGTTTAATGCCTAATTAATACGCAGTTGCAGGATTGTCTTGGAAAGAATAAGATTGGAGGTGAGGTGCCATTTTCATGAAGTTACTAATGACAAGATGTAAATCGGTCAACAGCTTCTGGTGATCTGCAACTCATGGGAGCCTCTTTCTTACCACAACCTACTGACCAATTTCTGCGTTAATGGAGCCACACAGCATTAATTTATTTTAAGAACTTTTGGAGGAATTTCAGTCAGAGGGGAGGTCTGGGAGTTCATATTCATCACCTTTTCAGGGCTGTGTAAATTCTCCTCTTTATAAAGTTTGAGCTTACGCTTTTGGTTCTTGCGAGCATTTGACAGGAATTCAGCAAATATTTATCTCAAACTCACTGGGCAAGGTGTGTAATTTTGTGAAGAGTAGGTGGATTTATTGGAATATAACTTTTCATTGTGGCGTGTAAAATTTGATGCAACTGCATGGTACATTAACCTGGTATTATGACTCCTAGTCTTCTATTTTCAACAGGTTGTCAAGCTGTGGGATAAAGTTATCAAGTTAAATTAAAGGGTAGAAACTACAGCCATAACCACTACTGCTCACATTCTTAATCCATCACTAGTGTTGATCTCCTTATTAACAGAGGCGTGAACCCAGATACAGATTTACATTTTTACTAAAAGTAAAGCAGGGAATCAGATAACAAGCTTATTTAAGCCTGTCACCATCACTAATTTCTAACCTTTAAATGATCGCCAAATAAATGCTCTTTATTCACAATTCAGATTTCCCTTATAACACAGTGCTGGAGAGAAAAGCATTTGGCATGATACATTGGGAATACGTGCAACAGTGAGCAACCCATAAACCTTGAAATTAATGTTGGCAACGTTAGCGGGTGACCTATTAGTACATTTACATTTCATTTGTCTGTCTAAACACAGGCATTAAAGAAGAAAGGTTTATTGAAGGAACAGTTGGAGATGTTAAGTGATTGCCCAACACCATTACCAATAGTAATCTTTAGCTACAATAACTGGCAGTAAGGTTGCCCTTACAAGAGTAAGTTCTATCAGTTCCCTATTTCCCCATTATTACTAGAAAGGAGTGGAAAATATGAGTACTTTTGGCCCAGGAACTAACTTGTCTAAAATCAAAGAAAGAAGCTTCATTTATAATGCAACTTTCACATCCTAAGGACGACTCAAAGCATTTCACAACCAATGAATTATCTTAGATAGACAGAAAAGCCAAGTGAAGTGGGTTGATCAAGAATCGAAGGTCAGGAATCAAAAGGGCTGTTAAATACAGTTGGAGAGGAAGAGAGATCATCAAACACTGGCATTGGGAACAAAGACCCAACTGTCAACAGAAGGAGAAATTGAAGGTAAAAACAGAAGATGAGAAGAAGACTGGAATGGGTAAATAATATTGAGAAATGAACTGACTGAGGGACTCTTGAAGAAAGCCAGAGACAGAGCAAGGCAATGTTACTAAGACAATAGGGGCAACAAATGAGCTAAAGAATTACCTTTGAAGTGTAATTTCTGTTGCTATGTAAGGAAATGTAGCAGACAACCTTTGCACAGCAAACATGTATGTTTGTCAATGGGAGAGGTAGAACAATTTTCCACATTCTGTAATGTTGGCTGAGGAATAAATGTTCAATCATTGTTTTTAAAATAAAAGCATGGGATCAACCACCCACATATTAACAACCACTCTAGTAATTAGCAATCTATTGCTGGCAAATTACTGCTTGTTATGATATCTTCTAAAGCATTGGTTACATCCAGATCATTTTTATATGAGATTATATCTTTAACACTGTGTCTGGGTGTATTGTTTCAAATCTATTAAGGTTCATTTCATTTGCTAATTAAGCTTTAGTGTGCTGGTCAAATTCTTTTCAAACTATTTTATGTGCTAAAACAGCACAGACAGGAATTTAACACGATTGGGGATGAAAGTATTCATGTAAGAGAATGAAGTGAGAAGGACAAAAAGTAATTTGTTTATCACATTGCTGTTTATGGGAGCTTGCTATGTATTATCAAAATTCCAACAGAGACAAATGTCCCAATATCAACATGGAAGGGTGAAGCAAGTAGGAAACCAGACTTGCTTGCTTTAAGCCTTGCTGATTTTAATGACAGAACTCATTATCACTACTTTGGTCTTCTTGATTGTAGCCAATCAGATTGAGAAGATAGTTTTTGAGTAGCTCAACATTTGGCATCAGACCAGAGACCCAGTAGTGGAACAGAGAGATGGGTGAGATAACAATGACCTCGACGTCTAGCCAATGGATGATGCATGATGGGTGAGGTGGGAGAATAGATTGCAGGCCTGAATTAAGAGAAATCAGAGATCACTTTTGGAAGAATTGTGAGACTGGGAGGAAGAGATCTGAAGGATTGGTGGGGATATTTGAAAAGGAGCGTGCTGGGCAGAGCTCATAGAATCCCTACAGTGTAGAAGCAGGCCATTTGGCCCAACAAGTTCACACTGACCCTCTGAAGAGTATCCTACCCAGACCCATTCCCTTGCCCAATTGCTCTACATTTACACCTGACTAATGCATCTAGCCTACACATCCCTGAACACTATGGGCAATTTCCCATGGCCAATTCACCTAACCTGCACATCTTTCGACGATGGGAGAAAACCAGAGCACCCGGAGAAAACCCATGCAGATACAGGGAGAACATGTAATCTCCATGCAGACAGTCATGCAAGGCTGGAACCAAACCCGGGTCCCTGATACTGTGAGGCAGCAGTGCTAACCACTGAGCCACTGTGACACTGCTCATACATGTCAAGCTAAGATAGGAGATCAGGAAAACCAATTCAGAATGTGGCTCCGAGAGCATGTTGGTTTCAATGGGCAATTAGATTATATAAGGAGATCCTTGCGATTGGGGGAGTGTAGAGTTAGTTATATTAATTGGATAGTTAATTCTAAGTTTGTGGTTGGTGTGTGATTTGTGTTGGGTAGGCAAGTAGTACAATATTCATTACAAAATGGCTTCCCAGGTTTGTCAAAACTATCACCAGGATTGTGAAGCTGTTGTCAACAAGCAGACTAACATGGAGCTCACTGCCTCCTATCTCTATCAGTCTTTGATGTCGTACTTTGACCGGGATGATGTTGCCCTGCACCATTTCTCCCAGTTCTTCAAAGCTCAGTCCTAGGAGAAGCAGGAACATGCAGAGAAGCTGCTGAAATTCCAGAATCAGCGTGGAGGCAGAGTCCTCCTCCAAAATGTGAAGAAGCTAGAGAGGGATGAGTGGGGTAATGGTCTGCAGGCAATGCAGGTTGCCCTGGATCTAGAGAAGAAGGTGAAGCAGAGTTTGCTGGATCTACACCAACTCACCACTGCCCAGACTGACCCTCATCTGTGTGACTTCCTGGAGATTCACTATTTGGATGAGGAGGTTGAGATCATTAGGCGACTTGGATCAACCGACTTGGGGACTACACCACCAACCTGAAGCATCTGGGAGCTCCTGAGAATGGGATGGGAGAGTACCTGTTTGACAGGCTCTCACTGGAGGGCAGCCATTAGTGGGGCATGGAGTACTGTCTACTTTGTCTGAATGCATTACTGACTTCACTTGGACAATCTGGCTTCCCCCAGGGAGAAGGAATATGTTGGCAAAATGTAATGGCTGTACCACCTGAATGGAAATGAATAAAATCTTGTATTGATAAAAAAAAAAGAGTCATTGGGGACATTTAAGCAACTGCTGGATATACACATGGATAGCAGTGAGTTGAGGGGCGCATAGGTTAAGTTACTATATTTTACATTAGGATTAAATCTCGGCACAACATCGTGGGCCAAAGGGCCTGTCTGTGCTGTACTTTTCTATGCTCTATGTTCTTAATTGCATTCAGTTGGCGGACATTAAATGGGGATTTACCTGTGCTCCTGTATACAAGAGCAGGTAAACTATGGTTATTCGGTTTGGAGGTGAGTGTCTGTAATATATTATTTCTGTAAATTGAAGTTTATGTGCTGGTAAAGATTAGGCTCTTGTTCCGATCTTCACTGCTTGGCTCTCTGATTGGAAAACAGGGGAATGTGGTGGTGTGGAAGAGAGGGGAAAGCATGTTTATCTGTTGGAAAAGGAGAAAGTGAGGACTGCAGATGCTGGATGTCCCCCCTTACCTCCCTCCAAGGCCCCAAGGGACACTTCCATATCCGCCACAAATTCACCTGCACCTCCACACACATCATCTATTGCATCCGCTGCACCCGATGTGGCCTCCTCTATATTGGGGAGACAGGCCGCCTACTTGCGGAACGTTTCAGAGAACACCTCTAGGACACCCGGACCAACCAACCCAACCATCCCATAGCCCAACAATTCAACTCCCCCTCCCACTCCACCAAGGACATGCAGGTCCTTGGACTCCTCCATTGCCAGACCATGGCAACATGACGGTTGGAGGAAGAGCGCCTCATCTTCCGCCTGGGAACCCTCCAACCACAAGGGATGAACTCAGATTTCTCCAGTTTCCTCATTTCCCCTCCCCCCACCTTGTCTCAGTCAAATCCCTCGAACTCAGCACCGCCTTCCTAACCTGCAATCTTCTTCATGACCTCTCTTCCCCCACCTCACTCCGGCCTATCACCCTCACCTTGACCTCCCTCCACCTATCGCATTCCCAACGCCCGTCCCCCAAGTCCCTCCTCCTTGCCTTTTATCTTAGCCTGCTGGACACACTTTCCTCATTTCTGAAGAAGGGCTTATGCCCGAAATGTCGATTCTCCTGTTCCTTGGATGCTGCCTGACCTGCTGCGCTTTTCCAGCAACACATTTTCAGCTCTTATCTGTTGGAAAAGGCAAGTGTGAAATAGTTCCTCTTGTTCCACAAGGCCCTGCCTATTCAAACCTGCAGTCTTCACTTCCATTAGGTTTCCAGAGGCCTGGGAAAAAATGCTTGAAACTAAAATAGAGATGGTATATACGACATACAGGCTAATTGAAGTATTTAAATGAGCATCTTGTCAAGAGACAATGTGGTTCTTAAAGCCCACTTGATATCCACTCACCCTTTTCTTGGGGTTCAAATTTCCTGTATACTTCAAAAGTATTTATTTCACTGTAAAGCCTATTGGATGTCCTTACAATGTGAAAGAGGCTATATAAATACATGTCTGTCTTTTAACTTAATTTCACAGTTAATTTTTTTTTATATTTCAAAAATATACTTTATTCATAAATGATTTGATGGTCTGTACATTGGATCATGCCATACATATGTCCATATTTACAAACACAGATTCGACTTTATTCTTGTCCTTTACAATCCTGTGCATTTTTTCAATCTTGTATATATACATATATTTGGCTGAGGCATCAGCAGAGCCCAAAAAAACGTCTGTATGGGCCCCCTGTTCTTCTTTCGGCAGGCCGATCTTACACAGTGGTCTTTCCCCACCGCGCCTTGGCGGCAGCTGCCCCAAGCTTCAGCGCGTCCCTCAACACGTAGTCTTGGACCTTGGAATGTGCCAGTCTGCAACACTTAATTTCACAGTTAATATTTCAGCCAGAATACACTGGGAATGTTTTTCAATAAGTATTTGTTAATGCTGCTTCTTCATTTTCTCCTACCTCATTAATCCCTTATTAGCTTGTGTAAGGTATTTTCGGTCCAAAACATTGAGCAATCATCAGTTCATTTGAAGATTATCCAAAACTATTTCCACTCCAAAATGCAAATTGATTTTGTTTTACAGTCTGTGGGCGAGATTCAAATCTGTTTCCTCAATCTTGCTTGTTAATTAGATGGAACAGATCCTGTCAAACCCAATTAGGTTATCCAAAATAATGCCTACAATAGCTTTCATTTGATATTATAAACCACCTCATGGATAACCCTACAAAACCTCCTCTTGCATCCTTTGCCCCACCTCAATGTAGCTGGTTACTCTGTCAATTTACTGGTACCAATTAACCCAATATGCCCGTTACCTCATAGAATAATTCAGCCAAAGTGAAAGAAAAGTTTTGTATCTATTTAGCATCTTTCATGGCCTCAAGACGTCCTGACAGGTTTTGCACCTATCTTATGCTGTAGAAGTGCTACCCCATCTGTTATGCAGGAAATATGGAAATTCAAGTTACATCTCAGAAGATGTCAAAGACAGCAATGTGATAGGTCGAGATCATTTGTTTAAGTGCTGATAGTTGAATGGATAAATATTGGCCAAGACCTCAACATACTTTTCATCATTTATATAAATGATTTGGATGTGAACATGGGAGGTATAGTTAGTAAGTTTGCAGATGACACCAAAATTGGAGGTAGTGGACAGCGAAGAAGGTTACCTCAGAATACAATGGGATCTTGATCAGATGGGTCAATGGGCTGAGGAGTGGCAGATGGAGTTTAATTCAGATAAATGTAAGGTGCTGCATTTTGGAAAAGCAAATCTTAGCAGGACTTAATGGTAAGATCTGAAGGAGTGTTGCTGAATAAAGAGACCTTGGAGTGCAGGTTCATATCTCCTTGAAAGTAGAGTCACAGGTAGATAGGATAGTGAAGAAGGTGTTTGGTATGCTTTCCTTTATTAGTCAGTGTATTGAGTACAGGAGTTGGGAGGTTATGTTGCAGATGTTAGTTAGGCCACTTTTGGAATATTGCGTGCAATTCTGGTCTCCTTATTGGAAGCATGTTGTGAAACTTGAAAGGGTTCAGAAAAGACTTACAAAGATGTTTGCAGGGTTGGAGGATTTGAGCTATAGAGAAAGGTTGAATAGGCTGAGGCTGTTTTCCCTGGAGTGCCGAAGATTCAGAGATGAACCTATTCAGGTTTATAAAATCCTGAGGGGCATGCATAGGATAAATAGAAAGTCTTTTCACTGGGATGGCGGAGATATTTAAGCAACCCTAAGGGGCAACGTTTTCCAAACAGAGGGTGGTACGTGTACAGAATGAGTTGCCAGAGGAAGTAGTGGAGGCTGATACAATTGCAGCATTTAAAAGGCATCTGGATGGGTATATGAATAGGAAGGGTTTAGAGGGATATGGGCCAAGTGCTGGCAGATGGGACTAGATTAGATTAGGATGTATGGTCAGCATGGATAAGTTGGACTGAAGGGCCTGTTTCTGTGTTGTACATCACTATGACTCTAAGACTCTATTCAAGCATACAGGAGTAGGCCTCTTGACCTTTCAGGTCAGTTCCGCCATTCAGTGGGATCATAGCTGGTCTGTTTGATTTGATTTATTATTACCACATACACGTAGGTACAGTGCAAAGTTTTGTTTTGTGTGCACTGCAGGCAGATCATACCATACAAAGTGCGTTAGGGTAATAGAACAGATTGAGGACTACAATGCTACAGCTGCAGAGAAGGTGTCCAGAGAGCAAGATCAGCATTAAATTTAATATTTGAGAGGTCCATTCAGATTTTTAATAACAGCGGGGAAGAAGCTGTTCTTGAGTCCGTCGGTACATGTGTTTAAGCTTTTGTATCTTCTGCCCAATGGAAAGATTTGGAAGAGGTCATAACCGGGGTGGGAGGATGATATTGGCTGCCTTCCCGAGGCAGTGAGAAGTATAGATGGAATCAATGGATGGAAGGTTGGCTTGAGTGATGGATTGGGCTGTATTCACAACTCTCTGTAGTTTCTTATGGTCCTAGGCACAGCAATTACCATACCAAGCTGTAATGCAGCTGGATAGGATGCTGTATGTGATGCATCTATAAAAATTGTTGAGAGTCTTTATGGACATGCTGAATTTCCTTAGTCTCCCAAGGAAGTGGAGGCTTTATTCTGCTTTCTTGACCATTACCTCAACATGGTGGTCCAGGACAGATTGTTGGTGATTATCACTCCAAGGAACTGGATGCTCTCTGCCATCTCCACCTCAGCTCCATTGATGGAGACACAGGCATGCCCTCCTCCTTGCTTATGAAGTCAATGACCTGCTCTTTCATTCTGCTGACATTAAGGGCAAGGTTGTTATCTTTACACCATGCCACTAAGCGCTCTATCTCTTTCTGTATTCTGTCTCGTCATTGTTTGAGATCGGGCCCACTATGGTGATGTCATCAGTGAACTTGTTGATGGAGTTAGGTCAAAACTTGGCCACACAGTCATGGGTGTACAGGGAGAATAGTAAGGGGCTGAGTACACAGCCTCCAATCCACATTCCCACTCATCCCTGATAATCTCTCACCCCCTTGCTTTCCATAAAAATATTCCAAGCATTTTACCACAACTAATTTTTCAAGAAGACCGTTCCAAAGGCTCACTACCCACTGAGAGAAAAGGAAATCACCTTCTCCCCATCTTAAATTGATGTGCTTTTATTTTTAAACATTTATCTCTTGTTCTTAATTCCCTTGTAAGAGGAAATATCCTCTTCATGTCCCATGTTTCTGGACGCCTCAGAATCTTACATTGCCTCTTGCTCTTATAAGCTTCAGTAAATCTAAACCTTAGTGTCTGACCTCTAACCTTTTCTCATTAGATACCTCATTCTGACTCAGTTTGAGCTGCTCCTTTGATTAATTAATTCCCACTGCCCTTTCAGTGAAAACCTTGTTAAAACCTTGTTCAACACTGGCAACTTCAGAATTTACACCATAGTTTCCTTAAGTGCTAACCACAAACAAAGTCACATTTATGCAAAAAAATGTAGACTTTCCCATCCATCAACTGCCAGCATTCAGACACCAAGGAGTCCCTTGTTCCTCTTCAAAATATTACCATGGGATCTTTCACTGCGAACTGAGAAGGGATACTGGGCTCTGGATAATCAACCACTCTCAGTTCAAGTTTGGGATAGTGTCATAAATCCCCCTTTCTCAATCAAAGGCATGCCTAATGTTCTGTAATAGAGGATAAAGCACAGGAAGAGGCATTTGTCTAACATGTCAGAGACAGATTATTGGATTTAGCAAAAGGCACACATTACATTGACTAATCAAAAATAATTATTTCAGACTCTCTGGAGCCAAAGCCCTCCAATACCTCATCATATTAGGCTACTCAATCCTCCTGAAGGGTCAAGGGGCCGACACCTGTGTCTTGAATAGAGTCGAAAAGTGGAGCGCTGGAAAAGCACAGCAAATCAGGCAGCATACAAGGAGCAGGAGAATCAACATAGAACAGAGAACATAGAAAAGTACAGCACAGAACAGGCCCTTTGGCCCACGATGTTGTGCCGAGATTTAATCCTAATGTAAAATATTGTAACTTAACCTACGCACCCCTCAACTCACTGCTCTCCATGTGCATGTCCAGCAGTCGCTTAAATGTCCCCAATGACTCTGCTTCCACCACCACAGCTGGCAACGCATTCCATGCATTCACAATGCTCTGCGTAAAGAACCTACCTCTGACGTCCCCTCTATACCTTTCTCCTAATATGTTCAAACCATGACTTCTCATACCAGTCAATCCTGCCCTGGGGAAAAGTCTCTGGCTATTGATTCTATCTATTCCTCTCATTATTTTGTACACCTCGATCAGGTCTCCTCTCTTCCTCCTTTTCTCCAGAGAGAAAAGTCTGAGCTTATTCAACCTTTCTTCATAAGGCAAGCCCTCCAGTCCAGGTAGTGTCCTGGTAAACCTTCTTTGCACCCTCTCCAAAACATCTGTATCTTTCCTGTAGTAGGGCGACCAGAACTGGACACAATATTCCAACGTTTCGGACATAAGCCTTAATTTTCCACCCAAATGTGTTGTATCATCTGGTTATGGGGACCTTAAGCAACATTAACATTAACTCTTTCAGAACCATTACCTTTTACAGCCATGCCCTGATGTAAATTCTCATCTGACTGGACAGCCCCGGACAGTGAGCTCAAGTCTCTGTGAGAGTGTGTCTTGACCACAACACCTACTGGCTCAAACAAAGAAATGCTATCAGTAGAGCCACAGTTATATCATGGCCAAAGGCTTGTCATTGTTGACACTGTCCCATTGACAGAAGCTGCATCTGCCATGCTGAGCCTTTGTATTGGGGAGCAGCTTTCTTGTTTTACTCGGCATTGCATTTTATGGAACAATGTGATCATCTGGTTTCAGATGCACCCCAGTCAACGTCCCATTCTGAATTACACATTTCTTTAACACTTGTCTTTGATTGATCCAATTGACATTTAGTGAGACACTGAGTGGCTTAGTGATTAGCACTGCCCCCTCACAGTGCCAGGGACACAGGTTAGATTCCACCCTCAAACAATTGACTGTGTGGAGCTTGCACATTTTCCCCATGTCTGCCTGGTTTTCCACCAAGTGCTGCAATTTCCTTCCACAGTCCAAGGTCCAAAGGTGTGCAGGTTAGGAAAATTAGCCACGGGAAATGCAGAGTTATAGGATGTGTTGAGTGGGATATTCTTCATAGGGTCAGTGTGGACTCATTGGGCCGAATTGCTGTTTCTGCAGCGATTCTATGATTCCATTCTTGACAAGTTGTTCAGAAGATGTGCTGTCTGTCAACCAAAAACAAAATGTATGTATGAATTTAAGAACTTCTAGAGTTCTGTGAGTCATCTGTACTGACATGGCATTAGTTTTTAACATACCATTAAGCTCTTGGTACGTGTGGTTGGCTGTTCATAGTATCCAACACTGTGGGGACAAAATGCTGGCCTGAATGGATTGGTTGGACTGGAGGGTCTGTTTCCATGATCTATGACTGTGACTCTGTAACATGACTTTATGAATAGTAGGATATCAGTTTATATTTGATACTGAAGTAAGACTTGAACTACAGCTTTCCGATTCATTGTGGTCACTGATCGAGGCATGAAATCTGGGCTGGAGAGGATAATTCCAGTTGAAGAGGTGGCATCGGCACAAATAAACTGGGCTGAATGATCTCCTTCGGGACTCGGTACGACTTAAGTAACACTACAACAGTCCTCCTGGCTTAAGGGCATAGGTTTAGGGTGAGAGGGGAAAGATATAAAAGAGACCTAAAGGGCAACTTTTTCAAACAAAGGATGGTACATGTATGGAATGAGCTGCCAGAGGAAGTGGTGGAGACTGGCATAATTACAATATTTAAAAGCATCTGGCTGGATATATGAATAGGAAGGGTTTGGAGGGATATGGGCCAGGTGCTGGCAGGTGCGACTAGATTGGGTTGGGATAGCTGGTCAGCATGGACAAGTTGGACCAAAGGGTCTGTTTCTGTGCTGTACATCTCTGTGACTCGATGGCTTAAACTCTCTTGTTGTAGCAGTTTTATCACATCTATTAGTTCCTGATATTTATGTGTTGGAAGCAGTTCAGAGAAGGTTTGCTAGACTTATACCTGGAATGGGCAGTTTGCCATATGAGTAAAGATGGGACTGGCTGGCCTTGCATTTAGAAGAGTAGAAGGCAACCTAACTGAAATAGAAACAAAAACCGAAAGGACTGTGGATACTGAAAATCAGACACAGAAACAGAAATTGCTGGAAAAGCTCAGCAGGTCTGGCAGCATCTGTGGAGAGAAATCACAATTAATGTTTTGTGTCGAGTGACCCTTCCTCAGGACTGAGTTCTGATTTCTCTCCACAGATGCTGTCAGACCTGCTGAGCTTTTTCAGCAATTTCTGAAATGGAAACAATCCTGACGGATCTGGATGCAGAAAGGATCTTATGGGAGTAAATAGAACAATGGGTCACTGTTTAACAAACAGGGATAAGGAAACCTAAACTCCTCATAGAGCATCCCAAGTCTTTGGGACCCTCTTCCTCAAGACATGACGGAAACAGTGGCTTTGAATCTTTTTTAAAGCAACTTTAAATAGAGCTTTGGAACCAATGAGTGAAAGGCTACAGAGGGTAGATGGGAATGTGGAGTAATGTGATTGAACAGCTGAACAGGCTCAAGGGGTCAAACTTCCTACTCCTGCTTCTAACACATATGTCCACGTGTTCCTCCACATTCATGTTGTATTTGTACTACAACATCAATCTTCAGAATACATCACTGATAATACAAGGGTTTTTATATGCTATACATGTGGTACATACTTGATATGATGAAACACCTCAGTATTAGAGCTTAATGACTCCATATAAAATTATACAGTAAACACACTTCTATGAACTGATATGTTTTGACGACAGTAAAAAAATACTTCAATTATGTTGCCTTTCATCTGCTGATAAACATTAGGAATGTGACCCAAATCTGACTTAGTTGGCAACACAGAATTCATACCGCTACTTCAGACAATTTTGATCTCCATGTCAACAGCAGTGAGTTCCATCTCTGCTGAGTTCACAGCATCATGCAGCACATAAAGAGGCCCTTCAGCCTCCTGTGCCTGTGCTGGCCAATTCGACAGAACAATCTAACCATGTCGTCAACCTATTGCCAGAATATGCTGAATGACATTACGATCATAGGGAAAAACAATGACTGCAGATGCTGGAAACCAGGTTCTGGATTAGTGGTGCTGGAAGAGCACAGCAGTTCAGGCAGTATCCAAGGAGCTTCGAAATCGACGTTTTGGGCAAAAGCCCTTCATCAGGAATAAAGGCAGTGAGCCTGAAGCGTGGAGAGATAAGCTAGAGGAGGGTGGGGGTGGGGAGAGAGTAGCATAGAGTACAATGGGTGAGTGGGGGAGGAGATGAAGGTGATAGGTCAGGGAGGAGAGGGTGGAGTGGATAGGTGGAAAAGGAGATAGGCAGGTAGGACAAGTCCGGACAAGTCATGGGGACAGTGCTGAGCTGGAAGTTTAGAACTAGGGTGAGGTGGGGGAAGGGGAAATGAGGAAACTGTTGAAGTCCACATTGATGCCCTGGGGTTGAAGTGTTCCGAGGCGGAAGATGACGCGTTCTTCCTCCAGGTGTCTGGTGAAGGAGCGGCGTTGGAGGAGGCCCAGGACCTGCATGTCCTCAGCAGAGTGGGAGGGGGAGTTGAAATGTTGGGCCACGGGGCGGTTTGGTTGATTGGTGCGGGTGTCCCAGAGATGTTCCCGAAAGTGCTCTGCTAGGAGGCGCCAATCTCCCCAATGTAGTGGAGACCGCATCGGGAGCAACGGATACAATAAATAATATTAGTGGATGTGCAAGTAAAATTTTGATGGATGTGGATGGCTCCTTTAGGGCCTTGGATAGAGGTGAGGGAGGAGGTGTGGGCACAGGTTTTACAGTTCCTGCGGTGGCAGGGGAAAGTGCCAGGATGGGAGGGTGGGTTGTAGGGGGGCGTGGACCTGACCAGGTAGTCACGGACGGAACGGTCTTTGTGGAAGGCGGAAAGGGGTGGGGAGGGAAATATATCCCTGGTGGTGGGGTCTGTTTGGAGGTGGCGGAAATGTCGGCGGATGATTTGGTTTATGCGAAGGTTGGTAGGGTGGAAGGTGAGTACCAGGGGCACTCTGTCCTTGTTACGGTTGGAGGGGTGGGGTCTGAGGGCGGAGGTGCGGGATGTAGACGAGATGCATTGGAGGGCATCTTTAACCACGCGGGAAGGGAAATTGCGGTCTCTAAAGAAGGAGGCCATCTGGTGTGTTCTGTGGTGGACATTACAATCGTCCATTTTCTCTTTTCAAAATGTCTGCACTTCTATTGTCTGCCAGACGCTGCTATAAAAGAAAGAGGCTTACATTTAAATAGCACCTTTTGTGGTTGCAGGACATCCCAGTGCTTGTTCCAGCCAAAGTAGCACTTTCGAATTGTAATCACTGCTGTGATCCAAAAATCGTAGCAACCAGTTTGTTTACAGGGAACTCCCACAAACTGTGACAGAGTAAAGCAGTTCATCTGTTTTTGTAACCTTTATTGAGGGATAGATGGGAAACTCACATGCACTTCCTTGAAGGAAATGCTATTGTATCTTACACATCCTCTTGATAAATGCCAAGTGTGAAAATCAACACTGCAGCATTCCCTCAATACTGTATTAGAGTATCACATTTCATTTTTTGTTTTCAAGTCTTGCAGCAGGACCTGAACCCTTAACCCACTGATACTGAGGTGGAGATGTTACTCTTTGAGCCAATACTTTACAATCAAGTCGACTGTTTAGTATCATTTTGAAGAGTTATTGAGAAGAATTGGAGGCTTGTCCCACTGCTACAGGAACAGGCCCGGGGCCTGATTTAGTTAACAGGTTTACCTCCCATCCACAACTGGAAGGATGTTATCAGACCCATGAGGATATTAGTAGTTCCAGGTGTGTGGGTGGATTTGGGATGGGGATCCCCACTTGTGGGAGAGAAGATGCGGGGAAGACGATGTCCTGCACAGCAGAGACCTCAGTGTCACTACCCCAACAACGCTCAAGGCCTGAATTTAAATTGCTGCCACGTTCTGATTACTTCATTGGTTTCCATCAAACATGTTAGTAACTTGCTTGTCCACAATGTGACTCTTACTTTGGGAGTTTAGCAGAAAAAGTGAGAGGACCCCGGCCTACATCCGATGGAAATCAGACTGTGATCCGTATATAGGTTCTGAGCAAGAGATGGAAATGCAATGCGGAGAAAGACCGTGGTACAATATGTGGTAATGACCTAAAATCCACTGCTTCCGAGGCTGATGGAAGTGGAGGCAATTGACCTACTCAAAAGGACGGGAGCTACAAGCTCAGGGAAGATGCATTTGGAGGGCTACAGGGACAGAATTGGGGAATGGGATTTAAGGATTGTAATGCAGAGAGTCAGCATGGACCAAAAGGCCATTATAGCAATAAAGGAGGACTAACTTGGCTCCTGGCCAGTTCTTTTATTATCTATCAAAGATCAATTTCAGGGTTGGGATAAAAATAGCTGATTTATTAGTTGGTGCTAACAAGAACTGTCATTGTGCACTGCAGCCTTTACACAGGGCATTGGGTTGTAGTGTAACATCAGCTGTTGCTGAGTGGTGAACACTTTCAGTTCTGAATCCTCGAGTTATACATTCAAGAAAACCCCAGCCAGAAACTAATATGTGAAATGTTAATGGAAACCTGACCAATGGGTGCGGTTCAAATCCCTTGCTTCTCACTCTCCTTTGGATAGTCCGATCTTCTACAGTTTGTGTCATCATCAACGGTGTGATCCCAGCCTTGAGATCCTTATTTTCATACGGTATCCTGTGAGAGAAAAACGTAGGTTTCATTCAAACTGTTGGAAGCAATTTGCCAGAATCTCTCATGGGACCTGGTGTAAGGAAGAAAAAAACCCTCAGATATCTCTCTGAACCAGAACTAGCAGAGAATTGGATGACCTACAAGTTGACAAGTAATAAGCAGCACTTTGATTTTGTCTCCGAATCAATATCCTTTCTGTTTGTCAATTAAGTAAGAATGGTGGATCTATTCCCAGTTCATTGTCTATGCCCTCATCATGCAGCAGCCAATCTAATTAGCTGCCACACAAAACTGGGGAGACAATCCAGACATCAGCAAAGTCATGTTCAGCAAAAAGAAAAAGAAGTGATTGTGTGTACCTCACTGAAGCTAATACCAAATCCTTTCCTTGCTACATTTAATGCCAACACTGTAAGGTACAATGCTGAAAACAATCATCTATCCAACAATCTATGATGCTAGTTCAAATCATAGAGTCATAGAGATGTATAGCATGGAAACAGACCCTTCGGTCCAACCCATCCATACCGACCAGATATCCCAACCCAATCTAGTCCCACCTGCCAGCACCCGGCCCTTATCCCTGCAAACCCTTCCTATTCACATACCTATCCAGATGCCTTTTAAAAGTTTCTAGCGTACTAGACTCCACCACTTCCACCCTCTGCATGAAAACGTTACCCCTCAGCTCTATTTTATATCTAAACCTATGCCCTCTAGTTCTGGACTCCCTGACCCCAGGGAAAAGTCTTTTTCTATTTAGCCTATCCATGCCCCTCATGATGTTATAAACCTCTATAACATCACCCTTCAAGGTCCGATGCTCCAGGGAAAACAGCCCCAGCCCATTTAACCTCGCCATATAGCTCAAATCCTCCAAACTGGCAAAATCCTTCGAAAAGAAACTGAGGACTGCAAATGCTGGAGATCAGAGCTGAAAATGTGTTGCTGGAAAAGCACAGCAGGTCAGGCAGCATCCAAGGAACAGGAGAATCAACGTTTCGGGCATGCGCCCTTCTTCAGGGGCGTTGGAAATGCGATAGGTGGAAGGAGGTTAAGGTGAGGGTGATAGGCTGGAGTGGGGGTGGGGGCGGAAAGGTCAGGAAGAAAATTGCAGGTTAGGAAGGTGGTGCTGAGTTCGAGGGTTGGGACTGAGACAAGGTGGGGGGGAGGGGAAATGAGGAAACTGGAGAAATCTGAGTTCATCCCTTGTGGTTGGAGGGTTCCTAGGTGGAAGATTCTCTTCCTCCAGCCGTTGTGTTGCTATGGTCTGGCGATGGAGGAGTCCAAGGACTTGCATGTCCTTGGTGGAGTGGGAGGGGGAGTTGAAGTGTTGAGCCACGGGATGGCTGGATTAGTTGGTCCGGGTGTCCTAGAGGTGTTCTCTGAAACGTTCCGCAAGTAGGTGGCCTGTCTCCCCAATATAGAGGAGGCCACATCGGGTGCAGCGGATGCGGTAAATGATGTGTGTGGAGGTGCAGGTGAATTTGTGGTGGATATGGAAGGATTCCTTGGGGCCTTGGAGGGAAGTGAGGCGGGGGGAGGTGTGGGCGCAAGTTTTGCATTTCTTGCGGTTGCAGGGGAAGGTGCCGGGAGTGGAGATTGGGTTTGTGGGGGGTGTTGACCTGACGAGGGAGTCATGGAGGGAGTGGTCTTTTCAGAACGCTGATAGGGAATGGGAGTTGAGGGAAATATATCCTTGGTGGTGGGGTCCGTTTGAAGGTGGCGGAAATGACGACGGATGATACGATGTATCTGGAGGTTGGTGGGGTGGTAGGTGAGGACCAGTGGGGTTCTGTCCTGGTGGCAATTGGAGGGGCGGGGCTCAAGGGCGGAGGAGCGGGAAATGGAGGAGATGCGGTGGAGAGCATCGTCGATCACATCTGGGGGGATTTTGCAGTCTTTGAAGAAGGAGGCCATCTGGGTTGTTCAGTATTGGAACTGGTCCTCCTGGGAGCAGATGTGGCAGAGATGAAGGAATTGGGAATATGGGATGGCGTTTTTACAGGGGGCAGGGTTGGAGGAGGTGTAGTCTAGGTAGCTGTGGGAGTCGGTCGGTTTATAGTAAATGTCGGTATATAAAATCCTTCTTAATCTTTTCTCAACCCTTTCAGGTTTCACAACATCCTTCTAATAGGAAGGAAACCAGACTTGCACACAATATTCCAACAGTGGCCTAACCAATATCTTGTAGAGCTGCAACATGACCATTTTGAAAGCAAATCTTAAACTTGATTTAGAAGGTCAGAAATCACAGAACACAAGGTTATAGTCCAATAGATTTATTTGAAATCACAGGCTTTTGGAAGGGCAGCGCTCCAACAGCTTGTGATTTCTAATAAACCTGTTGGACTCTAACCCCGTGTGCTGTGACTTCTGACCAGTCCAACACCAGCACCTCCACATCGTGATTTAGAAGTGTCATTTCTCTCTGTAAATAATCTTGCTTCATCCCAGGGCACTGAGCTGAACTTTGCACTTATGGAGTCATAGACATGTACAGCATAGAAACAGACCCTTCGGTCCAACCTGTCCATGCCGACCAGATATCCCAACCCAATCTCGTCCCACCTGCCAGCACCTGGCCCATTTGCCTCTAAACCCTTCCTATTCTTTTATTTTAAACAGTGTGGAAACAGGCCCTTCGGCCCAACAAGTCCACACTGACTCACCAAAGCGCAACCCACCCAGACCCTATTCTCCTACATTTACCACTTCACCTAAATTGGCAATTTAGCTTAACCAATTCACCTAACTTCACATTTTTGGACTGTGGGAATTTATGGCCAATTCACCTAACCTGCACATTGTTTTTTGGACTGTGGGAGGAAACCAGAACACTCAGAGGAAACCCCCGCAGACACTGGGAGAATGTGCAAACTCCACACAGTCAGTCGCCGGAGGCGGGAATTGAACCCGGGTCTCTGGTGCTGTGAGGCAGCAGTGCTAACCACTGTGCCACTGTGCTGCCCATAAACCCATCATATACCCATCCAGATGCCTCTTAAATGTTGCAATTGTACCAGCCTCCACCACTTCCTCTGGCCGCTCATTCCATGCACATACCACCCTCTGTGTGAACAAGTTGCCCCTTAGGTCTCCTTTATATCTTTCCCCTCTCACCCTAAACCTATGCCCTCTAATTCTGGACTCCCACACCCCAGAGAAAAGACTTTGTCTATTTACCCTATCCATGCCCCGCATGATTTTATAAACCTCTATAAGGTCACCCCTCAGCCTCTGACACTCCAGGGTAAACAGCCCCACCCTGTTCAGCCTCTCCCTGTAGCTCAGATCCTCCAACCCTAGCAACATCTTTGTAAATCTTTTCTGAACCGTTTCAAGTTTCACAACATCTTTCTGATAGGAAGGAGACCAGAATTGCATGCAATAGTCCAACAGTGGCCTAACCAAAGTCCTGCCCAGCCGCAACATGACCTCCCAACTCCTGTACTCAATATTCTGACCAATAAAGGAAAGCATACCAAACGCCTTCTTCACTATCCTATCTACCTGCAACTCCACTTTCAAGGAGCTATGAACCTGCACTCCATGGTCTCTTTGTTCAGCAACACTCCCTCGGACCTTTCCATTAAGTGTATAATTCCTGCTAAGATTTGCTTTCCAAAAATGCAGCACCTCACATTTATCTGAATTAAACTCCATCTGCCACTTCTCAGCCCATTGGCCCATCTGGTCAAGATCCTGTTGTAATCTGAGGTAACCCTCTTCGTTGTCCACCACACCTCCAATTTTGGTGTCATCTGCAAACTTACTAACTGTACCTCTTATGCACACATCCAAATCATTTATGTAAATGAGAAAAAGTAGAGGGCCCAGCACTGAGCCTTGTGGCACTCCACTGGCCACAGGCCTCCAGTCTGAAAAACAACCCTCCACCACCACCCTCTGTCTTCTACCTTTTGAGCCAGTTCTGCATCCAAATGGCTAGTTCTCCCTGTATTCCATGAGATCTAACCTTGCTAATCAGTCTCCCATGGGGAACCTTGTCTAACGCCTTACTGAAGTCCATATAGATCACATCTACTGCTCTGCCCTCATCAATCTTCTTTGTTACTTCTTCAAAAAACTCAATCAAGTTTGTGAGACATGATTTCCCACGCACAAAGTCATGTTGACTATCCCAAATCAGTCCTTGCCTTTCCAAATACATGTTCATCTTGTCCCTCAGGATTCCCTCCAACAACTTGCCCACCACCGAGGTCTGGCTCACCAGTCTATATTTCCCTGGCTTGTCCTTACCACCCTTCTTAAACAGTGGCACCACATTTGCCACCTGATCAAAATAAGATAATCAGATTACTTACAGTGTGGAAACAGGCCCTTCGGCCCAACAAGTCCACTCCAACCCGCCGAAACGCAACCCACCCAGACCCATTCTCCTACACCTAACACTACAGGCAATTTAACATGGTCAATTCACCTAACCTGCACACGTTTGGACTGTGTGAGGAAACCAGAGCACCCAGAGGAAACCCACGCAGACACGGGGAGAATGTGCAAATTCCACACAGTCAGTCGCCTGAGGCAGGAATTGAACGCATGTCTCTGGCGCTGTGAGGCAGCAGTGCTAACCACTGTGCCACCGTGCCACCCACTAATTCCTTATAGATTGGATTTAAAGTGGAGGACTCTACTCTGTGTCTCAGTTCACTCGTAGCAGCAAATTGTTACAGCGCAGAAAGAGGCCATTCAGCCCATTGAGTCAGTGATAGTTTTTTGCAAGAGCAGTTCAGCTTGTCCGAACACCACCGCCCTTTCCCTGTAGCTCAGTATCCTACAAGCAGCTCCTCGACTTTTATCTGTAAAGTGCTTATTCAATTCCCAAGCAGTAACTGAGTCAACTTCCAGCACCCTCTCAGATGGTGTATTCCGTATCCTAACCATTTTCTTCATAAGATAGATTTTCATATTGCCTTGAGTTCCTTTGCCAATCACCTTACATATGGATCTTTTTATACTTCAATTTTCCAATGATGGGTACAATTTCTTTTTGCTTTCTCTCCCCGAATCCTTATGAACATCTCAAACAACTCGCCTCCCATCCTTCTCTTCTGAATGGAGAACAATTTCAGTCTCTCCAAGTCTCTCATCCTTGGAGGGATTCTACTGAAACTAAACCCACTCAGAATTGTTTAGAGAAACCTTTGTATATATTTGCAGTGGATAACTGTACTCCAGGAAACATCTTGAAAACCCAATAACTTTAGAATCAACCAGTTCAGAGATGTTATTACACATCTCTGGAGTAGGTGGGATTTGAACCAGCCAAGAGGGAGCGAGCCTACCTCTGTATCTCAAAAGCCCCAATTATCCTGACATAAGCTTGTCAATCTTATAGAGAGACTTATTGACATCACTACACCCCAATATGCTTGGGCATTATTGCTCTGCTTTGTCTGCAAGTTCTGGAGAGACTCAACAGGTCTGGCAGCATCTGGGAAGAGAGAAATGGAGTCAATGTTTCAACTGCAGTATGACTGTTCAGAACTGAGAGGTCTGGGAGTTGATTGAAGAGGGTCCTGAAGTACCATCAGCTTCTGGTACTGCATAGAATCCATTAGTTACTTTAAAGCCCGTCTGAAGCTTAATGATTTGGGGCTCATGCAGTACAGCCTTCTCAACGTTCAGTGTGACATCGTTCCCACTAACTGGTTCCAATTCTCAGAAGAATTGTACGACAAACTGGCTCAGCAGACTTCATCAATAATGAAAAGGTGCTGGTGTTGGACTGGGGTGAACAAAGTTAAAAATCATCCAACACCAGGTTACAGTCCAACAGGTTTATGTGGAAGTATTAGCTTTTGATCTTGTGCTATAAATTCCGTGTCTTATGATCCTGCCCCACAAGCTACCTGGTGAAGGAGTAGTGCTCCAAAGCCTTCCAAATAAACCTGTTGGACTATAACCTGGTGTTGGGTGATTTTTTTGACTTCATCAATATCGTTTTTTGCAGTGTTCCAGGCCTCTGAGAAAACAGAGTCCAAATTCTACTTTGAGCATGCTAGCTAGCAGAGACTGTGCTGTATGTTTGCCTCTTGAATGTACACTGCATTTGCTTAGCGCCTCTCAGTGCAAGAGGGAATCTTTGTGAACATCACAGCCACCAAAGTACTTTATCAAGTACAGAGTCGCTGATGCAAATTAGTCAATGCAGCAGCTAATGTGTACACAGCAAGATCCTGCAAGCAGCTTCTCTCCATTTTATCACTGGTTTCTACTTTCAGTGGCAGTAAAACAGGACCCTGTGACTGTAAAACCAGGGATGGGACATAATTGATGGTTCTGTACGGACAGAGGGACTTCCAAGTAGTTTCAAAATATCCCATAGTGTCTGACATAGAGAAAAGTTAGCAAACAATAGATGAAAACAGTCAGAAATTCTAAATAAATTGCCCGTCAGCTCATGTGACCGCTGTCTATACATAATAATTACATAAATTAGAATCTAATAGGGAATAATTTTTCTATCTAAAATTGCTATTGGTTTCTATTGATACCATTAGCCTATCTATAAAATGCTCAGCTGAGGTAATAACTGAAATGCGATTATCCTGGAGGTAATCTCCAGTTGCATAAAATCATATTACTGACTGTTATGGATTTATCTAATAAAGAATAATAAATCAGATCAAGATTTCTGTGGCAGGAAGAACAGCAAAGAGTGACAATTCATCGCTGAGTGCTTTTGAGCCAATCTTCAGCTTAATGATTTGGAGCAAAGCCCTCTCTGAGGTTCAACATTCAGTGTAATGTGGTTCCCGTTACCGGTTTTAGTTTGGTTCCAATTCTTAGAAGAATTTCCAACAAACTGACTTCGAAAGCCTACTTCATCAATGTCAGATTTTGCTTCTGTGCTGTGTTACAGGACTTTTAGTCTCTGAGAAAAGAGACTGCACTGTGATTGTTGGTCTTACTGAAACACTCTTGCAGAGGGAACACAATAAGCTAGTCTGCTGCAATAAACGCTTCGAGGTTTTGGGGATCAGAGGACCATTGGGCCCAATGAAGTCTGCCCTCTACTGATCAGTGTAGCATCTGCCATTCCATCACGTCCCCAAAACATTCCCTTTCACAAGGATCACATCTCATTGCTCTCCAAACTCATTTAGAAAATTTAGGGCATTCAATGTTACAATTCCTGACGTGGACCCACGTGAAATGAATTCTTAAATCAGTCCAGTAGCTTCAGTGCACACCAATCAAGTAGAAATAAAAGATGTTTATGATTATCTTATAATGTCCTTGACTGTTTTAAAGTGAAAATAGAAGGTTCAATTTACGTGGCACCTTCCATAACCTCAAGTTTTTGCAATCCAACATGTTCTTTGTTAGCACTTATTCACCGCTTTAATGTGAGAGAATGTAGTTAAAGTATGCACAGCAAGATCCCACAAACAGCAACATGATGACAATCTAATAATCTGCTGATTAGTTGGTTTAAGGTCAGAAGACACACCAGGTTATAGTCTGACAGGTTTATTTGAAATCACAAGCTTTTGGAGCGCAGCTCCTTCACCTGACAAAGGAGCAGCGCCCCGAAAGCTTATGATTTCAAATAAACCTGTTGGACTAAAATCTGGCGTGACGTCTGTCCTTGTCCACCCCAGTACAACACTGGCACCTCCACATCATAGTTGGTTTCTGATCATATTTGAAGGCACTCCATGCAAAATATCAGTTTCCATCATTCCATTTCCATCATCCACTATTTTAATTTCAGACACCCCCTTACCTCTGTCATGGGCAATCCTGCGTTATCATCCTGTATTAGTTCTCTGTACTTTCTCTGTTAGACCAGTCCTGTAGGGGTGGCTGTGCAATCTACTACTGATTTATACTCGACATGCCATTGCGACACAAATCTCTGAGTTAAAGGCCAGAAAGCTACCCATGTGGCTAATATTGGAGATGGTGGCATTGCTAATATCATTGTATGAGTAATCGAGGGGTTTGGGTTCAATTCCCACTGTGCTAACTGGTGGAATTTAAGTTCAATCAATAACATCTGGAATCTACAATTAATTTCAGTAATATAGCTGCTATACCCTTATTGTAGAAAATCCTCCCAACACACACAAGGAGTAGTGACTCGATGATACATTAGATAACCACACCATACAATGAGGTACCTTTAATATATGGGAAGAGTTTTATTTGAATAATACCACTGACGAGGAACTTCACTTACATCAAAAGTTAAGAGAAGCAGGGATTGTTCTTCTTTGAACAGAGGTCAATATCACCAACTTACCTCTTACATTTATGAGTGGTATCTGTCTTGGTTACAGTATGGTGACTGCGGGAGGAAACCGGAGCACCCGGATGAAACCCATGCACGTTTTCCCCGTGTCTGTGTGGGTTTCCTCTGGGTGCTCCGGTTTCCTCCCACAGACCAAAGATGTGCAGGTCAGGTGAATTGGCCATGCTAAATTGCCCGTAGTGTTAGGTAAGGGGTAAATGTAGGGGTACGGGTGGGTTGCGCTTCGGCGGGGCGGTGTGGACTTGTTGGGCCGAAGGGCCTGTTTCCATACTGTAAATAATCTAATCTAATCTACTCCGAAACCAAGAGTCTGGCATTTCGGGGCAGTAAAACTCATCAACTGTTTTGATGACGTCACTGTTTCTATTGGCAGAAGGGTCAGTAACACAGGGACGTGGGTTTGAACTGATCGGCAAAAGAACTAGAATCGAGGGGTGAATTTATGGTTTTTTTCCACATCAAATTTTAGATTAGATTTCCTACAGTATGGAAACAGGCCCTGCGGCCCAACTGACCCTCCGAAGAGTAATCCACCCCCCAACCCTACATTTACCCCTGACTAATGCACCTAGCACTATGGTCAATTTAGCATGGCCAATTTACCTATCCTGCACATCTTTGTGGACTGTGGGAGGAAACCGGAGCACCTGGAGGAAACCCACGAGGAGAATGCGCAAGCTCCACACAGACAGTTGCCCGAGAGCCGGAATCGAACACAGGTCCCTGGTGCTGTGAGGCAGCAGTGCTAACCACTGAGCCACCATGCCACCCTTGCTCTCACCTGAAATGCACTGCTTGAAAGGAAGCTTGGCCCATAGTTCTCAGTCTGGTTATGAACAGCAACAATCTCTGCCCATACAACTCTGTCCAGATTCCTCATGGTTTTGAAAGTTGCTATCAAATTTACTCTGAGCCTTCACCATTGTAAGAAAAACAGTCTCAACTTCTCCAACCTTTCCTTATAACTGACATGTCTCATCCTTGTATTTTTAATGTCAGATTCTCTGATTCGATGAGAAGCATGTTTAGCAAGAGAGAATCACCTGGATCCTTATCTATCACACCCATTGTAATGAGCGCAGTCAATGCTTTAGGAAAATCTTCCTGAATGTACCAACTCCATCCACATCCCTATTTTCAATGCAGCACTGAATTTATAGCAGTTGCTGTTCATCTCTGCAATAGAGATTGGCTTGAAAAGGTGCTAACATGTTAAGGGAAGTACCTTGCCACAACATATGCATTATTTGTTCTCAACTCACTGCAGTGACTGCAACTGTAATATTTAACTGAGCTTCGATATCCAGAGCTGTGACTTGCTCAAACATAAAATGAAAGTTAAGCAATTTCAGTAAAGCACCCTTATTAAAATGAAACTGTGTTGAAAGCACAAGTGTTAGAAATTTGTGAAGAGGAATACAAACTAGTTGATGAAGTAATAGCGCTCCAAAAGCTAGTGCTTCCAAATAAACCCGTTGTACTATAACCTGGTGTTGTGTGATTTTTAACTGAATACAATGAATGCACAGTATTTGACAAAACAGCATTAGGAACCCAATTATGGTCCTTGACTAATATAGTGGCCACTTCAATATAAATAAGCCAAATGACTTTAAAGTTATGAAATACAGTTGATTATACTCTGAAAAAACATTATCATTCAAGTTACTTATGAAATTGTTCTGGGAGCATCTGGATAAAAGCTATTTCTTAAATTCTTGCCTGGCATAATACCAACAGGAAATAGTTGTTTTTGGTCTTAATACTGAATTGTGGTAATTTTATACAATGTTTGTTTCCAACACATAAACATTGTCCTTTATTTTAAATTGGTGAGTGCTCCTTTTTCCACAGATTGAATTTTATAATTCTCATCAAACAGGCTTCATTTCCCCAGGGTAAAAATGATGACTGCTGATGCTGGGAACCAGATTCTGGATTAGTGGTGCTGGAAGAGCACAGACTGCTCCTCAAATGCTGCCTGAACTGCTGTGCTCTTCCAGCACCACTAATCCAGAATTCATTTCCCTACCACTGGTCATAGAGTTGGTCTATTTCTAAGCCTGCCCAGCATGTACAGAAGGAAGGAATTTGTATTGATATAACACCTTACCATGTCCTCAGGACATCCCACAGGATTTCACAACTAAAAAATATCCTTTTCAACATCTGTTCTTTATTGATTTGCAGGAAAGTGTAGCAGTTAGTGTACTAACAGTAAAACCTTGTGATGGAGGTGGGAACTATTTTAAGGAAGATTTGCAGTAATATCACATTTCGATGACCAGCAAACATCTCAAAACACTTTCCAGCAAATAAAATATTTTATGTGGGAGAGCAAGAGTCTGTTTGTGTCTGTATGTGAGAATGTCTGTATCCTTGCAAAGGAGAACACGTGAGAGAGTGAGTGTATGTGTGTCTGTGTGTATGGACATAAACAGTTTGAATCTCACAACAACAACAACAACAAAAACTGAAATTGCTGGAAAAGCTCAGCAGGACTGATAGCATCTGTGGAGAGAAATCAGAGTTAACATTTCAGTGACCCTTCTTTAGAACTGATGGTAGCTAGGACAATGTTGAATATCCTGCCTTTCCAAACTCTTCCAGCATCAAATCTCATCACGGCAGCGAAAGAAATTTTTAAAACAAAAATCTAGAATTAAAGGATAGGTAACCATTGGTGTAAAAACCCATCTGGTTCACTGATGTCCTTTAGAGAAGGAAAGCCGCCATTTTCACCCAGTTTGGCCTACACGTGAATGCAGACCCACAGTGATGCTGCGATTTTACAGGACATTGGTTAGGCCACTTTTGGAATATTGCATTCAATCCTGGTCTCCTTCCTAATGGAAGGATGTTGTGAAACTTGAAAGGGTTCAGAAAAGATTTACAAGGATGTTGCCAGGGTTGGAGGATTTGAGCTGTAGGGATAGGCCGGATAGGCTGGGGCTGTTTTCCCTGGAGCGTCGGAGGCTGAGGAATGATCTTATAAAATCATGAGGGGCAGTGATAGGGTGAATAGACAAAGTCTTTTCCCTGAGGTGGGGGAGTCCAGAACTAGAGGGCATAGGTTTAGGGTGAGAGGGGAAAGCTATAAAAAGGACCTAAGGAGCAGCTTTTTCACACAGAGGGTGGTAAGTGTATGGAATGAGCTGCCAGAGGAAGTGGTGGAGGCTGGTACAATTACAACATTTAAAAGGCATCTGATGGGTACATGAATAGAAAGGATTTAAAGGGATATGGGCTAAGTGCTGGCAAATGGGACTAGATTAGGTTAGGATATCTGTTTGGCATAGATGATTTGGACTGAAAAGTCTGTTTCTGTGATGTACATCTCTATGACATTAAGACTCTTAACTGGTCTCTGGGCAATTCAGGATTTGTGGTTAATGGTGGCCTAGCCAGTAATATCCATATCCCGTGAATGATTAAATAAATGTAGGAAATATGACAGCCAATTCACGCACAGCAAACTTCTACTAACAACAGTGTGATAATGACCAGACACTGGGTTGGTAACGTTTATTGAATGTGGGACAGTCCAGGACACTGGAGATAACTCTGCTCTTCTTCAGATTCGGCCTATTGGATCTTATACATTTATCTGAACAGTCAGCCTTGGTTTTAAAACACAGCATCTCTGACAGTACAGTATTTCCTCAACATTTAACTGGAATGACTGTAAAGCATTGTGGGTATCCTGAGGTTGTGAAAAGTGCTGGAGGAACTTTAAAATCTTTCTTTCTTTCATTCGCTGTCTCATCAGATTTGCTATTTTCAGCAATAAGTGTGATCATAAATAATGGCAGAACTAAATGACATCTGCCAGCTAAATGTATACATTATTAGTTAGTCCAAATATATTCTCTCCTTTAAGTACAAGGCTTGGTTCGTTGAGTTGGGTTTCAAATAATTTTAATCAGGTGATGAGCAAAAAAAAAGCCTTATTGTATTTGACTTTCAATATATTATAATTTAAATATTACAGAGACAGAATGAAATTTAAAATCTCTGAAAAATTGGCTCCTTGGCTTCTCAAATTAAATAGCATACTCATGAACCTTGCATTCTGCTTTTCCAATTCCGAATAGATTAGATTTCCATTTCCAAGGTTACATTGATGAAGGATGAACAGAGTTTCAGCCTATATCGAAATTCAGAACAGTTGCTTAGATACAAAAGATTAAAATAACATAAAGCGTGCCTCAGACAATATTGTATTCATACTGCAATCTTAAACTACCATTCATGGAAATTATCTCTGCTGGGAGTAATTCACAGATCTGGGCTACTCACAAAAACAAGCTCTGTCCCGACTGATAAGAATGTAGGATCACAGACGATCGTGATATTAAAAATATAGACTAGGCTGTTACCAAATCAAATTGTATTCCAGGTAGCACAAATGATTGTCCCATGTCAAAATAAGGTCAATCTAGCTTTGCACAAGTGTTTTATTTGCAATCTGCAGGTTTATGATGTGAATGGTGAACCTGTAATTATGTAGCACTACAGCCAAAAAAATACTTTTGATGTCATAAACACAGTGGACAACGCACACAACAAAAGCCGCAAAAACCAAAGTGATAAATGAGCCCATCATCTGCTTCTTATTGATGTGTTTGAGGACTCGGACACCAGGAATTTCCTTAACTCTACTTCCAATCATACCATGTTAATCCTTACATGCACTTGGAAAGATAGATGGGGCCTTACTTTAATTTTCCCATCAAAATAGAGTGCCCCCTTGTCAACCATAGGATAGGACCTCCCTCAGACACTTGAAAGGTTGGAATCTGTTGTAAACATGGCCTTTTTCTACCCACGCAGGATACAAAACTTCAACCAGACCAAAAGGAATTTTAGCACTTAGAATCCTTTGGAATAACAATGTCTATCAGGTCCAACAACATTCCCTATTTTGCAATCCGTTTCATGAAGATGACCTTCTCAAAACAGGAGATGATTGCCACTGCAGTGCCACAAACCCCTAAACAAATTTGGAGGGTTTTAATCTCCTTACATAAAAAGACAGCGACCTGATGAAGGAGCAGCGCTCCGAAAGCTAGCGCTTACAAATAAACCTGTTGGACTATAACCTGGTGTTATGTGATTTTTAATTTTGTACACCCCAGCCCAACACTGGCTCCTCCACAACATATGTAAAAAGAGGAGAGGCTGCAGTGAAGACAGGCCGGAAGTGCCCACTGCACTGAGCGGTGGGGTTTGTCGTATGAAGAGCATTTAAGAAGGTTGGGCCTGTAACTCTCCACTGACCTTATAGAGGTTTATAAAATCATGAGGGGAATGTATAGGGTGAATTGCCCAGGGTAGGGAATTTCAAAACCAATGGCTTAGATTTAAGGTGAGAGGGGAAAGATTTAAAAGAGACCTAAGAAACAACATTTTCACGCAGAGGGTGGTACATGTATGGAATGAGCTGCCAAAGGAAGTGGTGGAGGCTGGTACAATTACAACATTTAAAAGATACCTGGATGGAGTTTGGAGATGAATGGGAATTGGTCTTATTGAAATATATAAGATTCTGAGGAGGCCTAACAATAGCTTAGATGCTGACAGAATGTTTCCTGTCAGGGGGAATTTATAATGAGGGGGGATTGTTTGTCATTCATTTAAGGCAAAGATGAGGAGTCACAGAGTTGTTGAGTTTTCCAGCATGGAAAGAGGCCCTTCGGCACATCGTGTCTATGACAGTCATCAAGCAACTATCTACTCTCATACCATTTCCCAACAAAGCCCACAGTCTTGTTAGCTATGGCACTTCAAATGGTCATCTAAATGCTTCTGAAATATTGTGAGAGGTCTTGCTTCTTGCACTACCTTTTCAGGCAATCACCCTCTGGGTAAAAAGAATTCTTCCTTAAATCCCCACTAAACCTCCTGTCCTTTCATCTATATTTTCCTTTCACTTGATTTATTTTATGTATCTGCATCTCAGTTGAGTTGTTCCCCTTTCAGTTTGATGCTGAGTCACTTTCTCTGTCACTGTTATTTTATTGTCTCCAGGACATCCCATTAGTTATCATTCCATCGGATTCAGGAGAGAAACCTTACTGTGCAGTTTGAAAAGATGTTTTTCTAATATCTTCAAAACAGAAATCAAACAATGTGCATGGTTCCAAACTCTGCTTGTTTGTTCCTCTTACAAAAAATACATACAATGTTCTCAAACTTAACTGGCAAGATTACGCTTGGCATTTCTTTATTTCAAAATTGTCCAAAATTCAAATATAGCAACAATAGACCTGAGAGTTTCTTTTGCATATAGCCTCAGCTATGTTGGTTGGTCTGACAGGCGTTTAGTTATAAGGTCAAGTAATTTCTGTCAAATAGCCTATTCCATTTTTAATACAAATTAAAATAAGTTGTTTTATTTCACCGAGTTTCAGAAACAGTTATGTCCATATAAGTTGGTTTGAAACAATGGTTTTACATTGAAGATATAATCATCAGAGTCAGTTCGGGTTTCGCTCATTTTGAATTTTTTTTTCTCATGGAAATTACAACTAATTCATGCATGTTCTAATTGAAGGTCAACAAATTTTCTCTTGCTTGCATACTTCGGGAATATAGAACTTTTCCCACAATACGAAAGTTTCTTTTTATAGCATTCAGGAACAACAAAATTTACTTTCCAACCTCTTTCGATCAAACTAGTTTTGTATCTGTGACAGTTGAGGGTGCCCCTAGTCTTCATTCTGATTTCATCTCATTGCAAAAGTCAGGGGAACTCTCTGTGAAAGCAACCCCATTTTCACAGTGTTTCTTTAACGTCACTAGGGAAAAAGGACTTGTGCAGGGTATTGATCACTTCCTTAACTGTGCCTGAGAGGCCTTCACCTGCCCCTAGCCTTTCCCAATCCTGGGTCACATTATGTGTTGGCTTCATCTCACAACAGGGAACCAAAGAGGAGTGTGCTCTCAATTATGTCCTCAAGGTTACCTGCCCAGTCACACCTTCTACTGGTTCACAGTTTACTACTTGACAGGTTTTAGTTTTAGCGAAGTCAGGAGAGAAGTGTGTTCTGTGGTCATTCTCAAAGGTCAGTTTTTTCAGTTGCAGCCTTGGGCCCACTGTAGCCTTTGCCAGTTGTCGCACACTGCACTGTAGTAGTTTCTTGATGCTAATTATTTTTATCCTGCAGCTTTTACATCAATTCCCGCATCTCCTTATTTTCCTTATCCATTTTGTTCCTCAGGGAGGTGATGGCCTAGTGGTATTATTGATGGCCTATTAATCCAGAGACTCAGGTAATGCTCTGGAGACCTGGGTTTTAATCCTGCCATGGTAGATGGTGGAATTTGAATTCAATAAAAAAGAATCTGGAATTAAGAGTCCGGTGATGACCATGAGACCATTATTGGGGGGAAACCCATCTGGTTCACTAATGCCCTTTAGGGAAGGAAATTGCCATCCTTTTCTGGACTAAAAGTGACTGAGTCTTAACTGCCCTCTGGGATGGGCAATAAATGCTGACCTAGCTTGTGAATGAATCAAAAAAATCCAGCTGGAAACCACACTGTAGGTTAACTTATTCCAGACTGTTTCTAACTCAGTTGTTCCTTTCTTTAACTCTTTTTAAAGCCAGTCAAGGACACACTCAGAATTAGCATTGCATATTCCTCCAATTTCCAGTTCAGCTCCCCCTCCCAATGATTGGAACTGCTCCAGTAAATTAACCATTTGTCACATTTGCAAATATCCGAGTAACTTCAATCATAGGCTCAAATTAAAAACCAATTAAACCTCGACTCCTGTGGGATCATCCCAGTTCTCGTCCACTGGCATGACCACCCCAGCAACAATTCATACTTCAGCAGTATTTTCTCTAATGAGTGGTCTGCCCAAATCTGCATAGATTGACTTCCTGTCTGCTTACAGCTGAGAGCCACCAGTACCCCCTTTGCTCAACACCACCTGGCCTGAGTCCTCTCCTCAGCTTCTGTAGATATGTAATTGGGCCACTCTCGGATAGGTATACTGCACCAACATGGGTTATAAATGAAATATAATCACCACTTCACAGGGCCAACTCAAGGATCCAATTGGATTATCCTGCTGACTACACCACTGGTCACTCTCCTTACACAAACCACAGGAAGACTCAGATATGCAGGTTGATCTTATTTTCATTCAATGACCTGTTTTAGACTGATCAAAATTTGTCTGATACTCTATCCCATGGCTGTTAGGTCACTGTCCCCCATCTATCCAAAACAGAAAATTATCATTTTTAGACCCCATGTGATCACAAGTGTATACGTTGTTTCATTTCATAATGTATAATAAATATATATCTTCTGTTCCACGTCTTTCTTCTATCCAGCCTACAGGAGTCTGTTTATACTCTAGTTTGCTCTCAAAAGGCTAATACAGGTCTCAGTATGCACAAAGTTCCTCTTCAATCATTCCAGCTAACATGGACCTTCAGGATGTTCAAGACACATGTCTGCTAAAAGTAGCAGAGCAGTGTGTATATTGTTGCCTTACTCTTTTGAAGCCTGCTTTTATACAATTTTATTTAATTCCCACTACACTGACCCTTTTGTGTTAGCAGTAGTTTTCTCTGGTAACTTATTCTTCAAACGTTTACCTTCAGCTCTTGTTTCTAAAGTTTATCATTTTTACCTCAAGCCCTGAGACTCTTCAGAATTCATGGAGAATTTGTTTTCAATTTTATTCTGCTATTTCCTGGAAGCATTTTTCAGTCAATATTCGCCAGCAAAAAGCAAATCAAAATATACTTTGTGATACCAGCAAACTAACTGCAAGGTCAACATTGTGGCTCAGTGGTTAGCACTGCTGCCTCACAGCACCAGAGGCCCAGGTTTGATTCCACCATCTGTGTTGGGTTTGTCCATTCTCCCTCTGTCTGTGTGGGTTGCCTCTGGGTGCTCTGATCTTTTTTCACAGTCCAAGGATGTGTAAGTTAGGCGGATTGGCCATGTTAAAATGCCCATTCTGTCCAGTGATGTGCAGGCTAGGTGGATTAGCCATGGGAAAGACAAAGGTAGAGTAGGGGTTGGGTCTGGGCAAGATGCTCTTCAGAGGGTCGGTGTGAACTCGATGGGCCAAATGGCCTGCTTCCACACTGTAGAGAATTTATAAAAATGTATTAGGCCAACAGTTGAGTCAAAAAGTGAAAATAACTGTCTGAAAAGATGCGACTGACTGGATTTACAAAATGGTGGAAATACAGACATGTTGAAAATTCTGATTTCCCAATCCCTGTTGATAATATGTGATGACACTTTGAAAAGTTGACCATTTAACACCCAGAAATAAAAGTAAAAGCTTCCTTTTATCTCGTGCCTCTCCCCAACATGCTTTTCAGACAAATAAATAGTTCTTAAGCGCAGTCAGTGTTTTAACTTTTAAAAAAGTCCGTTTCTGTACATTAAAAATGTCTGGAGAATCTGTTGCCTTCACTTATTTGGCCATTAGTCAGATTATTGGGATGAACTCATCTGCTCTATTTTCGATTGGTGCCTTGGGTTACATTGCACTGCAGAATGCAGAGGTTGCCTCAGGCTATTGGCTTATCTGACTCTTACAGTGTAGATCGCTGATGATACAGATTGGAGCCACATGGATTCTGGGCTCAAATCCCTAAAATTAGTCTGAACCCACAAATATTCTGACTTCATGATCTCTGTACTACCCATTGAACTATACCTGATACCAAAACACAGACCATTATTTGTTGTCCATTCACTGGCTTAGTATTTACTTTGTATATCTCAAACCAATGGAAAGATGACACTAATGTCTAAAGTGTGCTTCAAGTTTACTTACAAACATTTTAAAATGTCTCTGTAATCTCAAAATGTCTACACTCATTCAGGATACAGCTGCTAGTAGATTCTGTTGTCTCTGTTTAACTTGCTCTGAGTCTACACCCAGACACATTGGCATCATGGTAGCCCACAAATCCACAAACACACTAAATCAGCAGCTAATGAACTTGAAAGACCATATACAGACAACAAGCAAAACTAACGTAATTTACAAAATACCATGCAAGGACTGTAACAAACACTACATTGGACAAACAGGCAGAAAACTAGCCACCAGGATACATGAACATCAACTAGCCACAAAACGACATGACCCTCTCTCACTAGGATCCTTACATACAGATGAGGAAGAACACCACTTTGACTGGGACAAGACATTCATTTTAGGACAAGCCAAACAGAGACTCACACGAGAATTCCTAGAAGTGTGGCATTCCAACCGGAACTCTATCAACAAATACATCGAGTTAGACCCCATCTACCACCCCCTGAGAAAAAGAACAGGAAATGACTCCACCACAGGAAATAACATTACCAACCCAAAGAAACCCAAACATATGAATAGAAAGCAAGAATTATCAGCAGTGCTTCATCTGAAGACCCACTGAAGATGTTACCTAGTTGAGAAATGAACCTTCCAGCTCAACGAGCAAAGCTACATCCAGAACCTCAACCTGAGCTACAAATCTTCTCAAAACTCTCTAAGACTCAGGCTTAACCCATCAAATGAAGTGAACATTGGTCAGTTACCAGATTCTCATAATCAAACACAGAGCAATTTTTATTTATTCGTTCACAAAATGCAGGTGTCATTGGCTAGGTGTCACCAGCATTTATTGTCCTTCCCTAATTGCCCAGAGGGCAGTTAAGCATCAACCACATTGCTGTGGGTCTGGACTCTCATATAGGCCAGACCAGGTAAGGATGGCTGATTCCTTCCCTAAAGGCCATTAGTGAACCAACAATCAACAATGGTTTCATGGTCATCATTGGACTCTTAATTCCAGATACTTATTGAATTCAAATTCCACCATCTGCCATGATGGGATTCGAACCCCAGGGTTGACAAATTTATTAGAATTCTCATAGGAAATAAGCAAGTTAAATGGGAAGTGAAGGAAATATACTTAGATTTTCAGAAGGCATTTGATAAGGCATGTTAGTTTACTTAAGACCATGATGGTCCCCAGGACATAACCAGGGTTTCCAGGTGAACAGTGCAGCAATAATACTACTAAAGTCAAGATAAGAGTGGTGCTAGAAAAACACAGCAGGTCAGGCAGCATCCACGGAGCTGGATCAGCATCAGCATCAGCATCCCTCCATGACTACCTGGTCAGGTCTACGGCCCCCAACAAACCACCCTTCCCTCCTAACACCTTCTCCTGCCACCACAGGAATTGCAAAACCTGTGCCCACACCTTCCCCCTCACCTCCATCCAAGGCCCTAAAGCAGCCTACCACATCTATCAAAGTTTCACCTGCACTTCCATGCATGTCATTTGCATCCGTTGCTCCTGATGCGGTCTCCTTTACATTGGGGAGACTGGATGCCTTCTCGCAAAGCGCTTCAGGGAACATCTCCATGACACCCATACCAATCAACCCCACTGCCCCATAGCCGAACATTTCAACTCCCACTCTGCCGAGGACATGCAGGTCCTGGGCCTCCTCTACCGCCACTCCCTCACCACCTGACACCTGGAGGAAGAATGCCTCATCTTCTGCCTTGGAACCCTTCAACCCCAGGGCATCAACATGGACTTCACCAGTTTCCTCATTTCCCCTTCCCCATCTAACCCCAGTTCCAAACTTCCAGCTTAGCACCATCCTCATGGCCTGTCCCACCTGTCAATCTTCCTTCCCACCTATCCGCTCCACCCTCCTCTCTGACCTATCACCTTTATGCCTTCCTGCATCCACCTATTGCACTCCAAGCTACCTTCTCCCCAGCCCCACCCCCTCCTATTTATCTCTCCACTCCTGAGGCTTCCAACCTCATTCCTGATGAAGGGCTCCTGCCCGAAACGTCGAATTTCTTGCTCCTCAGATGCTGCCTGACCTGATGTGCTTTTCCAGCACCACACTAATCTTGACTCTAATCTCCAGCATCTGCAGTCCTCACTTTCGCCTAATAATACCACTAGGCCAACCCCTCTACTTAATGCTCCCTTCTAAAGTTATATTGTCAAGTAGGAATGTGCAGTAACCATCTTGTGGAAAGGAATGGGGCATATCTGCTGCTATTAGTCAGAGAAAAAATATCTGTGGTCAGAGACTAGTCAGTTCTTACCAATTTCACGATCTTAGCAAGAAGTAATCTTGAAAAGTTAGAAAGATCACAGAAAATCAGCGGACAGAGCATAGTGCGATTTACCCCAATCCTTGCCTCTATGCTGGTGGCCGAGTTTGGAAACTTATATTCCTGTCATCTGGCAATAAGAAGGAATGAACACACTTAAGCAGCTGACGCTGATGGCAGAGTCATTTGTCTACAATATTAACCAGAGAAAATCTCCGAGCTTAAGTGGAGGGCAATAGTTGTCAGAAGGCTTCTCAGTGTATGTGCAGTCCTGTCGAGATCAATAAGCATCTCTAACTGATGGGGTGTGTGAAATAGCAATGCTGTTGTTGAACAAAGATGAATGCTTTGACTACAAGGACTATACAGGCAGGATCTAATTTCTATGCAGGAAAGTATGCATCCTAATCACATTAAATCACATATAAATGACCAATGACCATAAAATGAAAAAAAAATCAGGCTACATCACACATTTTGACTGTGACTGTTAACAATAAAGTCTTGGGAAATCCAACTATCGTGTTTTATTAATTTAGAGTATTCTGGAACAACGTTTTCATCCAAATTTAATTTAAGACATTTATTAAAGAAAATATGCCAGATCTTTTATATAAATTAGGAAAACATAGAAAATTGTTTTCTGATTCATTCATGGGATGTGGGTCTTTTGTCTTTTGCTCTTTGACTGAGTGGCTTTCTTTGCCACTTCAGAGGACAGTTAAGAGTTAATTACACTTCTGTGGATCTGGAGTCACTGAATCACAGAACTGTGACAGAAGGCCATTCATCCCATCATATCTACCTCGCTTCTCTGGCCATTTAACTTTGTGTTCATGTCCTGCCTTTTCTCTGTAACCCAGCTCATTATTTTTATTTAAATGAACATCTAATGTCCTCTTCAATGCTCCACGTGAATCTGTCTCCACCATAATTCCAAGCATGTGTAGGCCACGTGTAGATTTCTTTCCTTTTAGAACATTTGGGGACTTGTTGAGATTTTACAATCAATATAGTTTTATGGTCAGCATTGCTGGTACTAATTTTCAGATTCAGTAATTGGATCTAAATGTTGCTATGGCAGGATCAAACCTGTGTCATTATAGTCATTAGGATTACTAGCCCAATGATAGTACCACGACACCTATGAGTATCTTCTCTGGCCTAATGCTTTGTTTCTTTATTGCAACCATTACCAGGCTCTTTTGTCTATTGTTCCTGTGATGCCTTTAATCCCCAATTACCCACAGATCCTAATCTTTCCTTTGTACCACTTACATCTCCTAACCTTTTATGAGCATTATAAAACCCATCATGCTTTAGGCCTCTACGCCCTAGAGTTTAGAAGAATGAGAGGAGATATCATTGAGTCACTGAAGATGCTCAGGTGATTGACAAAGTGATGTAGAGAAGATGTTTCCTCTTTTGGGACCATCTAGAATGAGAGGTCACAGTTTTAGGATAAGGTATAGCCAATTGAGAGGTGGTGGCCTAGTGGTATTATTGGGAAACTATTTATCCAGAGACCCAGGTAAAGGTCTGAGGATCTGGGTTCAAGTTCTGCCACACAATTCAAGTTAGTGGAATTTGAATTTGATAAACATTGGGAATTAAGAGTCTAATGATGACCATTAATCCATTGTTGATTGTAATGGAAAATCAATCTGGTTTGCTAATGTTTTGTGAAGGGTAAGTTGTGCCTCATTAACTTTATTGAGTTCTACGAGGAGGTGACAAAACAGGTGGATAAAGGTAAAGTGGTTGATGTGGGGTATATGGACTTCAGTAAGGTGTTTGATAAGGTTCCACATGGTAGGCTATTGCACAAAATATGGAGTTTCGAGATTGAAGGTGATTTAGTAGTTTGGATCAGAAATTGGCTAGCTGAAAGAAGAAAGAGGGTGGTGGTTGATGGGAAATGTTCCTCCTAGAGCTCAGTTACCAGTGGCGTGCTGCAAGGATCTGTAGGTGGGTATAGAAGGATAGGTTAGTAAATTAGTGAATTACACTAAGGTACGCAGAGTTGTGGATAATGCCGAAGGATGTTCTGGTTACAGAGGGATATAGATAAGATACAGAGTGGGGTTGAGAAGTGGCAAATGGAGTTTCATGCGGAAAACTGTGAGGTAGTTCACTTCAGAAGAAGTAACATTAATGCAGACTACTGGACGAATGGTAAAATTCTTGGCAGTGTAGTGAACATAGAGATCTAGGTGTCCAGCTCATTTCATACACATACCACCCTCTGCGTGAAAAGGTTGCCCCTTAGGTCCTTCTTATATCTTGCCCCTCTCACCCTAAACCTATGCCCTCTAGTCTGGATTCCCTGTGCACCCCCCCTCCCCCAGGGAAAAGACTTTCTCTATTTATACTATCTATCCATCTCATAATTTTATAAACCTCTATAAAGTCACCTCTCAGCCTCTCCCTATAGCTCAAATCCTCCAACCCTGGCAACATCCTTGTAACTCTTTTCTGAACACTTTCAAGTTTCACAACATCTTTCTGATAGGAAGGAGACCAGAATTGCACACAATACTCCAAAAGTGGCCTAACCAATGTCCTGTACAGCCACAACATGTCCTCCCAATTCCTATACTCAAAACTCTGACCAATAAATTAAAACCATGCCAAATCCTTCCTTCATTATCCAATCTACCTACTTTCAAGGAACTATGAACCTGCACTCCAAGCAGTAACACTCCCTAGGAACTTACCATTAAGTGTATAAGTCCTACTAAGATTTGCTTTTCCAAAATGCAGCACCTCACATTCATCTAAATTAAAATCCATCTGCCACTCCTTAACCCATTCACCCATCTGATCAAGATCCCATTGTATTTTGAGGTAACCTTCTTTGCTATCCACTACACCTCCAATTCTGGTATCATCTGCAAACTTACTAACTATACCCCCTATGATCATATCCAAATCATTTATATAAATGACGAAAAGTAGTGGACCAGCACTGATCCTTGTGGCACTTTGCTGGTCACAGGCCTCCAGTCTGAAAAGCAAACTTCCACCACCACCCTCTGTCTTCTGCCTTTGAGTCAGTTCTGTATCCAAATGGCTAGTTTTCCCTATATTCCATGAGATCTAACACTTTATCTTTGGAGCAGTTAAAGGAATAGGTTACCTCAGCAGAAAGGTTTAGATTGTGCAAATTCCAGTTAAGGATATTTGATTATAAATTACACGTTGTTAGAAGCTGTGAAAGCCTAAACTTTCAGTTTTGTGAGTATTAATGTCAGAGGACTCCACCATGAACAGGAAAGAAACTGAAGACAATCAACTGAGTCAACCTTAAAATTTTGATAAAATTGGATTTAATGTGAATCACTGTAAAGTCATGGAGAATTGATTGCATTTTTATTTTTATGTTTCTGGGTGGTTTCAGATTTTCCAAGTGTGTTTAAAGTCTGGACAAGTTGATTTTTTTTGGTTTTCACCTTTTATGTAATATACTTTCTGTTCTTCAAGAAACTCTGGAGCCTTTTGTGACTAGGTTTCAGTGAATAGCCACCTTGTCAACTAAAACAAAGCAGGCAGGTTTCATTCTGTAATCTAAACTGTTCAGTTGTACAGTCAGTGGAATATTAACAATGTAAAATATGTGTTTGATGCCAATCTTATTTGGAATATCCATTAAGGGCAGTATCAATCAAAATAAAAATGATGAAGGCTGAATGTTCATCAAATCGGAAAAGTTATATTTCCTTAGGATATTTGATGAATGACCTTTCATCTAGTTTTCGGAAATGATGAAGTGTCTATCAATGATTGCATTCATTGGTTTCAAGGAATAACTAATTTTATTTGTGAATGGAGTGAATCGACCAATTGCAGTGATTAAGGAGAAGAGGCTGCTGTACCTGCAGAGCTTATAAGACAAACGTGATAGATAATTTTCATGGATGGGTTAAGCATCGGCAATTCTTTTAAAAATGCATTGGAAAGCTCTCCACATGGACTGGAAGTACAAATCAGAAAAACCCAAAGCTGATTCCTAGACGATGACGAGCCAGTTCAACAATCTTGGAGCTGCCCTGGTTGTCATTGAGTCATACGACATGGAAACAGACTCTTCGGCCCAACTAGTCCATGCTGACCAGGTTTCCCAAGCTGAACTAGTCTCATTTGCCTGCATTTGGCCCATATCCCTTTAACTCTTTACCATCCATGTAAGCGTCCAAATATCTTTTAAATGTTGTAATTGTACCCACCTCCACCACTTTCTCTGGCAGCTTGTTCCATATACGCACTACCCTCTGAGCTTCTGAGTGATAAATTGCCCCTTAGGTCCCTTTTAAATCTTTCTCCCTCATCTTAAACCTTTGGCCTCTAGTTTCCCTACCCTGGAGAAAAGATCTTAGCTGTTCACATTAATTGATGCCCCGCATGATTTTATAAACCTCTATAAAGGCACTCCTCAGCCTATTCCATTCCAGAGGGAAAATAGTCTCAGCCTGTCCTTACAATTGCAACCTTCCAGTCTCAGTAGCAACCTTGTAGATATGTTTTGCACCCTTTCTAATTTTAAAACATCCCTTCTATAGTAGGGAGATCAGAATTGCATGCAGTACTCCAAATGTGGTCTTACTAATGTCTTGTACATCCGTCACATTTTGTACCAACTCCTGTACTAAATGCTCTGACCGATGAAGACGGACATGCCGAATCTCATCTTCACCAACTGTCTACCTGTGATGCCACTTTCAAGAAACTATGCTTGCACCCCTAGGTCTCTCTGTTCAACAACACTACCCAGAACCCATTAACTGTGTAAGTCCTGCCCTGGTTTGTCTGACCAAATGCAACACCTCACATTTATCTGAATTAAACACCACCTGCCATTCTTTGGCCCACTTGCCCATTGGATCAAAATCCTGTTGTAATCTAGATAACCTTCTCCACTGTCCACTACACCACCAATTTAATTGTCATCCACAAACTTACCAACCATGCCTCATATATTCTCGTCCAAATCATTTATATATTTGATGAACAACTGTTGACCCAGCACCAATCCTTGTGGCACACCACTGGTCACAGACCTCCGGTCTGAACAACTACTCTCTACCACTACCCTCTGCCTCCTGCCTTCAGGACAATTTTGTATCCAATTGGTTCAGTCTCCCTGGATCCCATGTGACTTTTCTTTTATTCATTCACAGAATGAGGGCATTGCTGGGCAGGCTAGCATTTATTGCCCATCCCTTATTGCCCAGAGGACAATTAAAAGTCAACCATATTCTTGTGAGTCAGGAGTCACATGTAGGTCAGACCAGGTAAGGATGGTAGTTTCCTTCCATAAAGGACGTCAGTGAATCAGATGGGTTTTTCCAACAATCATCAATGGTTTCATAGTCATCATTAGTCTCACAATTCCAGATTTTTATTGAAATCAATTCCACCTTCTGCCTTGGCAGGATCTGAACTCGAATCCCCAAGAACATTACCTGCACCTCTGAATTAACAGTCCAGCGATAATAACACTAGACTGTCACCTTCCCATCATCCACCTAACCTTATTAACGCGTCTACCATGCGGAGCCTTGTCAAAACCTTGCTAAAGTCCATGAGGACAACTTCAACCTCTTTACCTTCATCTGTCTTCTTGGTCACCTCTTCAAAAAACTCAATCATGTGAGACATGATTCCTACACACAAAGCCATGTTGACTATCCCTAATCAGTCCTTGCCTTTCCAAATGCATGTATATCATATCTATCAGAATCCCTCCAGTAACTTACTGACCATTGTCTTTCAGCTCACCTATCTATGGTTCCCCAGCTTTTCTTTGCAGCCATTCTTAAATAATGGCGCAACGTTAGTCACCCTCCAGCCTTCTGATGCCTGACCTATGGCTGTCTATGATACAAATATCTCTACTCTGCAATCTCTTCCCTAGCTTCTCACAATGTCCTGGGAGGCACTTGATCAGGTCCCAGGCATTTATCTACCTTCTTGCTTTATTAGATCTCTAGCACCTCCTCTTCTGTAAAATGGACTCTTTTTCCAGACATCACTATTTAATTCCCCTAGTTCCCATGTCTTTCCCCACAGTAAAGACTGAGACAAAATATTCATTTCAGATCTCACCCATCTCTTGTGGGTTCTATGTGTAGATGGTCCTGGGATTTTTAAGGGACCCTATTTTCTCCTCAGTTACTCTTTTGCCCTAAATGTGCTCTTTTGATTCTCCTTAAGCGTATCTGCCAAAGTTATCTCACATCCCTTTTTTTGCCCTCCTGATTTCCCTCTTAAGTGTACCCCAACACTTGCTATAATCCTCAACAGATTTACTTGATCCCAGTTGTCTATAGCTGACATAAATCTCCTTCTTTTTCTTAGCCAGAGCCTCAATATGGGCATGGTAGCTCAGTGGTTAGCACTGTTGCCTCACAGCAACAAGCGAGCAGGTTCGATTCTAGCCTCAGGCGACTGTCTGTGTGAAATTTGCACATTCTCCCTGTGTCTGCATGGGTTTCCTCTGCGTGGTCTGGTTTCTTTCCACAATCCAAAGATGTGCAGGTTAGGTGAATTGCCTGTGTTAAAATTGCCTATAGTGTGCAGGGGTGTATGAGTAAGGGGTAAATGTAGGGGAATGGGACTGGGGGCATACTCTTTGAAGGGTCGGTGTAGACTTGTTGGGCCAAAGAGCCTGTTTCCAAACTGTAGGGATTCTAATTCTAAATCTCTCAGTGTTCCCTGCTCCTATCAGTCTTGCCCTTCACACTAATAGGAACATGTTGGCCCTGAATTCTCATTGTGTCACTTTTGAAAGCCTCCCACTTGCCAGATGTCCCTTTACCTGCAAACAGTTTCCCCAATCAATTTTGAAAGTTCCTATCTGATACCATCAAAATTAGCCTTGCCCCAATTTAGAACTTTAACTTGTGGACCAAGCATATCCTTTTCCATAACTATTTCAAAACTAACAGAATTATGGTCACTGCTCCCTCACAAACACCTCAGTCACTTGTTCTGCCTTATTTCCCAAGAGGGGGGTCGAGTTTTGCATCTTCCCTGGTAGAGCCATTTACGTATCGAATGTGAAAGTTTTGTTGAACATACTTCACAACCTCCTGCACATCAGTCCTCGTCTATGTTTTGAAAAGTTAAAATCCCCTACTATTGCAACCCCATCATTCTTATAGCTATCTGCAATCTCCCTACATATTTGCTCCTCAATTTCCAGCTGGGAAAGGGTCGGTGAAAAAAATCAGAATCTGATTTATGTAGAGAAAGCTGAACTGAATTGATGAATACAGAGTTGGCAATAAACTTTTGAGACTCATACTACACTGCAATTGAAACGTTGATTAATTCATAAACTAGAGTTGGAGTTGCGGTGCAGATTAGCTGGGGTATACCTCAGCATTTACAGCAGCTTGACACTGTCAGAAACCTCGAAATCGACGTTTCGGGCAAAAGCCCTTCATCAGGAATAAAGGCAGTGAGCCTGAAGCATGGAGAGATAAGCTAGAGGAGGGTGGGGGTGGGGAGAAAGTAGCATAGAGTACAATGGGTGAGTGGGGGAGGGGATGAAGGTGATAGGTCAGGGAGGAGAGGGTGGAGTGGATAGTTGGAAAAGAAGATAGGCAGGTAGGACAAGTCCGGACAAGTCATGGGGACAGTGCTGCCACTCACCCATTGTATTCTATTCTACTTTCTCCCCACTCCCACCCTCCTCTAGCTTATCTCTCCACACTCCAGGCTCACTGCCTTTATTCCTGATGAAGGGATTTTGCCCGAAACGTCAATTTCGAAGCTCCTTGGATGCTGCCTGAACTGCTGTGCTCTTCCAGCACCACTAATCCAGAATCTGGTTTCCAGCATCTGCAGTCATTGTTTTTACCCCATTGTCAGAAGCCTGTGTGCACCCATTGTTATGATAGTTCATGACTCATCTATGTCAAGTGAATCCGCCATTCGCCATGTATCCAATCCCTCTATACCTCCATTCGCCATGACCAGGGCCTCCAAGCCCTCCGTTTTTTCCTCTCCAGACGTCCCCAACAGTACCCTTCCACTGACACTCTCATTCGTTTGGCCGAACTGGTCCTCACCCTTAACAATTTCTCCTTTGAATCCTCCCACTTCCTCCAGACCAAAGGCGTAGCCATGGGCACACGTATGGGCCCCAGCTATGCCTGTCTCTTTGTTGGTTATGTAGAACAGTTGATCTTCCGTAATTACACCGGCACCACTCCCCACCTCTTCCTCCGCTACATTGATGACTGCATTGGCGCCACCTCGTGCTCCCGCGAGGAGGTTGAGCAATTCATCAACTTCACCAACACATTCCACCCTGACCTTAAATTTACCTGGACTATCTCTGACACCTCGCTCCCCTTCCTGGACCTCTCCATCTCCATTAGTGATGACCGACTTGACACTGACTCCCATAGCTACCTGGATTACACCTCTTCCCACCCTATCTCTTGCAAAAATGCCATCCCGTATTCCCAATTTCTCCGCCTCCGCCGTATCTGCTCCCAGGAGGACCAGTTCCACCATAGGACACACCAGATGGCCTCCTTCTTTAGAGACCGCAATTTCCCTTCCCACGTGGTTAAAGATGCCCTCCAACGCATCTCGTCCACATCCCGCACCTCCGCCCTCAGACCCTACCCCTCCAACCGTAACAAGGACAGAATGCCCCTGGTGCTCACCTTCCACCCTACCAACCTTCGCATAAACCAAATCATCCACCAACATTTCCGCCACCTCCAAAAAGACCCCACCACCAGGGATATATTTCCCTCCCCACCCCTTTCCGCCTTCCACAAAGACCGTTCCCTCCGTGACTACCTGGTCAGGTCCACACCCCCCTACGACCCACCCTCCCATTCTGGCACTTTCCCCTGCCACCGCAGGAACTGTAAAACCTGTGCCCACACCTCCTCCCTCACCTCTATCCAAGGCCCTAAAGGAGCCTTCCACATCCATCAAAGTTTCACCTGCACATCCACCAATATCATTTATTGTATCCATTGCTCCCGATGTGGTCTCCTCTACATTGGGGAGACTGGGCGCCTCCTAGCAGAGCGCTTTAGGGAACATCTCCGAGACACCCGCACCAATCAACCAAACCGTCCCGTGGCCCAACATTTCAACTCCCCTCCCACTCTGCCGAGGACATGGAGGTCCTGGGCCTCCTTCACCGCCGCTCCCTCACCACCAGACGCCTGGAGGAAGAACGCCTCATCTTCCACCTCGGAACACTTCAACCCCAGGGCATCAATGTGGACTTCAACAGCTTCCTCATTTCCCCTTCCCCCACCTCATCCTAGTTTCAAACTTCCAGCTCAGTTACTGTCTCCTTGACTTGTCCGACCTGCCTATCTTCTTTTCTACCTATCCACTCCACCATCTCCTCCTTGACCTATCACCTTCATCCCCTCCCCCACTCACCCATTGTACTCTATGCTACTCTCTCCCCACCCCTACCCTCCTCTAGCTTATCTCTCCATGCTTCAGGCTTACTGCCTTTATTCCTGATGAAGGGCTTTTGCCCGAAATGTTGATTTCGCTGCTCGTTGGATGCTGCCTGAACTGCTGTGCTCTTCCAGCACCACTAATCCAGTATTTGATTTTCAGCATCTGCAGTCATTGTTTTTACCTTATGTCAAGTGAATGTCTGTGAGCAGAGGTCAACAGATTTAAGGCACCACTCTAATCTAGACTCTGATTTCCAGCATCTGCAGTCCTCACTTTTGCATAGCTTTAAGGTAATTGCAAAGGAACCAGACAGGACATGAGGAGAAGGTATTTTACACAGTGAGTTGACAGTGGTGTGCAAAGTGCTGTCACAAAAGGGTAGGAGAAGCTGATCAAACGTTTGTTTATTCTTCATAGAATTTGCTGACACCTGTTGCCAATTCCCAATTGCCGCTATTTAACTTTAAAAAAGGAAGCGGAAATAGATTAGAAGTGAGAAATGCAGCGCTACATAGAAAGATCTAATGGGATTTGAACTAGTTACTCTTTCAAAGAGGAACAATGGGCAGAATGATCTCCTTCTGTGGAGAATGTGTACACTTCCCTATGCCACAGCTAGAGGATGTAGAAGTGTTCCTTATGCATTTTGTGAAGGAATATGCAAAAGAGTCCCTTTATGTTGCTATGAATCAAAGTCATTTTTCATAAGCTAGTAAAACAGCCTTCAAGTGCCAAGAGACACAGTAATGTTCGGGGGAGAACATATGGAAATTGTTTTCATATAATGGAACATTCAGATTTCAATGTCGTTCCCCTTGGCAGATGAACTTACATTTGCCAACACTTTTCAATGAATATAGTGAGTAGCAGAGCATGACTGCAGAAATTCCTCAGCTTGTTTCCCAGGAATATTCTAGGCTGAAGGGCCTTGAAAACAATTTCTAGTCATCTAAATTAGACCTCAAAACCAATTTGACTGGAATAATTGATTGATGGAAGTCACAGTAGGCAGTATTAGTGATTTTAACCCTGGAATAACATGGGACAAGAAGTGAAGTGCTGGCGTTAACTGGACTGGTTACAAAGAAAGGCCAGGCTTGAAGCCCCTGAACAAAGACCGAAGATTGTAGAAAGATTATAGAGATTTTAATTTCTTTTAACAGATGATTAACAGGCTCCTGTGAATATAATCAGACATTTTAGATGCTGATTGTTAAATAATTTTACTGGATGCTAAATTGTTTAACATCCAGCTTTTCCTATATCACGCAGCTCCACTCCTCGTTTTCCGGTACCCTGTTTTTCTGCTGTTGCTGTGGTTGAGTTAACATCACTTGTCTCCCATCAGAGTTCTGGACTCAAGTCTCCTTCAAAGGTTTGAATGTTCAAGTCAAGGCTGACATTCCACTGGGAGTACTGTGAAGAGGAAGAGGGAAGTTATCAACGTTTTAAGTTGGCCAATACTTATTGTGTTGATGAAGAAACAGATCATCAGCACAAAGTGTGTGGGCAAATTGGCTTCAGTATTTCCAATATCAAGCAATAAAATAGAACAAAGAATAAGATTAGGGTGAGAGGGGAAAGATATAAGAGGGACCTAAGGGGCAACTTTTTCACACAAAGGATGATGTGTGTATGGAATGAGCTGCCAGAGGAAGTGGTGGAGGCTGGTACAATTACAACATTTAAAAAGGCATCTGGATGGGTATATGAATAGGAAGGGTTTGGAGGGATATGGGCCAAGTGCTGGCAAATGGGACTAGATTAATGTAGAATATCTGGCTGGCAAACACAAGTTGGACTGAAGGAGCTGTTTTCGTGCTGGACACCTCTATGACTCTATGACTCTGTAACTGAGGATGCTGGTGATCAGAAGCACACAAAACCAGGAATGCTGGAGAAAATCAGAAATAGGCAGAGTTAATGTTTCGAGTGCAGTAACCCTTCTTTAGGACAACAGTACATTACAACAGCAATGGTACTTCAAATGCGCTTGTGTTCTGTAAAAATCTTTTGGAGGACCTGAGAATCTGAAAGACTCTGTGTAAGTGCAAGTATTTCTCATTATTATTGGCTCTGCAGGTTCCTTAGAGTACAGCTAGACCATCATCCCACCCCTCCCTTTCTCCTGGATTAGCTGTCAATGGAAGCAACTGATATCTCTGAAAGTTGCCACCCAGGTAAATAGTGCAGTGAAGAAGGCATATGGCATACTGGCTTTTATTGGTAGAGGAATTGAATTCCGGAGTCCTGAGGTCATGTTGCAGTTGTATAAGACTCTGGTGCGGCCGCATCTGGAGTATTGTGTGCAGTTTTGGTCGCCATACTATAGGAAGGATGTTGAGGCATTGGAACGGGTGCAGAGGAGGTTTACCAGGATGTTGCCTGGTATGGTAGGAAGATCGTATGAGGAAAGGCTGAGGCACTTGGGGCTGTTTTCATTGGAGAAAAGGAGGTTTAGGGGTGACTTGATAGAGGTGTACAAGATGATTAGGAGTTTAGATAGGGTTGACCATGAGAACCTTTTTCCACGTATGGAGTCAGCTATTACGAGGGGGCATAGCTTTAAATTAAGGGGTGGTAGGTATAGGACAGATGTTAGGGGTAGATTCTTTACTCAGCAAATCGTGAGTTCATGGAATGCCCTGCCAGTAGCAGTGGTGGACTCTTCCTCTTTATGGGCATTTAAAAGGGCATTGGATAGGCATATGGAGGATAGTGGGCTAGTGTAAGTTAGGTGGGCTTGGATTGGCGAAATATTGAGGGCCAAAGGGCCTGTACTGCGCTGTATTTTTCTATGTTCTTTGTTCTATGATATCTTCCCCCATTATTACAATGAGGCTGGATAAGCTTCGAACCTTTATTTGTCACATTGTGCAATCTGAGTATATGCCTTTTCTCCTCAGTCCCAACATCCTATCAGACAATCTATTGCCAACCGGCCAAAATAGACTATCTCCGTTCCTGTGTACTCTCATTTCCGCCAATAAGTGAACCTTGATTACATAGAAATAGAGTTACCCAGAAAGCTTCAGACATCCTAAAGAATGTTTCCATAATGGAGCCAACCCAAAGTCCAATCATTATGGTAATGGACAAAACAAGCCAACGAGTTTGTGCACAGCAATCTCCTACAAACTGTATAGTCATAATGATGAGATAATATGTTTCTCATATTGTTGGTCAGTGCACACCAGGGACACCTCCCCTAGTGTGCCTTGAATAGTGTCATAACTTTCTTTTATGTTCAACTGAGAGCCTCAGTGTTGCCATCTTACTCAAGAGACAGCTTTTATGCCACATTGATACTGTCCCTACTTCTGAGCTATGGGGTACAGGTTCAAGTCCCACCTGCTCCTGAAGTGTGTAATAAAATCTCTGACTGGATTAACTACCTCCTTATTCAAGAGGCAAATGCAATCCCTGCTGAAAATAATGGTGCATTTGTGCTGATATGATTTAGCTTCTGTAAGTGTGGTTCATAAAACCATAGCAATTTGTAGCAAGAAGATGACAATTATGATTAGACATCTTCAACAGTATGTGCACACTCAAAACTCCCCCCTAATTGTTACAGTTACATCTGAAACAACACCAAAACTAAGAATAATATAAAACCAACAAATGCTGATGCTGATAATCTGAAACAAATACAGAACCTCATCAGGTCTGGCAGTGTCAGTGAAGAGAAAGACAAAGTAAATATTTTGAGTCCAGGGCCCCTTTTTGAGAACTTCTAAAGAAGTTAGATGAACTCAAAACATTTTCTGATTTCTCTCCACAGATGCAACCACAAAAGTTAAGAAGCTTGTCACTAACTTAATGGTGCCTTAATGAAGTGCAAACAGCTGATTATAAAGCTGTTTGAATTTCTATATGTAACACGGCGTCAAAATATGGCCAATAATTCAGCCTGAAATATCTGGAGATATTGTACCATATGAAAAGAACCATATTATAACCATATTATAAAAACAAAACAACCACAGGTTGTTTAAAATTGGTGTTTGCCTAAAATTAACTGAGCTTTTTAAATTGTGAATAACAGTACAGGGCACGAACACAGTGAGAAAATCATCATAGTTTTGATTTCTTCTTTGGAGGTGTGAAGAATACGTTAAACTGTTTGGTTGTAAGCAGCAGCTTTATCGTTGACTTTGATGCCATCAGCAGATGGTTAATTTTATCTCACATATGATTACATGGGTTATACAGCTCAGAAGCAGGCCACTTGGCTCAACTAACCCACGGATGCTTTTTTATGTTCCACTGAAAATTCTTTCTGTCTTTCCTCATCTATCTTTATCAGTGTAACCCTCTTTCCTCTTCCCCTTAGTTCAGAGAAGGTTTACAAGATTAATTCCAGAGCTGAGAGATTAGTTTTATGAGGAGAAATTGAACTGTTTAGACACATATAATGTGAGAGTTTAGATGAATGAGAGGAGATTTAATTGAGGTGTATATTCACAGGATATGGCCTACATTACCCATCCCTAATTGCCCAGAGGACAGTTAAGTGTCAACAGCATTTCTGTGAGTCTGTAGTCACATGTAGGCCAGACCAGATAACGATGACAATTTCCTCATTAAAAGACATTAGTGAACCAGATGGGTTTTTCTAACATTGGTTTCATAGACATCATTAGACTCCTAATTCCAGATATTTATTGATTTAAAATTCCATTATCTACCATAATGGGATTTGAACCTGTATCTCTCGAACATTACCAAGGTCTCTGAATTAACGGTTTTACAGAAACATAGAATCATAGAATCCTTACAGAGTGGAATCAGGCCATTTGGCCCAACAGGTCCACACCGACCCTCCAAAGAGTATCCCACCCAGACCCATTCCCCCACCCCTAACACTTCCCCTGACTAGTGTACCTAGCCTACAATCTCTGAACACTATGGGCAATCTGGCATAGCCAATTAGCATGGCTTAGCAATAATACCACTATCATCTCCCAATGTGGTTCCCCCATGTGGGGCAATCTAGAATGAGATTTCATAATTTTAAGCTAAGGAGTTCATATTAAGGGCTCATACTATGCTTGGATCACTAATCTAGCATCATCTGCTCTCCAGCCAGGTCTGCACCCTATCTAGCTGTTTCTATAACTCATTTCTTGACTTCAGATGCAAGGTTTTGATTGTTGTGCCTTATATTCCTTCTAGCCATCATCACATCCTCAGGGAACACTTTCTCGTGAGCCTCATTCTTGCTTTCTTTGGAGAACTATCCAGTCAGTTTTCTGACCAGCTTGCTGGCAGCGAATTGCATGCTCTTTATGTAGGTTTCAAGGGTCTTCAAGGAAAAAGAAGAAGAGGGGTTTGTATTTCTACGATGCTTTCAATAGCCCTCTTGACATCCTGAAAGCATTTTACAGCCAATGAAGTGTTCAGGTTTTGAAGTGTACTTGCTGTTTAGTTTGTGAACCATTGCTATTTTCTATTGCACAGGCCAGTGGAAGCTCAGTCTTTAAGTACGTTTAAGATAGGGATTGATACACTTCTAATTACAACATTATGTGACGGGTGAAAATGACTGAAGTGTTCAATCAGACATAAATGTTTTGAACAATGGGCTGAATAGTCTACTCCTATTATATGGAAAATCAGCGTTTCTCCTGCCCGAAATGTCGATTTTCCTGCTCCTCAGATGCTGCCTGACTTGCTGTGCTTTTCTAATCTTGACGCTAATCGCCAGCGTCTTCAGTCCTCACTTTCACCCACTCCTATTATATTCCTGTGTTGTAGGAAATGCACACGGCCAATATGTGATAATGACCAGGTCATTTGTTTCAGTGGTATTAATTTACATACTGACCACATCACTGAGAGGACTCCCATCCAATTTTTTGGAAGTGTTTGGGATCTTCTATTTATGTCCACTTGAGAGTACAGCCGAGGTCTCAGTTTAACATCTCATCAGTTTATTACTTAAGATGTGGTACAGCATATCAATCTATCCATATATTAAAGAATTACCTTGATCCATTCTAGAAGCAAAAAATATTTCTGGCAGCAACAATTCAGGGATGGTGATGGCCTATTGGTATTACAACTAAACTGTTAATCCAGAGACCCATTTAATGTTCTGGGGACCTGGGTTCAAATCCTCCCATGGTAGATGGTGGAATTTGAATTCAATAGTAATCTGGAAATAAGTGTCCAATGGTGGCCATGAAGCCATTGTCAAAGGAAAAATCCATCTGTTTCACAAATGCCCTTTAGGGAAGGAAACTGCTATCTTTACCTGGTCTGGCCTACATATGGCTCCAGACCCACAGCAACATGATTGACTCCCAACATCTTCCTGGGTAAATAGGGATGGGCAATGAATGCTGGCCTAGTTAATGACATTCATATCTTGTGAATGAACCTCTTAAAAAAATGTAGTTATGATGCACTGAGTACCACAGATGATCTCCTCTCAAAATGGACCCAAAATTCCTTTTTATCCACTATTTTAACTGGTTATATGGGTAATGTCTCTATTGAAGAAAAGCTGAACTTGATTCAAACTTGCAGAGAACCTGACAAACTCTTGCTGTCTTGTATCGAATTAGACTCAAATGGAAACTACAGACAGTTATGACCTTACATGTGGAATGAGAGTTTTGAATGTGCAGAAGACGACAGAGGCAATGGAATAAAGCACTGCAGTGGATTCAACATGTTCTACAGGGATAAAATTCTCTCCAATATGTGAGAGATATGCCTTTCTGAACACCATGGATAATAAGGAAAGCAAGAGAACAGACGAATTAAGTCTGAAAGGAACAAAATTAAATATGCGTTACCTCATTTGTCTGTGTGTCGGTGCTAAATTGTCACAAATTAGGTGCAAGGTGGTTGATTAATGCAAACACAAACACCCAGAAGCACCTCAATATCACATGCTACATCATATACAGCAACATGCAACTGTTAACCTCAGTGAAATGATGACAATGGCTCAGCTTTAAAAATATAGTTTGCCCATTTCAGTTTTCAGTACCTCTTAGTTAGTTACTTTACTAGATTAGATTAGATTACTTACAGTGTGGAAACAGGCCCTTCACCCAACAAGTCCACACCGACCCGCAACCCACCCAGACCCATTCCCCTACATTTACCCCTTCACCTTACACCATGGGCAATTTAGCATGGACAATTCACCTAACCTGCACGTTTTTGGACAGTGGGAGGAAACTATCATATACTGGTCTGGCAGAAGCTTAGCAGTCACTAGATCCCACAGAATAAAGTGTATTTTTTAGATTAGATTCCCTACAGTGTGGAAACAGGCCCTTTGGCCCAACAAGTAACCCACCCATACCCATTCCCCTACCCTATATTTGCCCCTGACTAATGCACCTAACACTATGGGCAATTTAGGAGGTAAAAACAATGACTGCATATGCTGGAAACCAGATTCTGGATTAGTGGTGCTGGAAGAGCACAGCAGTTCAGGCAGCATCCAAGTAGCTTCGAAATCGACGTTTTGGGCAAAAGCCCTTCGTCTATTCCTGATGAAGGGCTTTTGCCCGAAACGTCGATTTCGAAGCTACTTGGATGCTGCCTGAACTGCTGTGCTCTTCCAGCACCACTAATCCAGAACTATGGGCAATTTAGCACAGCCAATCCACCTGACCTGCATATCTTTGGATTGTGGGAGGAAACCCATGCAGACATGGGGAGAATGTGCAAACTCCACGCAGACAGTTGCCCAAGGCAGAATCAAACCCAGGTCCCTGACGCTATGAGGCAGCGGTGCTTACCACTGAGCCACCATGCACCCCTTTTCTGCAATTAGATGCAGTAATCTGATGCACATATAGTTCAACAGAACAAACAGCAGTCAGAAAACATGTAAGCGTCACCTTGGGATGATTGGAGAGGTAGGGGGAGTGTGTTTATTCTCTCCTGTGTTCATCTTCCTCATATTCCTGATAGAAACTGGCACTCAAAGGAAGTTCAGGTCAAAACCTCTGGTCCGAAAGTTATTTTTTCTTATTCCTTGATGTTGCAATGGTTGCCCAACTCTAACTGCCCTTGAAGTAGACCAATCTCAAAGGGTTTTTTTTTACTTTGGAGTCACATGTAGACCAGGCAAGGGAAGAGTGTCAGCTTTGTTTCCTTGTAGGGTTTTAGTAAACCAGATGGCTTCTCACAACAATTGGTCCAAATTTGTTCCCTGTAAGTGTCCCAACCAGTCTTCATTTGGAATAGTTGCTTGGCTACTCTTTCTTTAACTTCATGAGCAGGAAGTTACAGGAGTCCATCCAACCAGAGTTGGCAACCCTACAATCCAAGGATAGAGTTTTCCATTCAATTCAAGACTTCAGGCTAGGAGAGATGCTTTGGCAGCTGCTGAATAATAAACTTATTATTCACAATCAACTCATGACTCAGTCATGGCCTGGATAGAGTGGGCATTGGGAAGATGTTTCCATTGGCAGGAGAGAAAAGGACCCAAGGTCATAGCCTACAGGTAAAGGGAAGACCTTTTAGAATGGAGATAAGGACAAACTTCTTGAGCCAGAGGGTGTTGAATCTGTGGAATTCATTGCCACAGAAGGCTGTGGAGGTCAAATCATTGAGTATATATAAAAAAGAGATAGATAAGTTCTTGATTGCCAAGGGGATCAAACGTTATAGGGAGAAAAGAGGAAAATTGGGTTGAGAAACTTATCAGCCATGATTGGATGGCAGAGCAGACTCGATGGACCAAATTGGCCTAATTTCTGCTCTGTGTCTTATGGTCATAGAATCATAGAGTCATGGAGTCATAGAGATGTACAGCATGGAAACGAACCCTTCGGTCCAACCCGACCATGCGGATCGGATATCCCAACCCAATCTAGTCCCACCTGCCAGCACCTGGCCCGTATCCCTCCAAACCCTTCCTATTCATATACCCATCCAAATGCCTCTTAAATGTTGCAATTGTACCAGCCTCCACCACTTCCTCTGGCAGCTCATTCCATACACGTACCACCCTCTGTGTGAAAACGTTGCCCTGTAGGTCTCTTTTATATCTTTCCTCTCTCACCCCAAACCTATGCCCTCTAGTTCTGGACTCCCTGACCCCAGTGAAAAGAATTTGTGTATTTATCCTATCCATGCCCCTCATAATTTTGTAAACCTCTATAAGGTCTCTCCTCAGCCTCCGACGCTCCAGGGAAAACAGCCCCAGCCTGTTCAGCCTCTCCCTATAGCTCAAATCCTCCAACCCTGGCAAAATCTTTTCTGAATCCTTTCAAGTTTCACAACATCTTTCCGATAGGAAGGAGACCAGAATTGCATGCAATATTCCAACAGTGGCCTGACCAATTTCCGATACAGCCGCAACATGACATCCTAACTCCTGTACTCAATACTCTGACCAATAACGGAAAGCATAACAAACGCCTTCTTCACTATCTTATCTACCTGCGACTCTCCTTTCAATGAGCTATGAACCTGCACTCCAAGGTCTCTTTGTTCAGCAACACACCCTAGGACCTTTCCATTCAGTGTATAAGTCCTGCTAGGGTTTGCTTTCCCAAAATGCAGCATCTTGCATTTATCTGAATTAAACTCCATCTGCAACTTCTCAGCCCATTGGCCCATCTGGTCCAGATCCTGTTGTAATCTGAGGTAACCCTCTTCGCTGTCCACTGCACCTCCAATTTTGGTCTCATCTGCAAACTTACTAACTGTACCTCTTATGTTCGCATCCAAATCATTTATGTAAATGACAAAAAGTAGTGGACCCAGCACCGATCCTTGTGGCACTTCACTGGTCACAGGCCTCCAGTCTGAAAAACAATCCTCCACTACCACCCTCTGTCTTCTACCTTTGAGCCAGTTCTGCATCCAAATGGCTAGTTCTCCCTGTATTCCATGAGATCTAACCTTGCTAATCAGTCTCCCATGGGGAACCTTGTCTAACGCCTTACTGAAGTCTATATAGATCACATCTACTGCTCTGCCCTCATCAATCTTCTTTGTTACTTCTTCAAAAAACTCAATCAAGTTTGTGAGACACGATTTCCCACGCACAAAGCCATGTTGACTATCCCGAATCAGTCCTTGCCTTTCCAAATACATGTGCATCCTGTCCCTCAGGATTCCCTCCAACAACTTGCCCACCACCAAGGTCTGGCTCACCAGTCTATAGTTCCCTGGCTTGTCTTTACCACCCTTTTTAAACAGTGGCACCATGTTTGCCAACTTCCAGTCTTCCGGCATCTCACCTGTGACTATCGATGATACAAATATCTCAGCAAGAGGCCAGCAATCACTTCTCTGGCTTCCCACAGAGTTTCCAGGTACACCTGATCAGGTCCTGGGGATTTATCCACTTTAACTGTTTCAAGACATCCAGCACTTCCTCCTCTGTAATCTGGACATTTTGCAAGATGTCACCATGTATATCTCTACAGTCTATATCTTCCACATCCTTTTCCACAGTAAATACTGATGCAAAATATCCTTTTCCACAGTAAATACTGTTGCAAAATATCTGAATTAAACTCCATCTGCAACTTCTCAGCCCATTGGCCCATCTGGTCAAGATCCTGTTGTAATCTGAGGTAACCCTCTTCGCTGTCCACTACACCTCCAATTTTGGTGTCATCTGCAAACTTACTAACTGTACCTCTTATGCTCGCATCCAAATCATTTATGTAAATGACAAAAAATAGAGGACCCAGCACCGATCCTTGTGGCACTTCACTGGTCACAGGCCTCCAGTCTGAAAAACAATCCTCCACTACCACCCTCTGTCTTCTACCTTTGAACCAGTTCTGCATCCAAATGGCTAGTTGATTCTGTATTCCGTGAGATCTAACATTGCTAATCAGTCTCCCATGGGGTACCTTGTCGAACGCCTTACTGAAGTCCATATAGATCACAACTACCACTCTGTCCTCATCAATCCTCTTTGTTACTTCCTCAAAAAACACAATCAAGTATGTGAGACATGATTTCCCACACACAAAGCCATGTTGACTATCCCTAATCAATCCTTGTCTTTCCAAATACATGTACATCCTGTCCCTCAGGATTCCCTCCAACAACCTGCCCACCACTGACATCAGGCTCACTGGTCTATAGTTCCCTGGCTTGTCTTTACCGCCCTTCTTAAACAGTGGCGCCATGTTAACCAACCTCCAGTCTTCCGGCACCTCACCTGAGACTATCGATGATATAAATATCTCAACAAGAGTCCCAGCAATCACTTCTCTAGCTTCCCACAGAGTTCTCGGGTACACCTGATCAGGTCCTGGGAATTTATCCACCTTTACCCATTTCAAGACACCCAGTACTTCCTCCTCTGTAATATGGACATCTTGCAAGATGTCACCATCTATTTCCCTACAGTCTATATCTTCCATATCCTTTTCCACAGTAAATACTGATGCAAAATACTCATTTAATATATCCCCATTTTCTGCGGCTCCACACAAAGGCTGCCTTGCTGATCTTTGAGGGGCCCTATTCTCTCCCTAGTTACCCTTTTGTCCTTAATGTTTTTGTAAAAACCCTTTGGATTCTCCTTAACCCTATTTGCCAAAGCTATCTCATGTCCCCGTTTTGCCCTCCTGATTTCCCTCTTAAGTATACTCCTACTTCCTTTATACTCTTCTAAGGATTCACTCGATCTATCCTGTCTATACCTGACATATGCTTCCTTCTTTTTCTTAACCAAACCCTCAATTTCTTTCGTCATCTAGCATTCCCTAGACCCACCAGCCTTCCCTTTCACCCAAACAGGAATATACTTTCGCTGGATTCTTGTTATCTCATTTCTGAAGGCTTCCCATTTTCCAGCCGTACCTTTACCTGTGAACATCTGCTTCCACTCAGCTTTCAAAAGTTCTTGCCTAATACTGTCAAAATTGGCCTTTCTCCAGTTTAGAACTTCAACTTTTAGATCTGGTCTATCCTTTTCCATCACGAGTTTAAATCTAATAGAATTATGGTCGCTGGCCCCAAAGTGCTCCCCCACTGATACCTCAGTCACCTGCCCTGCCTTATTCCCCAAGAGTAGGTCAAGTTTTGCACCTTCTCTGGTGGGTACATTCACATACTGAATCAGAAAATTGTCTTGTGCGCACTTAACAAATTCCTCGCCATCTAAACCTTTAATCCTATGGCAGTCCCAGTCGACGTTTGGAAAGTTAAAATCCCCTACCATTACCACCCTATTATTCTTTCAGATAGCTGCGATCTCCTTACAAGTTTGTTTCTCAATTTCCCTCTGATTATTAGGGGGTCTATAATACAATCCCAATAAGGTGATCATCCCTTTCTTATTTCTCAGTTCCACTCAAATAACTTCCTTGGATGTATTTCTGGGAATATCCTCCCTCAGCACAGCTGTAATGCTATCCCTTATCAAAAACACCACTCCCCCTCCTCTCTTGCCTCCCTTTCTATCCTTCCTGTAGTATTTATATCCTGCAACATTAAGCTGCCAGTCCTGCCCATCCCTGAGCCATGTTTCTGTAATTGCTATGATATCCCAGTCCCATGTTCCTAACCATGCCCTGAGTTCATCTGCCTTCCCTGTTTGGCCCCTTGCATTGAAATAAATGCAGTTTAATTTATTAGTCCTGGGTTGGAGTGGTGCAGGAAGAGCACAGCAGTTCAGGCAGCACCGCGGAGCAGTAAAATTGACGTTTCGGGCAAAAGCCCTTCATCAGGAATACAGGCAGAGAGCCTGAAGGGTGGAGAGATAAATGAGAGGAGGGTGGGGGTGGCGAGAAAGTAAATAGGTGAGTGGGGGAGGAGATGAAGGTGATAGGTTGGGGGCGGGGGGAGGGTGGAGTGGATAGGTGGAAAAGAAGATAGACAGTTAGGAAAAGTCATGGGGACAGTGCTGAGCTGGAAGTTTGGAACTAGGGTGAGGTGGGGGATGGGGAAATGAGGAAACTGTTGAAGTCCACATTGATGCCCTGGGGTTGAAGTGTTCCGAGGCGGAAGATGAGGCGTTCTTCCTCCAGGTGTCTGGTGGTGAGGGAGAGGTGGTGAAGGAGGCCCAGGACCTCCATGTCCTCAGCAGCATGGGAGGGGGAGTTGAAATGTTGGGCCACAGGGCAGTGTGGTTGATTGGTGCGGGTGTCCCAGAGATGTTCCCTAAAGCGCTCTGCTAGGAGGCGTCCAGTCTCCCCAATGTAGAGGAGATCGCATCGGGAGCAACGGATACAATAAATGACATTGGTGGATTTTCAGGTAAAACTTTGATGGATGTGGAAGGCTCCTTTAGGGCCTTGGATGGAGGTGAGGGAGGAGGTGTGGGCGCAGGTTTTGCAATTCCTGCGGTGGCAGGGGAAGATGCCAGGATGGGAGGGTGGGTTGTAGGAGGGCGTGCACCTGACCAGGTAGTCATAGAGGGAACGGGATTTGCGGAAGGTGGAAAGGGATGTGGAGGGAAATATATCCCTGGTGGTGGGGTCTGTTTGGAGGTGGTGGAAATGTCGGCGGATGATTTAGTTTATGCGAAGGTTGGTAGGGTGGAAGGTGAGCACCAGGGGCATTCTGTCCTTGTTACGGTTGGAGGGGTGGGGTCTGAGGGCGGAGGTGCGGGATGTGGACGAGATGCGTTGGAGGGCATCTTTAACCACGTGGGAAGGGAAATTGCAGTCTCTAAAGAAGGAGGCCATCTGGTGTGTTCTGTGGTGGAACTGGTCCTCCTGGGAGCAGATATGGCAGAGGCGGAGGCATTGGGAATACGGGATGGCATTTTTGCAGGAGGTAGGGTGGGAAGAAGTGTAATCCAGGTAGCTGTGGGGGTCGGTGGGTTTGTAAAAAATGTTGATGTCAAGTCGGTCATCATTAATGGAAATGGAAAGGTCCAGGAAGGGGAGGGAGGTGTCAGAGATAGTCCAGGTAAATTTAAGGTCAGGGTGGAATGTGCTGCTGAAATTGATGAATTGCTCAACCACCTCGCGGGAGCACAAGGTGGCGCCAATACAGTCATCAATGTAGCAGAGGAAGAGGTGGGGATGGGTGCCAGTATAATTACAGAAGATCGACTGTTCTATGTAGCCAACAAAGAGACAGGCATAGCTGGGGCCCATACGTGTGCCCATGGCTACACCTTTGGTCTGGAGGAAGTGGGAGGATTCAAAGGAGAAATTGTTAAGGGTGAGGACCAGTTCGGCCAAACGAATGAGAGTGTCAGTGGAAGGGTACTGTTGGGAACATCGGGAGAGGAAGAACCAGAGGGCTTGGAGGCCCTGGTCATGGCAGATGGAGGTGTAGAGGGATTGGATATGCATGGTGAAGATGAGGCGTTGGGGGCCGGGGAAACGGAAGTCTTGGAGGAGGTGGAGGGCGTGGGTGGTGTCTCGAACGTATGTGGGGAGTTCCTGGACTGGGGGGATAGGACAGTGTCGAGGTAGGTAGAGATGAGTTCAGTGGGACAGGAGCATGCTGAGACAATGGGCCAGCCAAGGTGGTCAGGCTTGTGGATCTTGAGAAAGAAGTAGAACCGGGCAGTGCGGGGTTTCCGGACTATGAGGTTGGAAGCTGTGGGTGGGAGATCTCCTGAGGTGGTGAGGTTCTGTATGGTCTGGGAGATGATGGTTTGGTGATGGTGGGTGGGGTCATGGTCGAGGGGGCAATAGGAAGAGGTGTCCTCAAGTTGGCATTTGGCTTCAGTGGTGTAGAGGCCAGTGCGCCAGACTACCACTGCGCCCCCTTTATCCACTGGCTTGATGGTGAGGTTGGGATTGGAGCAGAGGGATTGGAGGGCTGCGCGTTGTGAGCATGAGAGGTTGGAGTGGGGGAGGAGGGTAGACAGGTTGAGGCAGTTAATGTCCCGGCGGCAGTTGGAAATGAAGAGGTTGAGGGCAGGTATTGGCCAGCGTGGGGTGTCCAGGTGGATGCAGTGTATTGGAGGTGGGCGAAGGGGTCCTCGGAAGGTGGACGGGAGTCCTGATTGTGAAAGTAAGCTCGGAGGCGGAGGCGACGGAAGAAGTGTTCGATGTCACGGCGTGTATTAAATTCATTGATGCGTGGGCGGAGGGGGATGAAGGTGAGTCCTTTGCTGAGGACTGATCGTTTGTCCTCAGTGAGGGGGAGGTCAGGGGGAATGGTGAAAATTCGGCAGGGCTGGGAGCTGGGATCTGGTGAGGGTGTGGAGCTGGGAGTGGGGGCGGAGCCAGTAACTGGAGTGGGTGTGGTGGTGGGGGGAATAGGGGTAGAGTCATGAGCAGGGGTGGTGTTCCCCTCAGGGTTCTGGGGGGTGGGGATGGTAACAGTCGGATCTGTGGGGGGCATGTCAGCAGAATGCAGGTGAGTGGCGTTGGTGGGGGTTGAAGTGGTGGCAAACATGGCAGTCGGGGGGACGGAAGTTACTGAGCGTGTGACATCAGCGATGATGTGAGGGGCAGAAGTGGCTATGGGAGCGGCCATGATGGGGGCGGAAGTGACTTCATCAATTAGCGTGGGGATGGTGGCTACACGAGCCGCATGGCTAAATGTGTCCTTGCAGTTCCAGAGGCTGGGGGAATCTACTGGAATGTTTAGGGAGTGCTGGTTATGGAGGTGGGTAGATAAAAGTTTGTTGTAATTACAGTTTTTGATGTTTGAGATGGAATTGAAATACTGTTTGTTGAGAGTATGAATTCTCCTGAGAATATATTAAAGAAGGGGTCCTTTGCAATTCTGAGAGACTGTGGCCCTCAGCTTAGACAGGGCTGACTGTAGATAGGTTAGGTGCCAGCGCATTGCTGCGAGCGTGGAGCAGAGGACCTTGAAGGAGAACTGTTGCTGGTGTTTTTGAATCTGTAGTCTGTACTGTTTGTCCTGTTCGGGTCCGAACTCTGCTGGTTTAAAGGTGGTCCGGAGTCCGTGTGGGATGAGTTGGTTACGGAGGCAGGTACTGAGGAAGCAAATGTGGCTGTGGTAGCGAGTTTGTTTCAGGACATGGTTGAAGAGCTTCAGGGCAGAGGAAATGACCTGGGAGTTGCAGTGGGAGAGGGACTCCCTGAGATTCTTGTAGAGAGAGGAGGAAAACTTCTTCAAGACAGGCATTTATTAGTCCTTTCTTGTCCCTGCCTGCCCTGACTGTTTGACTCGCTTCTGTTCTCAGCTGTACCAGTCTCAGATTGATCTCTTTCCTCACTATCTCCCTGGGTCCCCCCCCCCCCCCCACCTTACTAGTTTAAATCCTCCTGAGCAGCTCTAGCAAATCTCCCTGCTAGTATATTAGTCCCCTTCCAATTTAGGTACAATCCGTCTTTCTTGTACAGGTACTTATACCCCAAAAGAGATTCCAGTGATCCAAAAATGTGAATCCTTCTCCCATACACCAGCTTCTCAGCCATGCATTCATCTGCTCTATCCTCCTATTCCTGCCCTCACTAGCTTGTAGCACCAGGAGTAATCCAGTTATTACTACCCTTGAGGACCTCCTTTTTAAATTTCTGCCTAACTTTCTGTAATCTCCCTTCAGAATCTCAACCTTTTCCCTTCCTATATCATTGGTTCCAATGTGGACAATGACCTCTTGCTGGCCCCTTTCCACCGTGAGAACATTCCACACCCTCTCCAAGACATCCTTGATCCTGGCACCAGGGAAGCAACACACCATTCTGCTTTTTCACTGCTGGCCACAGAAACGTCTCTCTGTACAACAGACGACAGAATCCCCTAACACAATTGATCTCTTGGAAACCAACGTACCCCTTGTTGCATAAGAGCCAGTCTCCATACCGGTTTGTGCTACGTTCCCCTGAGAATCCATCACCCCCTACATTTTCCAAAAAAGCATACCTCTTCAACATGGGTATATCCACAAAAGACTCCTGCACTAGGTGCCTACCTCTCGTACCTTTCCTAGAGTTAACCCATCTATGTGACTGTAGCTGAGACTTTCCCCCCGTTCCTATAACTTCCATCCATCACATACTGTTGCTGTTGCAAATTCCTCATCGCTTCTATCTGTCTCTCCAGCTGATCCATTCGATCTGATAAAATTGGCAGCCAACAGCATTTATGGCAGATATAATCCGCAGTAACCCTTAAACTCTCTTTAAACTCCCACATCTGACAAGAAGCACATATTAGTCTATTAAAGGCCATTTTTGCTCCTTCACAATCTACATACCCAGAAAATAACACCATCTTATTCCTCTGCAAACACTGTCCCAGGTTAAATTAATACTTATGGCTTACATTTTAAGTTTAATCAAGAGACATATCTCCAAAAACATATAATCAAGAAAGAACCCACTCTACTCACTACTGCAAATTCTCTGTAGGCAACACTTAAAACAACAATTAGCTTACCTGATTCTGTGTTGTGAACTTCGCCCAACAGTTCCTCCAAGGTTAGTTGTGAATTTCACTGTCTGTTAATTTTCCCAGATGCACTCCGATGTCCAGCAACACATGAATTCAAACAGCAAAGGTGGTAACTGTGCAGGTTTTCTCTCTCTCTCTCTCTCTGTCTGTCTGTCTGTCTGTCTGTCTGTCTCTCTCTCTCTCCCCCCTGCAGAGACCTCACCATATGCTTTCTTTATCTGTTCTTCTCCATTTTAAAACTGCTGTTGTTTTGACTTTTTCTCCCCCAAAGTTCCAAAACAATTTTGCTCCTGCAATTCGAGGAAATCACCTCCAGCAACATTCACAACAATACCCTCATCCACTGCCTGTGTCAACTCAACAAAGATCTCAATTAAACCAGTCAGTCATGACCTGCCCTTGACAAAGCCATGTTGACTGTCCAGCATTAATTTATCTTTCGCTAATTGTATTTACTTTATCCTGTATTAGGGCCTACCTCATTTTCTCAGTATTGATGTCAAACCAAGGGGTCCATAGGTTCCTGGGACAAAATCCTGGAACTCCCTTCCAAACAGCACTTTCGCTCTATCTTTCCAGCTTGAGCTACAGTAGTTCAAGAAGGCAGCTCAACACTGCCTTCCCAAAGGCAATTAGGAACAGGCAATTAATTCTAGTCAAGCCAGCAAAGCACATATCCTCAAATGAATGAACAAATAATCAAAAAAAGCTCTTCTTCATTTAACCATTTTGGACCAGTGCTGGAGCATGGTCCAAGCATTCATGTATAATATTTGTCAGACAACTGCATGACCATTATATATTGTAGTAACCCATCAGGGCTGGTTTGCATTTTCTTCATGTAGGTTATTTGAAAAAGTAATTTCAAATTTTAAAAGTACCCATTGTGTGGAATAATGCAGCACAACAGACTATGGCCTCGTTTCCGCTGTTGTAGATTCTATCCCTATCTCTCCCTTTCAATGTTATTTTGCAATATGGAAAGAAAATTACTTTTCTTTATTCAGGAAGGCTGCAGTGAGTTGATATGAATGTTGAATTAGCAAGAGTTTGAAGGTCACCAATGGAGAGAGTTATGTCAGATGAACCCATGTTTTGTTTAGTGAGGTTGGAAGAATTGACAAGACAATGCTCTATCTATTCACCAACTGTCATATTCGGACAGCATCTAACAACTTGTTTGTGTCAGAAATTGAGTCATTTGTTAAAATGTGGCCCTATACAAACACTGAAAATTATATTTTAAATAAGGAGACCAAAACCAGGAAAAATATTCAAGATGTGGTCTCATCAATCTCCTGTCTAACTGAAGCATAACATTCTTGCTTCAGAAGTGTATTTACACTCGGTGTAAATGGCAATTGCTATATGACTGTAGATAAAGTTTACATGGATCGAATTTTATATGTGGACAATGAATTGATGTTTGGATTAGTGTGCTATCCTCAAGCATTGGTCTCCTCACTTAAAGATTCATGACCATTTTTTATTTCTTGCTTTTTTAGTGGGAGTGGGCAACTCTGGCAAGACCATCAATTGTCCATCCTAGTTGTCCTTGGTAGTGTTGGTAAGCCACCTTCTTGAACAATAACATGCAATTCATCTGACCAGTGCTCTAGCTTTGGATTATTATGTAACTTCCATTGAATGTTGATGAGATTGGCAATATTGAACAGTATGGAGCAGAGGATACTGGAAGAGCTGCTTTATTGTCTTCTAGTTATTTTGAGAAGCTTCAGGTGAAGCCTTTAATCCAGGACATTACTGAGGTTAAACATGGTAGAGGAATGGATGGGGGAGTTTTAAAAGCTTTACTTTAATCATGTTGGGAGTGAATGGAAGAATAAGGAAATTAAATTGAGAATCTGAAGAATTTTTAAGCCAGAATAAATGACATATTCTTCCAGTTTATTGTATTCACATGATATTGAAATTGCACCTTGTCAGATGGTCAGTTTGGAACTTAGAAGGCAGGAGAACATTGAAGTCAAGCACGGGGCAAAGGGGCGTTGTGAAATGTTTTGGGATGTTTTCAGGATTTTCTGAGAAAGATGTGCTGTGCAAAATGAAGGTTTGTTTATTGTCATAGAGGAATAAGCATTATGAACGAAAGACAAGATGGCTGATTTTGTGCTAAGGGATGGGAACAAAGGTCAGCTGCTCTCTCACTACAGTCAACCAGCTGTGATTTCAATCTGGAGTTACAATGCCTTGGTTAAGATTGAGGAGGTGAGGCCATTGTGGTAATTTCAGCTGGTACAGGAATTGAACCCATGCTGTTAGTGTTCCTCTGCATTGCCAACCAACTATCCAACAAAAGGAGCAAACCAATCCCTAGTGCTACCTGGAAGTCTGTCCAGCTACATTTAACTGTGTTGTAAACAATACTTCAAATACAAATTTGGTGCTGAACGTCTTAAGAAGTTACAGAATGGGGTAACATCGAGGATTTTCCATGGCTAGGCAAAACTAAAAGTTTAAAAACTGCAAGTCAGAGACAAAAATAGAAGGTGCTGAGAAAGCTCAGCAGATCTGGCAGCATCTGTGAAAAGAAATCAAAGTTACCATTTCAGGTCCTTTTTGGTCCCTTTCAACTCCTTAATGAGAGTGTGAGGTTCTGGACAAACCAGTTCTTATCCCCTCATTCACCAGTTGGGGATTCACACATTTATTGTCTCTGGAAATGTTTTTTTCCCTCTGCAAGGGAACTTGCAGAGATTGAGAGAGTACCTCACTGCTCTGGATCTTCTTTTACGTCTCCTCTCGCTGATGCGAGAGTGAGAAAGTTGTTTTGTTTCTCACAGCCTGGATAATTCAGTTGCTTTGCCCAAACACAAAACACAAAGCCACTCATCCACAGACCAGTCAAGAAGTTGTTACTATGTTGATTCCTCCCGAATACACAAAACTAGTCCTGATTGAAAAATGAATCAAAATCAAATAAATAATTGGACAACACTGAACACACATCCACAGAGGTGTCTAGCATCCTCCCTCACTACTTGGGTACGGAAGCTTTATAAAGAAAACTTACAATGAATTCTGGTTACTCACTTTTCAATACTGCAAAGTCTTCTTTCACAGTAGCTTGGTTGAAAGTAGTATCTTTCTCACTTCCAAATCCATAGTCCAAAAAAAAAGTGATCTTTATTCAAAGGAAACAAACAAGAATTGAACTCTTCCAAAGAGCTAGGACATATGCAGTGGGTTGAATGGCCTTCTTCTATATCAAATGAATCTGTAAATCAGCATTCACTTGCCAAAAAAGGCACTTGCACTCAAGTGCTTCTTGAATTCAAGCTTCCGTAATAGTTTAGTTTATGTTCAGCAAGATCCCTCAAATAGCAATGACGATGTGCGGGTAATCTGTTTGTAGTGAATGAGGGATAACTGATGCCCAGGATGACAGGAAGATCTCCCCCCACCCCCTGCACTTCTTCAGGGAAGTGTCATGGGATCCTTTACATCCACCTGAGAGGGCAGGTAGGCTGGTTTAACATCTCATCCAAAGAACAACACTTCCGACAGGGCAGCCCTCCCACAGCATTGCACTGGAGTGTCATCCTAGATTCTGTACCGAAAAGTTGCTAGGGTGAGATTTTGAATGAGCCTTGAAGGCTATCCAGAGGTGAGCGTGTGGAAGTATTCAAAGAAGCAACCTCAGTAACAGATGCAGCAGCCTTATGCCTGCCAAGGACATTTTCATAAATGATAAGACTGCAGTAGATAAAGTAGCACTGCAGAACGCTACTGTAGACGTCAAAGAGTTACACGGATATGGATAGCCTGTAAAAATTAATATTCAGTCCTCAAGATTAGTGGAGCGTGTCCACGCAGTGCAGTAAAGAACAGTCAATGCCTGCTAACCTCAACATCCATCAAAGGCTGGAAAGAGAAGTGGTGCTGTCAGTGCCTCACCAGGGTGTAAAAAGTGATGGACCGCAGTTAATGAAAAGGAAGTTTGCATTGAGATCTGAGCCTGAACCTCTCCATTCTGGTTCAGTGATTGTGAATAAAACCTTGGCAGTAGGGTTAGTTACTCAATGGACTCAAGGGACATGATGGAACTGAATTGCCAGCTAAACATTCCAAATGAATTTCCCTTCAGTAAGTGAAGCTGCTCACGAAATACAACACACTGTTCTTTCTGGCCTGCAGAGGGCAATGCAGTGCAGGTTTCCTATGACTGAAAGTTGTCCATTCATGTGGGTGCCATTGTTGGCCGAAAACCTGTGCAAAGTACACAGAAATGAAGGTAATACTGGGGAATATTTACCCCAGTAAAGACAATGTTGTCTGCATTCCTCAGCCACGGACTTTTGGGGAGAAGCAGGACTGTGGGAAACAATGTTTGGATCTTTCACTTCACCCTTTAACAATTTCTCCTCGTACTTTGTTTTTGTTGTACAAATCCTGCCCATTCCAAAGGCCAACAGGGTGAAGATCCCATTGAGGAGAAGGACAGACCATGTCACTGGCAGAGAAATCATTGATTTGCCCTCAAAAAGAGGGAAGACAGGAGGTAGCAACAGATGGATGTGGTCTTCCAATCAACTGAGCCAGGCTAGCAATTCACGGTGCCCAGAGGGACGTGCTTCTGCCACTAAATGCCAATGACTTTGTTCCTCAAAGCAATGGCACAACTTGATCAATTAACCTCACCAGGGCCAGTAGGATTACACACCAGGCACACTTCTCCTGCATTGCCCACACTGGATAGCTAGGCATTGCTCACCTTCCCTGAGTAAACACTTCTACAACTGACTCTTCTCAATGCATACTGGCTAAGGATGGGGGTAAGGGGTCAGAGCCTCCAATCTGGTTACTCCACTCCCTAGATAGTAATGACCTATCTGCCCAATATGAAAACCCTCACCTTCTCTTCGGCGAGCTGATGGTCTCAGTTCTTACATTGTACTTCCCCGTTGCCTCCAAGCTCATCGTTTCCAGCTGATAGCCTTTCTTGTCATCTACTCAATCTTCTTGCTGGGGAAGGTGACACACAATACCTTCTAAAGGCATGCTAATAGGTGGGACATCCCTCAATTCAGTCCCCTTTCAAAGAGAATGTTGTGGGGCTAGTCGGCACTTTACCTTTACCCTTATGATGGGGATGGTGAAATCAGTAGAGTATTATTACATTGGCACCCTTGAAAACTGCCAGCACCAATCTTCCAACCTAACCACTGTTTCCTTAACCTCATAGAGTGAATACTCACATGTTCATAGCTCCACAGCAGCACTGGAGGGTGGACTGAGGCACAAGAAGATGATCACAAGATGGAAGAGAGGGAAGATGAAATCTAGCCACTCTTGAGATCCTGCAGGACCCCTGCTCCACTGCCTGGACTTTCTTCAGTTCAGTCCCAGATAGTGTTGCTGAGAATATGGAATCAGGTGAGGAGTGGAGGAGGGGGGACACTGAAGGAGTGTGTAGATATCACAGCATGAAAGCAGAGGAAAAGGAGAAGAAGGCCTTTTAGTTTTGGAGTTATGGGATTCAGAATCTTTGATTTGATTAAGGCACATGTATCTTTACTTAGCTAAAGAAGCTAGTACAGCACACAGTACTCCTGTTGGGTCTCACCAAAACAAATTGTGAAGTTATGGTCTTGGCTGCCTGGTTAAGAATGTTTTGAGTGGTCTGGCCTAGTCCATAACAGACTGGGGGCTCGTCCGGGATTTTAAAGAGTGAGTAGTAAGTGCTATCATCTTTATTTCGGGTGTTGGCTTAGTTGGGTAGACAAAGCTTGGGATAGTAATGGCTATTTCAGTCACCAGAAGTTTTCTGCATGTGGATGCGGTGACTTTGAGCATTTTGCAAAATGTGAATAAACCAAGCTACAGGAATTAGCAGAGAAGCTGGAATTAGACCTGTCTGCTTCCACGAGGAAAGGAGAGGTAACTACAGCAGTAGCTCAGCATTTAAACTTGCTGGAGAAACCATCATAATCTATAGAGATGGCAAGAATTCAATTGCAAATGAAGCATCTTGAGTTAGAGGTGAGAGATAAGGAAAGGGCAGCAGAAATGAAACAGTTTGAGTTACTATTGAAAGCAGAAGAGAGAGAAAAAGAGAGAGCAGAGAAAAGAAAAGAGAGAGTTTTTGAACTTCAAAAACTGACACTTAAAAACGAAAGTCAACTTAAAAGGCTGGAGATAAAGGCTGAGGGTTGGCTTAGTGAGGATGAGCAAGCCCCTAGTAGTCAGAAGCCGAATGAGAAACTGATTACATATATTCATGCATTGCCTAAATTTGATGAGAAGGATGTGGAAGCCTTTTTCATCTCCTTTGGAAAGGTGGCTAAATAAATGCAGCGGCCAGTGGCAACATGGGTCTTGTTGACCCAAATGTAACTTGTAGGTAGGGCTAATGAGGTATTTGTCACTATCAGAGGAGGTATCTGGGGAGTATGGGGAGGTGAAAGAAGCCAGTTTAGGTGCATATGAGCTTGGACCAGAAGCCTATAGACAACGTTTCAGGAATCTAAGGAGGGACCCTGATGAAGCCTATATTGAGTTTGAAAGGATCAAACAGAGTAATTTTGATAGATGGAGAGGAGCTTTAAAAATCGAGCAATCCTATGCTGCCCTTAGAGAGGTAATTATTTTGGAGGAATTCAAAACTTCACTGCCTAAAGTAGTGCAAACTCATGTAGAAGAGCAGAGAGTTAAAACAGCGAGGTTAGCAACTGAAGTGGCTGATGGTTTTGAGCAGGTCCATAAACCACGGTTTGGTTTCTAGAATCAATTTCAGTCCATGAGGGATAGAAATTAGGGCAAAGAGAAATCCTCATGTTGAACGGCAAAGGTAGATCTCAGTGAAGATCATAAGGAGAACTTACCACAGGGTAAAAAATAAATCCTTGAGGGGGACAAAGAAGTTAAAAGGCTCCGTTGTTTTCATTGTAATAAAGTGGGCCACACAAAATCACAGTGTTGGTGGGCTAGGAGAAAGCCAGATGTAGGAAAACCTTGCAAATGATATAGCTGATTCACCAGTAGGCATGTTGCCTACTCTATTTGAAAAGCCAGTGGAGATGCAGGCAATTGAAGACATGAAGAATGTTTTTCCAGGGATTTTCCGTGATTATGTGATCACAAGATCACAGAGGCACAAATTGAAGTAGGAGAGATCAAAAGGCCCAGATAAAGAAGCTGGTATAGTGTTATTCAAAACTCTATTTGATCAGATAAGTGAAACAGAGAAGGAGCAAATAGGTAAATGTGCTCGTATATTTTGCTCTATGAAGTGATTGAATTATGGCAGAATGATGAGGAATTAAAACAGTTACATCAAAAGGCATTTACTGCGAAAGAAGGTAAATGCATTCCTGTGTACTATTACTTAACAAATGATGTCTTAATGAAGAAATGGGAGACTATCACACATTCATGCAGATGAGAAATGGGCAGAGATTCGCCAAATTGTTTTGCCAGTAGGGTATAGAAAGGAGGTGCTACAGGTGATACATGAGCTACCACTTGGAGGTTATTTAGGGGTGAGGAAAACACATACTAAGACACAAAGATATTTTTACTGGCATGGACTACACAAGGATGTAGTTAAACTTTACCAAATGTGTCATACATGTCAGCTAATCAGAAAACCACAGCCAGTAATAAAGCCTGCACATTTAATACCTATTCCAGCATTTCAGGAACCTTTCACAAGAGTCTTGATTGATTTCATAGGTCCCCTACCTCAAACAAAAAGGGAATAAGTAATTATTAACAATAATGGATGTGTCAACGAGATTTCCAGAGGCAATCCCATTATGCAACATCACAACTAAAAGTGTTATAGAAGAATTACTTAAATTTTTACAAGATAGGGACTACCAATAAAGATCCAGTCAGATCAAGGATCCAACTTCACATCCAACCTATTCAAGGGGGTTATGGATAACTTGGGAACAAAGCAATTCAAATCTACTGCATACATCCCAAATCACAGGGAGCGCTAGAGAGATGGTATCAAACACTCAAGACCCTGTTGAGGGCTTTTTATGGTCAGGATTATCCAGATGAATGGGATAAGGGAGTTCAGTTTGTACTTTTTGTGATCATGGATGCACTAAATTAACTGACCAAATTCAGTCCATTTGAATTAATGTTTGGGCATGAAGTAAAAGGACCATTTAGATTGATTAAGGAGAAGATAATAAGTTGGAATTTAGAGACCACCCATTTGGACTATGTCACATTTTTGAGAATAATTCAATAGAGCTGGAGAGTTGGTGAGACAGCATTTAAAAGTATCACAGCATACAATGAAACAGGAAGTGGATAAGAAATCACAACTTTGCAGTTTTGCAATTGGAGATCAGGTATTAGTGATACTTCCAGTACCAGGTGAGCCTTTAAAAGCAAGGTTTAGTGGACCTTATCAAATTGAGAAAAACATGAGTGAGGTGAACTACTTGATAAGGACTCCAGACAGGAAGAAACCCCACAGAGTGTGTCATGTGAATATGCTCAAAAGGTATTTTGATAGGGAAGGAAAGCAAGAGGAGAAGGTGTTAATGATGACAGCACAGAAGGAGGAACCAAGTTCAGAGGATTCTGAATTGGACATTCCTCAAATCAAATTGGACAATGAGGGAGTTGTCAAAAATTGGGATAAATTATTGAGTTACCTTCCACAAGAAAATTGAAATGACCTGAAAGAGTTATTGCTGTCACATGGGGAGATATGTGGAAGTAAACTGGGAAGTATTAACTTAATTGTGCATGATGTATATATAGGAGATTAAGCAAGATCCTTCCTCTAAAGTTAGCATGAGTTCAGAAGTATATAGAGCATGTGCTCCAAGATGGCATAATCAAAGTGGGTTACAGTGACTGGAGCTCACCCATAGTCATGGTGCCAAAGCCATTTGGTACCCAATGGTTATGTGTGAACTATCGCAAAGTCAACACTGTTACAAAGACTGATGCATATGGTTGGAGGACTGTGTCGAAAAATGAGACAAGCAACTTGCATTTCTAAGTTGTACTTGCTCAGAAGCTACAGGCAAGTACCTCTGTCAGAGACAACAAAGGCAATTTCAGCTTTCCTAACGCCAAATGGACTATATCAGTTCAAAGTTACGCCACTTAGTATGAAAAACACTCCAGCTACATTTCAGAGACTGACTAATTAGGTCATTGTCAAATTATCCAACTGTGTGCTGTATAATGATGACCTGGTGATTTTTAGTTACACATGGAAGAAACATTTACAGCATTAATTTGACTCGTTCGACCGACTTCGGAAGGCAGGCTTGATGGTAAACCTGGCTGAAAGTGAATTTGCCAAAGCCCAAGTCACCTTCCTGGGCCATGTTATTTGACATGAACCAATGAACCCACGGGATATGAAAACAAATATAATTGGGGAATTTCCCACACCACCAATGCAAAAAGCAGAACTACAGTTCCTGGGATTGAATGGATTTTACCGAACGTTTGTGCCAAATTTTAGCAGTGTGGCTGCTCCACTCACAGAATTGTTAAAAAAAAGGGCAAGAATTTTCAGTGAACAGTGGACTGTCAAAAGGCATTTGACAGCCTAAAAGCTGCGTTAACCACTGCCCCAGTATTAGCCACACTGAATTACACAAAGCCTTTCAATGCCAGTGATGTGGGTGTCGGTGCGGTGTTCCTGTAGGAGGATGATGAGGGAATAGGAAGACCCATCGGGTATTTTTCCAGGAAGTTGAACATTCATCAACAGAAATACTTAATGGTGGAGAAAGAGACTTTAAGCTTGGTGTTGGCATTACAACATTTCAGTGTTTATATTACCAGCAATGCATCTGAGACAATCGTATACACTGATCATAACCCATTGACATTTGTTGAAAAATTAAAGGACAAAAATACCAGACTGTTTAGGTGGAGCTTGTCACTGCACCATTCAATTTGACAATTGTGCATATTGTAGGTCGTGAAAACGTGATTGCCGATGCATTATTGAGACTCGAATGAAATAAGGAGGCACTCGATGGTGGCTGTACCGCAACCTGAATTCGCAAGTAGTTCTTCATGTTAGTATCTTTACAGTTAGTGTAGTGTATGTGTGTGTTTAGTCTACTAATCGGGTTTTTGAAGGGTGAAAATGAAGCAATCTTTTGGTATTGACGGTTCAGTTTTTTTTTAAAGGGGGGAGATGTCACAAAGCTAGTCCCTGTTTTTTTCTATAAGCTGTTCCTTGGCTCAAGGAGACACTGTCCTTGATTTTGTTCAGAGGGGTAATAAACCAGGCCGGGCTCTGCAGCGATGAAAAGGATTTTGAGAGGCCTTTTGTTTATATGTAAACAGATGAGACTTCAAGCTAAAGTGGTCATGTTTTAGAAGTGACCTGTATAATGAAAGGGGAGTGCTCAGCTCTCTAGCTGAGCAATTTAGTTCATTCTGACAGGCGAGAAGTTCAACAGTGAGCTGTGTAGAAACTCTCTCGTTCTTTCTGCCCTTTAACTTTAATCTGTAAGCATGTGTTCTATTTATATTGGTTTTTAAAGGGAGTATGCTTATTGGGACTGTTGTGTATATTCAGAACAGTATAATTAAGTCAAGTTGCATAGGCTGATTTTTGTAGGGGTTCTTTATTCTGTCCTTTGTGTAATTTTGTGAATAAATGTTCATCTGCTTTAAAAACTCGTAGTCAACCTAGCTATCTTACTCTGGGTAATTTTCACTGTATACTTACTGAAACAAATTGCAAACTTATGGTCTTGGACTGCCTGCTTAAGAATGTTTTGAGTGATCTGGCTTAGTCATAGCATCACTTGCCTTCTAACTGCTTACTGCACCTACATGCCTGCTTTCAGTGACCAGTGCGCAAGCATCCCCAAGTCTCTAGTACATCAACCTTTCCCAATCTATCGCCATTTATAGAATACGCTTGCCATTTGTTAGTGGATAACCTCACACTTATCCACATTATACTGTGTTTACCCAATTCTCAACCACCTAAACCATCTTGAAGCATCTTTATATCGTTCCCATCACTCTCAATTCCACCAGTCATCAGCAATTTTTAGAAATATGACCTGGGGAGAAGATGGAATAGTGGTATTATCAAAAGACTATTAAATTTCTGGGTTAGCGAGATTTGTAGCTCAGTTTGAGGTTCTGGATATAGGTTTGCTTGATGAACTGGAAGGTTCGTTTTCAGACGTTTTGTCACCCTACTAGGTAACATCTTTAGGGAGCCTCCGAATGAAGCACTGGTAGTATAACCAGCTTTCTATTTACATATTTGGGGTTCCTAGGGTTGGTGATGTCAGTTGCTGTTGTGACATCATTTCCTATGGTGATGTCATTTCCTGTTCTTTTTCTTAGTGGGTGGTAAATGGGATCCAAGTCAATGTGCTTGCTGATAGACTTCCAGTTGGAATGCCATGCTTCTAGGAATTCTTGTGCGTGTCTCTGTTTGGCTTGTCCTAGGATGGATTGTCCCAGTCGAAGTGGTGTCCTTCCTCATCTATATTAAGGATACTAGTGAGAGTCGTTCATATCGTTTTTTTGGCTACTTGATGTTCATGTATCCTGGTGACTAGTTTTCTGTCTGTTGTCCAATGTAAGGTTTGTTACAGTTCTTGCAAGGTATTTAGTAAATTACATTAGTTTTGCTAATGAACATCAACTAGCCACAAAATGACAAATTGTATATCATATAACTCATATAAATATATATATATTACAAATAGCTGGGACCAACCATTGATCCCTATGGTACCTTAATCAGAATTTCATCCAAAGATGTTTGAAAATCCAAATGGACCAATTACACTGATACTCCCTTATCTAATCTATTATTTACACCTTTAAAAAGCTCCAGTAGGTTTGTCAAATATGGTTTCTCTTTCATAAATCCATGTTGACTTTGTCTATTCCAGTTGATATTTCCAAAGTGTCCAGTTGTCATATTCTTTATAAATGACCCCAGCATTTCCTTATTACTGATATAAATTGAACAGGTCTTTAAATCCCTGTTTTTGCCCTCTTTCCATTTTTTAAAATAGTGGGGTAATATTTGCCATCCTCCAATGTTCCATGGATGTTCCAGAATTTTGTAGGGTGATTACCAACACATCCAGTATATCCATGGTCACCTCCTTTCATATCCTAGGATTCAGAATAGGAGACAGAGAGTTGAGATAAAGGTGGCATTTTCAAGATGTGAACCTGTAACTAGTGGAGTGCTGTGGGCAGCAGTGTTATTATTTATAATATTTACTCATACTTGGATGAGATAAGTGAATGCACTATTGGCAAGTTTGCAACTGACACAAAAAATTGGCAGCAAGGACAATGTTAAGGATGATGCAAAGAGCCAACAGATGGATAGAGACAGGTTAAGTGAGTGGGCAAAGTCTTGGCAAATGGAATATAATATGGGAAAATGTGAGGTTATTCAATTTGACTGTGTGATGTCAAACAGGAAGGGATGAAGGAAGATCAGAAGATGGAGAGATCATAAAATCATCATCAGAATAAATGACCAGATCATTTACGTTGGGTGTGGGGACAAGGCTACCAGGACACCTCTCCTGCTCTCCCTTGAGTGCTGAAGTGGGACCACATACATCCACCTGAGAGGTAAACAGGACCTTAGTTTAATATCTCGTCCACAAGACGATATTTCGGGCTGTGCAGCACTCCAACAGTGCAGCACTGGTTTGATTTTGTGCTGAAGATTCTTAAACCCACAACAGTCTGATTGAAGGGTGAGAATGGTACCCACAAGTGACAAATAAACCCGCATATAGTGTTATAGAGTCATAGGGATGTACAGCACAAAACTCATCCAACTTATCTTAAGTTAATCTCGTCTATTTGGCCCATATCTCCCTAAACCCTTCCTATTTAGGTACCCATCTAGATGCTTTTTAAATGCTGTAATTGTACCAACTTCCACCACTTCCTCTGGCAGCTCGTTCCATACATGCACCACTTGCTGCATGAAAATATTGCCCCTTAGGTCCCTTTTATATTTTACCCCTCTCACCTTAAACCTGTGCCCTCTAGTTTTGGACTCCCCTATCCTTAGGAAAAGATCTTGTCTATTTACCCTTTCCACAGCCCACGTGATTTTATAAACCTCTATAAGTTCACCCCTCAGCCTCCGACGCTCCAGGGAAAACAGCCCCAGCTAATTCAGCCTCTCCCTATAGCTCAGACTCTCCAACCCTGGCAACATCCTTGTAAATCTTTTCTGCTCCCTCTCAAGTTTCACAACATCCTTCCAATAGGAGGGAGACCAGAATTTCACGCAGTATCCAAAAGTGGCTTAACCAATGTCCTGTACAGCCGTACCAAGATGTCCCAACTCCTACACTCAATGAACTGAACAATAAAGGCAACCGTACCAAATGGGTTTCTCGCTACCCTGTCTATCCACGACTCCAGAATTATGAACCTGCACTCCAAGGTCTCATAAAGCTGGTGATGCTGTGACCATGTGAGGAAAAGACAAAGGCAGAAACATCAATCCTTTCTGAATGAAGAAATGCCTGGGCCAAGTGTACTCAGATGCTTTAATCTGGTCACCTAGGAGCTGTGCAAACTATTCCAGATATTCTGCTTGTCAGATGGCAGGTCTGATATGGAGTCGAGCCAGACATTTCTCTCCACCTCCCTGGCACCCCACCCCCAGCAGACAAATAGTTTGTCAGGAAAACTGGAATGTATTCCTCCCTCAGACAGTAACAATCTGCTCCACCAACCCACGCACTATGCCAACAGCAGAGATAAAAGTCTTCAGTGCACAGCGAATCAATTACTGGTAAGCAAATACTCTGCATCCAGCATTTTCCATTTATAGGTCGTTTATATTGAAAAGCGAGTGAATTTTCTTTATATTCCTCCAGTCGAGGAATATCAGTCAGAATGCAATGCATTTCAAGTTGTTGCTATTGACTACCTTTTCCACACATTAAAAACAAAAGCATTCCCATGTGACCACTGAGATAAAGCACAACCTTGTCCAAACAAGGTGCTTCAGTACTTAACTGCAGAGGAACATCACCACCAGACTGAGTGAGCCTTGAAATTTTTTATGCCGTTTCTGCATGAGATGGGTGATTGAGAGATAACTTGTGGTCAATTCTTGTGCACAAGATGAACTGGATTGAATCAGCCCAGGATTATGTAACAAGTGAGTCATCCCTTTGGCCTGATTTATACTCAAACCCATGTCTCAAAGGTGAACCAATGCCATGCTAACTGATTCGACAATCTGTATTCTCCATTTACTGCTCCTGCTGTACTAGGATAAGAACATAGACTCAGAATCAGGAGCCACAAGTAGGACATTCAGCCCCTTTATCCTGTTCCACTATGGCCTCAATGTTCCTGCCTGCTCTCCATACCCTTTGACATACTAGTCAGAAGAAGATGATGTTGTGGTGTTATTGTTACTGAGCTAGTAACCCAGAGACCCAGGTAATGTTTGGATAGGGCAGGGTTTAAATCCCACCATTCTCTGGGGAGTCTGATTTTTTTTTTAAATATGGAATTGAAAATCTAATGATGTGCATGAAACCATTGTCAAGTATCTTTAAAGACCCATCAGATTCACTAATGTACTTGCTGGAAGGAAAAGGTTTATCTTGACATGGTGTGGCCCACAAGTGACTCCAGACCTGCAGATATGAGATTAGGTGCCCTGTGAAATGGTTTATGTGACTGTCGCTGGCTGGACCAGTGTTTATTGCCCTTCAGAATGTGTAAGTGAGCTGCCATCTTCAAAATCACTGCAGTCCCTGTGCTGTAGATCGACCCATAATGATGTTGGGAGGGGAGTAATTCCAGGATTTTAACCCATTGACAGTGAAGGAACAATGGTATATTTCCAAGTCAGAATGGTGAGCGGTCTGGAGGGGACCTTGCAGGTGCTCCCCTTTATTTGCTGTCCCTGTCCTTCCAGGTGGGTTTGGAAGGTGGAACATAGGAATATAGGAATTAGTTGCAGGAATAGGCCCTTCAGCCCTTCAAATCTACTCCCCCATTTCACATGATAATGGCTGATCTTATCCTGGTCTCAACTCCACTTAAGTTGTCTTGGTATCTAGGTGAATTTATGCACTGCATTGTTTAGATGGCATACACTGCTATTGTCAATAGTCGCAGGTCAAGTGAGTGGATGTTTGTGAACCTGGCACAAATCAAGCAGTTTGCTTTGCCCTGGATGTGTTGAGCTCCTTGAGTGTTGTTGGAGCTGCACCCATCCAGCGCAAATGAGGGGTATTCCATCACACTCCTGACTTGTGCCTTGCAGTTGGTGGACAGGAGTCAGGAGGTGAGTTATTCACTGCAGTATTTCTAGCGTTTGGGAGAAAGTGAGGACTGTAGATGTGGAGTCACATAGTGTGGTGCCGCCACACTCTTCCTAGCCTCTGACCCACTCTTGCAACCACAGTATTTATATAGTGAATTCAGTTGAGTTTCTGGTTAACAGCAACCCGAGACTGTTAATTGTTGGGGGATTTAATGATGGTACTACTATTGATTATCAAATGATGATGGTTACAATTTGTCTTGTTGGAAATGGTCATTGTATGGCATTTATCTGGGTGTGATTGTTACTTGTCATATGTCAGCCCAGACCTGGATATTTCCCCAGCTGCTCAGGATAATAGCTAGAGCATGCTCACACATATACACCATTGACACAACATTCGCAGCGTGAGCAAGAGTGAATCCGTAACCTTCCTGGAAGGGGCCACATGTTCAGGGAATGGTCCTCCAGGACTTGACCAAAGAAAATTTGCTCTTTTTCCTGCCTTGAGTTCCCCACTTCCATATCACCAGCACTCCCAACCCAACATCACCTCCTCACAACTTTTCAGAGGGAGACAATGAGCTCAGAGACGGTCTAAAATTACATTTTCAGTTCCAGGCATATCAATGGAGGCCTGCAGGTCACAATCACTGTGACCTCATTCTGCCATGGGACTGTGAGTAACTAACTGAAAGCTGTGGCATCCCCCTCTTCCCCCCACACTCCCGAAGGAAACCATGTACTGAGTAAAATTGATGCTCCCTCTCAAAGCTTGCTTAGTTCCTCAACGGAGATTTAAAGGAGAACCTGACACTTTCTCCCTGGAGCATTGGAGACTGAGGGGTGACCTTATAGAGGTTTACAAAATCATGAGGTACATAGATAAGGTGAATTGCCAAAGTCTTTTCTTGAAGGATGGGGTGGTGGGGGGGGGGTTCCAAAACCAGAGGGCATAGGTTTAAGGTGAGAGGGAAAAGATTTAAAAGAGACCTGAGGGGCAACTTTTCATACAGAAAGTGGTGCATATACAGACCGAGCTGTCAGCGGAAGTGGTAGAGGCAAGTACAATTACAACATTTAAAAGTCATTTGGACAAATACACATATAGGGAAAGTTTAGAGGGATTTGGGTTGAAAAGTGTGGCGCTGGAAAAGCACAGCAGGTCAGGCAGCATCCGAGGAGCAGGAGAATCGACGTTTCGGGCATAAGCCCTTCTTCAGGAATGAGGCTGGTGTGCCAAGTGGGCTGAGATAAAAGGTAGGAGGGGGGAGTTTTGGGGAGGGGCGCTGGGAATACGATAGGTGGAAGAAGGTGAGGGTGAGGGTGATAGACCGGAGAGGGGGTGGGGGCAGAGAGGTCGGGAAGAAGATTGGGAGGTTGGGAGTGGGCGGCACGGTGGCACACTGGTTAGCACTGCTGCCTCACAGCGCCAGAGACCCGGGTTCAATTCCCACCTCAGACGACTGACTGTGTGGAGTTTGCACATTCTCCCCGTGTCTGCGTGGGTTTTTTCCGGGTGCTCCGGTTTCCTCCCACAGTCCAAAAAACAATGTGCAGGTTAGGTGAATTGGCCATGCTAAATTGCCCGTAGTGTTAAGTAAGGGGTAAATGTAGGGGTATGGGTGGGTTGCACTTCGGCGGGTCGGTGTGGACTTGTTGGGCCGAAGAGCCTGTTTCCACACTGTAATGTAATCTAATCTAAAAAAAAGATTGCAGGTCAAGAGGACGGTGCAGAATCCGGGGGTTGGGACTGAGATAAGGTGGGGGGAGGGGAAATGAGGAAGCTGGAGAAATCTACATTCATCCCTTGTGGTTGGAGGGTTCCTAGGTGGAAGATGAGGCGCTCTTCCTCCAGGTGTCGTGCGGCCAGGGTCTGGCGATGGAGGAGGCCAAGGACTTGCATGTCCTTGGCGGAGTGGGAGGGGGAGTTAAAGTGTTCAGCCACGGGGCGGTTGGGTTAGTTGGTGTGGGTGTCCCAGAGGTGTTCCCTGAAATGTTCCGCAAGTAGGCGGCCTGTCTCCCCAATGTGGAGGAGACCACATCAAGTGCAGCGGATACATAAATGATGTGTGTGGAGGTGCAGGTGAATTTGCGACAGATATGGAAGGATCCATTGGGGCCTTGGAGGGAAGTGAAGGGGGAGGTGTGGGTGCAAGTTTTGCACTTCTTGCGGTTGCAGGGGAAGGTGTCGGGAGTGGAGGTTGGGTTGGTGGGGGGTGTGGACCTGACGAGGGTGTCGCAGAGGGAGTGGTCTCTCCGGAGCGCTGTTAGGGGTGGGGAGGGAAATATATCCCTGGTGGTGAGGTCTGTTTGGAGGTGGCGGAAATGACGGAGATGATACGATGTATCCGAAGGTAGGTGAGGTGGAAGGTGACGACCAGTGGAGTTCTGTCCTGGTGGCGATTGGAGGGGCGGGGTACAAGAGTGGAGGTGCGGGATGTGGAGGAGATGCGGTGGAGAGCGTCGTCAACCACGTCGGAGGGAAAATTGCGGTCTTTGAAGAAGGAGGCCATTTGAGCTGTTCGGTAGTGGAATTGGTCCTTCTGGGAGCGGATGCGGCGGAGGCGAAGGAATTGGGAATATGGGATTGTGTTTTTACAGGGGGCAGGGTGGGAGGAGGTGTATTCAACCTCTCCGCCACCACCCCCTCTCCGGCCTATCACCCTCACCGTCACCTCTTTCCACATATCGTATTCCCAGCGCCCCTCCCCCAAATTCCTCCCCCCCCACCTTTTATCTCAGCCCGTTTGGCACACCAGCCTCATTCCTGACAAAGGGCTTATGCCCAAAACATCGATTCTCCTGCTCCTCGAATGCTGCCTGGCCTGCTACACTTTTCCAGCAACACACATTTCAGCTCTGGTCTCCAGCATCTGTAGTCTCCTCACTTTCTCTTAAAGGGATTTGGGCCATTTCCAGTTTCGGAAAACTGGCTAGCATGGATAAGTTGGGCTGAATGGCCTGTATGCATGCTGTATGATTCTATGACTCCACGATTCCCAGCACTTTTGATAGCAATTGTGCTGGAAAACTCAAATCTCTTGGTTTTTCTGGTGAGCTGTCTGACTAAATCTGTCACTTCCTGATAAATGGATGTTTGTCTTTGAAATGAATAATTATGCAGGAATGTGCTAAAGCAGTGTACTTGGGTTCCCCTGTGTTCCCCATCATCATCAGTGACCCGAGCAACTTCACCAGACGTTATGTTCCTATTCATCATTGACATCATCATAGCAAGTGGTTAACGTGTGAAAGGCAATTGATGATTGGGCCATTTGCAGACAGACATAGACAGAACTACACATTGATGAAAAAGAAAGTCTTAGTTTCAGCATGGCCTCCCCCACCCTGTGTCTTTTAGATTAGCTTCCTTATAGTGTGGAAACAGGCCACTTGGCCCAACAAGTCCACTCTGACCCTCTGAAGAGTAACCCATTCCCCTACATTTCCCTTTGACTAATGCACCTATCACTATGGGCAATTTAGCATGGCCAATTCACCTGATGTTCTCATCTTTGGATTGTAGGAGGGGACCAGAGAAAACTCACGCAGACACGGGGAGAATGTGCAAACTCCACGCAGACAGTCACCTGAGGCTGGAATCAAACCCGGGGCCCTGGTGCTATGAGGGAGCAGTACTAATCACTGAGCCACCATGTTGCCCCAATTGAGCATTGTTTGGCGCTGTGGTGGTCAACTTTATGTTGAGTCATTCCCACACTCTGGTGTGGCAGTCTCCACCACATTTTTGCAGAGGAAGGCAATAGTCTGAGGAGATGGAGGGTCCAATGCCCTCTGTTCTCCCTGAGAACATCTGATCGACCAGCGGAGCCTTACCGTTCTTCTCACCTCTTCCAACCTGTCAGACTCCAGAGGTCACAGATGTCAATGAGTGTCTCCTAGTTATCAGTGTCAATGTTCGCCATCTTCACCTCTCACTTGTCGATGGCTTTGAAGGGAAGTATTGACACCCAGCTGATCCTGACCCAGTGGTCAGTTCACCAGGCAAAAGCTCTTTGCGCATACAGCAATGAATTTTTCTGAAGAAGGGTCACTGGATGTTAACTCTGCTTTCTCTCCACAGATGTTGCCAGACCTGCTGAGTTTCTCCAGCCTTCTCCATGTTTGTTTCTGGTTTCCAGCATCTGCAGTTCTTTCAGTTTTCCTTGTTAGCACATACAGCTGTCATTCATGTGATGCATATGTCTGAGCCAATTCAGTTGTCATTAGCTCCACAATACGTTTGCACTGATGGAATTGGCTCTCTTCAGGACCTCTGGGTTAGGGTCCTTGTCCTGCCAAGAGATGTCTAGGATATGCCTGAGACAGTATAACTGGAAGCTGCTCATCCCTTTCTCCTACCCATCATTGATTATCTAGCTCTCACCACCATATAATAGTCCACTGAGGATACTGGCTGGCAGTTTGATGTTCTCCATTGGGCTATTCCCATTCCGCAGTCTCTTGCTCAGCCCTGACGTAGAGCTGTGCTCGTAGAATCTTTCATATTAGACAGAGCCTCAGTTTTATAGCTCATCTGAGAAATGGCATCTCCAACTGGTGCTCAGTGGGTGCTGCACTGGTTGGCCAGTCAAGAGTGGGTTCTCACGTTTCTGCAGTGAGACTTGAACCTATGACCACGTAAGGTTAGCCCCTTGTTTTTGACCCTTCGGTTAAGATGCCAAAGCAATATTGTGATCCATTCAGACACAGGAGAAGTTAAAATGAATGTCAAGAAAGTCAACATCTCTGAGCCCTCAATGTCATTTGCCTTCTGTTGGAGGGACTGCCCAGTAAGAGCTCTGATTTGTGGAGCCACTGGCATTCACTTTGTGATTGGGCTGCTAAATATTAAGCTGTGACCTATCTATTTGGTTTGTTGTGTACATTGAGATCAATGCCCTGATAGTGCTGCAATTGATTGAGAATTACTACATTTTTTGGCCATTTGTGTTGGAGTTCCATTCCAAGCTGCACTCCATCTTGATTTAGAACTATATCGCCCTTCCTTCACTGGTGCTGGGGCAACATCCTGGAAATTGTTTCTCAGCAACACTGTGAGGGACCCTGCACTGTGTGGATTGCAGCAGTTCGGAAAGGTGACTCAGCAACACCTTCTCAATGTTCAGTCAGGGCATGGGCGATAAACACTGGCCCCAGCCAGTGATGCCAACATCCCGTGATAGAATGAAGAAACAAATGTCGCCATCAGTTCTTGTGCAGCTGACTCCTTCCAAAGTCGCATCTATAGTGTCGGACACTTTATTGTCCCCACGCCTGTCAGGAAGAGTATGAATGCAGAAGCTGTTCCTCTTAGCTGAAGGTTCAACAACAAGGGGTTTAATTTTAAACTGAAAAACAGAAGATTTAGGAGTGATTTGAGGAAAGCCTTTTCCTACTCAGATGGGGGTGAATTTTGGAATGCACTGCTCTAGAGGGCAGTTGAGGTGGGAAACCTCACCACCTTTAAAAAGTATTTGGAGGAACACTTGAAATATCATAACAATAAGGACTATGGGCTGGGAGGTGGGAATAGTGCAGATTTAGTGTAGTTCTGGAATTATAGTCAGGAATCGAAGACCCTCTGTACTGTATGATTCTATGACCGTAATGAATGCATTCTCCATGAGGCACTAAGCTAGGTTGCTCCCTGCCAGGTCAATGTAACTTGACTATGTTATTTGGCTCTCCAAAGGTCCAGAAAGCCATTGCAACACAACAATACTATGGTACTGTAGAATATGTTTTAGACTTCCTAAATCTCTGTGTCTTTGACTTCAGAATGTTATACAGGCAGGCTCCTTTGGGGGCAGGAAACCCAAAAGGGAACTGGCTTCTCAAATGTTCTTCAATTATTAGTTGCAGGGTGTGTGGTGGCACAGAGCTTTAGATCTTTCTCTGTTGGTTTCCTGCCTGCTGGGTAGCCTGACTGACAAACTCTAGTCTAACAGGGAAACCAACAACACAACAGCAGCACAGCCAAGGAAAGCTGGTGGGTATAGCCGAGTGGGGAGAGTGAGTATAATATGTAGGACAGGTTGTAGGAAGGGTTGCGATCACCCATTTTTGAGGGGTGGATTAAATGTTGGTGGATTCAGGAAGTCCAATGGTAGCTCCAAGCGGAATATGTTTCCGTGATGGATAAAGGGTCTCCATTTGCCTGTGGAATGGGGGCAAGAAGATGACAATTGGGGATGGCTTCTGATATTGGAGGTGGAACAATTCAATGGTAAGGAGTGACCAAGTGCAACACAGAGACAGGGAGGTTGAGCTCAGACAGACCCTGAGGCAATGTTCTCTCAAGTATTTCCTGCTACTTCATGAACCCCTGAGGTCTGTGCAATGAAAGAAGTATCACTCATAGAATCGAGAGTGTTTTGCTGAAAAGGCACAGCAGGTCAGACAACATCTGAGGAGCAGGAGAATTGACGTTTCAGCCCTTCATTAGCTTTTGCCCGAAATATTGATTCTCCTGCTCCTCGGATGCTGCCTGACCCGCTGTGCTTTTCTAGCACCACACTCTTGACACTAATCTCCAGCATCTGCTGTCCTCACTTTTGCCTAGTTGATTTTGACCTCGCTCATAGAATCCCTACATGGTGGAAGCAGGCCATTTGGCCCATCAAGTCCACACCAACCATGTGAAGAGCATCCCCACCCAGACCCACCCCACCCCTGCAACCACAGATTTCCCACGTTTAACCAACTAGCCAGCACACTTTAGCATGGCCAATCCATCTAACCTGCACATCTCAGGACTCTGGGAGGAAACACGTGCAGACACGGGGAGAACATGTAAACTTCGCACACAAAGTCACCCAAGGGTAGAATCGAACCAGGCCCCTGACGCTGAGGCAGCAGTGATAACCATTGTGCCACCATGCCAATTCAGTTCTGGGAAGTAAACTGACATGGATAATGAAGTGAGATGGAAATACAATTGGGAAATAGCAATCAAAGATTCAAGTTTAAAGTGAAAATTGGAAATAAGAGTGGATAATCATGCACTAGTTAACCTCTTATTGATTAAGCAGTGCAACACTCCCTACATTACAATTTTGACTACAATTCATTGATTATAAAGTGCTTTAGGACAACTTGAATGGTGTTTTGTTCCTGTTCTTGATCTGATGTAGTGTAAAAGAGCTGATTAGTGTTCAGAGAATCATAGAGTGGTCACAGCCCAGAAGGAGGCCATTCAGCCCATCATGTCTTACAGAATCCATGGGTTGAAAATCGGATGGGGACTACTGCAGCTGAATGCTCTAGTCCTTCTGGCTTACCCACATTACAAAATGACCCCCATTGTCTCCAAGGGTGGAGTTACCGATATTCAGCAGGTACTTTTTCAACCATACGCAGGATCCTGGAGGTTTCTTCGGGCGTTTGATGATCGTGACGTATTTATTAAACTCTGATTGTTCCAAGCTTGAAGTAAACAATAGCAACAAAGAGAAACTTTAGCTTGGAATGACCGAACCATTTTATGAAAAGGTAATTTTGAAATGGTGAAGCGCTGAATTGGGAACAGTAAATGCAGGGAGTGCAGTCAGTCAATTGTCAAGTTAATTTTAAATGGGCACAGTCAGAAAAGGGAACCTTTATAACAACAAGAACAGCATGAACTTACATGGCATCGATAAGGGTTCTTCTGGCACAGTGGTAGTGTCTCTCCCTCTGAGACAGGAGATTCCAGTCCAACGTACTCCAGACATGCGCAATAACATCTCTGAACAGGGTGATTGGGACAAACTCTGTAATGCTGGTAATTTAGTAAAGCTGATAGAAAAATATAAAGAGAAGTCTGAGTTTTCTGATCTGATATATGGGAGCATGCAGAGCATCAAGTGAAATGGTTGAGGTAAAGAATGATTAAAAACCTAACAAACTCAAACAAAGAAAATAAATAATGGAAATGTATGGAGGTGAACAGAAAAAAAAAGCTGCAACTCAAAATAGATTTTTATTTTTAAATTTATAAAATGCAAATTACATTTGTGTATTTTTCAAACATTGTGTGCAGTCAGAATTTATCATCAGATCACTGGTTTCAGCAGTAATTGTGTAAAGAGAGACAAAAGCTCAAAAATATGAACTGCTTCTACCACAAGGGGCAGCTCATGGGGATAACAGCTTGCAAAATCCTTTTAAAATGTTGTAAAGAGATTTACTTTTCATATCCAGCAGCGAATTCCAATACGCTGGTGAAATCACATTCTGACAGAGCACTTGGTGATGTGCAGTCGTAATTAAGGTCAGGCAGCTTAATTGAAGGGCTCATCTTAACCCACTCATCCTTCCATCAAACAGCCCATCTTCAATTACTTAACAGTGCATTGGCACATCCATTATGTCTCAGTGAGACCACTATTCTCCACGAGCGCTGGACTTTGCCCTGAAGGTTGAAAGATAATGAAGTAACTGTCTCAAGTTGTGTTAGGGCTCAACTGTCTGACATGACTTAATTATTAATATTCTGATTGTGATGTTGTGACTGTGGCACAGAATTCTTGTCTGTTCTTCTGACGTGACGAAGGGACACAGTTTAACCCAATCAGTGCACTGCTGCGTTTAAGTTTGAATATACATCGATCATCTGTAATATTAAAGAATAGGGGAGATGAGATATTCTGAAACAATCCAATTCTCTTCCCTCACTGACTGCAATCAGTTTGTTTTATTTTTGGAAAAGTCGATATGTATATTTCGAAGCCCCCTTAGAGTGTGGTCACTTTAAAAGCTCCAGTGGCAGATTTTTGTCAGTTTAAACAAAATGTACATTTATTCATATGATCATCACACCAGCCCTAAACACTATATCAGTCAGACAACCACACACTCAACAAATATACAAATAAAAATGATCATGAGGTACTACAAGTATTAAACTAAAAGAATTGTTAACAGTTCAAATTTCTTGGTGATTCCAGTTAAGAAAGAGTTTTTCCCCAAATTTCAATTATAGTTGAGATATAAAGATATGTAAACCTGATAACTGGGGTTTAGCATTACTGCAAGAATCCTGCAGAGAGAAGACTAGATCTTTTGGTCTCAATTATAGCCACCCAATGCATCCCCCCTCGCCATCCCAATCCTTTCCCCTGTACCCTTCGCCCATGGTTCCTCAAACCCCTACCTCAACCTATACCTCTAAACAGTATAACAACAAGGGGTAAGCCATTCAGGACTGAGATGAGGAAGAATTTCTTCACTCAGAGAGTTGTGAACCTGTGGGATTCTCTCCCACAGGAAGCTGTTGGGGCCAGTTCATTAGATAGATTCAAGAGGGAGCTGGACATGGCCCTTGCAGATAAAGGGATCAAGGGGTATAGCGAGAAAAGTGGGAGTGGGATGCTGAGATTATATGATCAACCATGATCATATTGAACGGTGGTACAAGCTCCAAGGGCTGAATGCTTATCCTGCACCTATTTTCTATGTTTCTATATTTTTACGTTTCTGTACCAACTACACTGGCCCTTAAAAACTACATTCCCAATCTATGTCCCCATACCCACTACCCTGGCCCTTTAAAGTTCCAAGACTAATCTGTGCCGCTGTACCACCACCCTGACCCTTTATGCACCCCATGCTAACTTATTGCCAACTCATGCCAACTTATGCCACCACCTACCAGCTTATGTCCCTTCATCTTTCATGCCAATTCACCATGACCTAACCTCAGGATCTATCCACAAAGTAAAATTCTTTTAAATAAATTTCTAAATGTGTAGTGATTTACTCCATTGAGAAAAGCACTCTTACTGATATGGAAACATATTGATTACATTTAAACTTACACCGCAATTAAGCCTTGTGAAAGCAAACTTTATTTAAGACCAAAAAGCATTGGAATTCACGGTTACATGACAAACTTCAGGCTGTCAGATTGAAATTTGATTTGATTGATTACTGTCACATGTACCGAAGTCCAGTGAAAGGTTTTGTTTTGCATGCAGTACAGATCATATTATGCAAAAACCATAGACCACTGAACAGAACGAGAACGAGAACGAGAACGAAAAAGCAAGATCATCATTAGATTTGAAATTTGATCTGCTCCCATAAAAATTGATCCTTGTGAAACCAGTCATGCAAGACTAATCCAGTAATGGCATTTCTCAGGCTTACGATAAATGCCTTGACAGGTAGACAGTTCCTTGATAGGGTCTTGGACAGTTTGATAGTTCAAATGGTTTTCCACTGTTCTCTCACACACTCATGTTTACTTTGAACAATCCTAAAGCATAAAAGAGCCACTAATGTTCCCACTAAACTGCATGACTGTGTGGTTGTTCAGTCGGCAAGAAATCTCCTCATTGAACATCATGTCACTACATAACTTCTGCTTCAGTGCATGGATCTCATTAGTCCATGCAGGAGGAAGAAACATTAGAGGGAGTGTTTTGACTAGCTCCTTCTAAAGACATCTGACCACACTGAAAGGAAACTTGAGCCTGCCCTCACTCCCTTGCCCTCTTCCCACAACTCTCCAAGTACCATACCCACAGAAGTATCTCATGTTTCTAAAGGATTACCCTGACAATCGAAACAAACTCACTGAAACAGACTTCCTGGTCTGTTCTGCACACTCTGTGTTCCAGACAGTGTGTATTGTAAAATGGGAATTAAGTAGACGCAGCTATGTGGGTCAAACAAATGCAGAAATTGCTGGAGAAACTCAACAGCATAAGTGGAGAGAGAGTAACGTTAATGTTCCATAACTGAAGAAGGGTCATTGGATTCGAAATGGTAACGCTATTTTTCTTTCCTCTTCACAGATGCTGCCAGACTTGCTGAGTTTCTCCAGCGATATCTATTTTTGTTACAGATTTCCAGCTTCCGCAATTCTTTGATTTTGTGGGCAGCCATCTCTGCCAACTGCACATAAATGAAATGTGGGCTACCGTCAAATGTGTCCCTCTTGAAAGTCAGAGAAAATGTGATTGAGGCAGGACTTGTCGTTCGAGGAGACTTTTAACATTTTTGCCTTGTAGGCCAGTCCAATAACGTTACATATTGAATTAGGCATTGATTGATAGTCGTGTGAATTCCACAGATCAGTGCCAGGGAAATTTGGAGTTAGCCCCTCTGTCATGTGACAGAGATGGCTGCCTCATTAGACACATAGCTGTGAACAAGTATTCCCAACCCCGGAATGATGTGGACATTGGTGAAACAGTGTAAAAATGACAAGATGAGAATCTCACTGGTAGGGCTTTTGCCCGAAATGTCAATTTTCCTGTTCCTCGGATGCTGCCTGCCCTGCTGTGCTTTTCCAGCACCACTCTAATCCAACATCTGCAGTCCTCAGTTTTGCCTAGAAGTTCACTGGCATCTATTTGCACTCTGTTCTGACCTAATATTGCTTCACTAATGTGCACTTTTCCATTCTCCCAGCTGCCAGATAGAAACTAAACTGTGATATTTCCTGACGGGAATGTTAGAACAGGTACCAGCTTGCTCCTCCCTCCTCCATCCTGCCATCTTGGTCACCAACATCTCAGAGCATACTCCATGCACAGTGACTGTCCTTCCCTCCCTCAGCAATGGGCATGTACCAACTTCATCTCATCCTCATGGAACATGTCCAATCCACTTACAGTGGGGTGGCAGGATGGCTCTGTGGTTAGCACTGCTGCCGCACAGCATAGGGACCCAGGTTTGAATCCAGCCTTGGGCAACTGTCTGTGTGGAATTTGCACATTTCCCCCCAGTCTGTGTGGGTTTCCTCCGGGTGCAGACCAGGTGGATTGGCCATGCTAAATTACCCATTATGTTAGGTGCTTTAGTCAGAGTGAAATGCGTCTGGGTGGATTAGTCTTCGGAGGATCAGTGTGGACTTGTTGGGCTGAAGGCCTGTTTCTATATTGCAGGGGGAATCCAATCTAATCTACTGTTCTGTGCTTCACTTTGGAATGCACCAACACCTATGATCCTAATGTGCTGCCAGGTCTTGTTACAGCTACATAGACTGCTTTCAGCTTCTCTGCATTGACTCTTTGCCCTTTTCCCCCTCAGCCAGAGCTGAAATACTGGAAATGCTGGAAATCTATAAAATAGCGAATGCTCCGAAGGAGAGTTATACTGGACTCCACCCATTAATTCCATGGATGCTGCCTGCTGGATCAGTTGTTTCTCCAGCATTTTCTGCGCTCCTTCCACAAAATTATCTAATCCAAGTCAGCTAAACCTTCTCAGCGGTTTCTGAGCAAATCAAGTTTTTTTGTGATTGCAAGGCATTTTTAAGGTATGTCAATTACTGGCCGGGCAGTTCAGTGGATGGGTGTAGTAGAGGGAGCCTTCCCAAACCAGGGCAGAATCTTGCCATTTACACTTGGTGAAATGAATGAGGAAAAATTACACCTTGAGCCACCGTCAGAGACAATGGGCGTACCTCATTCGCATTTAAAATTCTTCAGCTTTTCAGCCCTGACACTTAGGTTATGTCCAGGTTAGGCTAAAATCTGAGCACAAAATAGGTGGAAATATTTCAGCATTCAACTCACACTAGACCCAAATTCCCCACAGTGCTTAATAAAATCTGCACTAAATAAAATAACAGGCTCATTTAAGAGGCATTTTGCTGTTGTAATTTGTGTTAAAAATTGCAAGGAGCTGTGAAATATGTTCCTTGCTTCAGTGCAGTGTTGTTAACTGGGTTACAGTGGCTTAGATGTCAAGGTAATTACAAAGAAAGCATCAGGGTTTAATTTCTGTACAGTGAGAGAATGCAAGGAATGTTAATGCTAAATAAATCTTGCATTACATCAGTGTCACACAGGTCAGTTAATTTGTAGCAATGATAATCGTACTATTTGGTATCCCTGTGTTGCATTCCCCAAGTATAAATAAAGAGAGAGATCTCTTTGAAATAAATGAAGTTTCTTTGGAGTTTAATCTATTAAAATGAAGGGACAACATGGGTCAGCAGATTTCCACTTAAGATGTGGCATATTCTGTAGTTGGAAAACTAATGTCATAAACTGGCATCTAATGGTATGTGATATTAATGGGGATTATTGTTACAAAGAATACAGTAAATAATGGTCTTGCACAGTCATTTGGCATCAAAGAGTTTCACAGTGCAGTACATAGCTCAGTGAGCACGAATGATTCCCAATGAAAAACAGCAGGGTGAGTTTTGTGACCCCTAGAGAACAGGATTCTATTGCACCTCTCCCACCACCCCTCTACCTTTGCTGAGGGAAAGCTCAAACAAGAGTACAGCCGGCCACATTTTGCCCGGTGGCCACATGGTCAGGTTGGACATTCCAGTTGCTTTCCCCGATCCAGCGTCCGGTGCTCATTGGAAGCAATCCCAGCCCTCGTAGGAGACCCATCCCCAACATGTTGTCCCATACTCCTCCCTTGCCCTGTCAATCCCCCCTCAATGCCAGAGCCAAAGACCCTAGACCAGCCAGAATATTGGACTCCATCAACTTCCTCTGTCTCAGGCTGCTGGTGGTCACAAGGTAGTTAAAACCTGAAAGGGTTAACTGGACATTGTCACGTGTCCTTTACAGTAAATTGTAGTGAAAAGCTTTCAATTGTTGACATGATTTGGTGCCATTTTAAATAATTTATGAACACAGGAAAAAATTGTGAGATATAGCTTAAAGAGAGTCCATAGTCAGTCCTGAGCCAGTTCATCACCATCACCACCACCTGCACCACCAGCTCTTTCCATCGGCAGACCCAACCAACATCGAAGTCATTGGTCCTCAGGCACCATCTTTCACCGCCGGTCTGATTCTCCTCCTCCACTGCATCACAGCTGCCTGCGCCAGACCCAAACAATGAGGAATCACAAAACCAGCTGCTAGAGCAACTAATAACAAAGTCGTTGATCCTCAGGCACAAATTTTGCTGCTGGGCTTACCTCGCAGATGTCACCTCTGCCAATGTAGCAGCCGCCGATTCCAATTTCAAGTCCCTTGCTCACCCCGGAAATGTAATCAAGGACTCACTCAAGATCTGTACTGGGCCACTCAAGGTCTGTGTTGGGTCCACTCAAGGCCTGTGCACTGGCCCACTCGGAGTGTGTGCATTGGCCCACTCAGGGTCTGTGTACTGGGCCACTTGGTATCTATGCGCTGGGTCAACTTGGTGTCTGCGCGCTGAGACCTCTTGGTGTCTGTGTGCTGGGCCCATTTGGTGTCTCGCGCTGAGACCGCTTGGTGTCTATGTGCTGGGCCCATTTGAGGTCTGTGCACCAGGCCCACTCAGGTCCGTCTACTGGGTGTACTTGAGATCTGTGTGCTGGGCCCACTTGGGGTCTGTGCGCTGGGCCAACATTTCTATTGAAAGTGGTGGCTGGACTCAGACGTTTCGGTGGGTAGTAGATGCTGCTTATGTGTATTCTATCCCCCACCCACCTTAAACTAATTATCCATGCTCTGTGATTATTATGATGGTATCCTGTTAGCCTCAGGCAATATCTGTGTATGCTTTTCTGTATTTTTCCATGTAATAGCTCAGCAGCCATCTTGTGTGCTAAGTGACCAGTTTATGGTTCTGCAGCCATCTTGTGTCTGTGTGTCTCATATCAGCATGTCCCGTGTCAACTCCCACTTCACTTCAAAAGTACCTAATTGGATAAAAAACACTTTGGAGTATTCTGAAGTCATGAAAGGCCATATATAAATGCAACAACTATTGTCTTTTCCATCCTCCCATCTCCTCAAGGTGATCAATTGATAAATACACTATAAATTGTATGATTGGACTTGGACTTGTTTTGAATTTATCACTTCCAGCAATGGAAAATACAACTGACATTATTATTTGTGAGTAATGAATTAATTCACATTACTGCTGTTGGTAACTGAAGAAATTGGGGTTATTAGAACAGAGAAGCTAAAAGGAGATTTGATAGTGCCACTTAAAATGATGGAACGTTTAGATAGAGTAAATAAAAATAAATTGTTTTTGATGGCTAAGGATTAAAACCAGGGGGCACAGATTTAAGGTGACTGGCAAAATAGCCAGAGGTGAGATGAGGATTTTTAAAAGTTTTAGCTGCAAAACCTTGTCTTTTTTATTTTTATTCATGGATTAAAATGAGCCATTCTAACATGAAAGATTGTTGAAGCATGACTGCATGCTTTGAAGACAAGTAACCTGACACTCATTGTAAGCAGTATTTACACAGATGCTTGTCCAGCATTGATTGAATTGTGGTTGCAGACAAACTGGAGCTGAGAAGTTGTGTACAGGTGAATCTTTGACTGGTACAAGAAGCTGATTGGTCTGTAGACTAGGACCAGTTGTAAACGGCAAAGGCCTTCTGCCTGCCAACCACAATGTGATCGGATCTTAGCTTGCAGATGTGAACAAATGTGAAACTTCAGACCACAACCAGCTGAAGCTCTCTCTCTATTCTCTGCAGAAAAAAAGCCATTCTAAGCTTGAAGAAAAGCTTGATTTTGCTCCAGAAAGCTGTGTTTTTCAATTAATAAGTCAGAAATGATTTAAGGGTGACAGCTATCCTGTGCCTTTTGCAAACCAGTGGAAGCATCCGGAAAAGGAAGACAGAGAAGTAGCAATCTGACCAGTACAAGAACCATCTCAGCAGATCCTGTGAACAGAAACTACTGAACTGTTCTTCCAGTGTTCAACCCATCCATAACACCCATGTTTTATTTCCCATTCTGTGTCTGTCTTTATGTGTTTGTATATGTGTGCTAATACTTCACATCTACAGTAATGGAAAATGATCTTCCTTCTCAGGAAGAACGATCACGACCACTGAAACGGACAATGATTTTGTAATGTTTTCTGTAAACAAATCGTGCTGTACAAAGACTCGATACTTGAACTATTGTACCACAAAATGTAGAAAATATCATGACATGTGCTCCTAGAGTGAGAGGAGATTCCCAGCTAACAAACCTCTCTCTCTCTCTCTCTCTCTCTCTCCCTTTCCCTCTCCCCTCCTGGAGCTCCGGTTTCTTTGTACAATCAATTCTGTCATTGAATCCCGATTCTGACTCCGAGACAGAAACATTGACATTGTTGGTATAGAGGAAGTATAGAGCCATAGAGAGATACAGCATGGAAACTGACCCTTCAGTTCAACTCATCCATGCCAACCAGACATCCCAAACTAATCTAGTCCCATTTGCCAGCATTTGGCCCATACCCCTCTAAACCCTTCCTATTCATATACCCATCCAGGTACCTTTTTAAATACTGTAATTGTACCAGCCTCCACCACTTCCTCTGGCAGCTCATTCCATACACGTACTACCCTCTGCGTGGAACCATTGTTCCTTCAGTCCCTTTTAAATCTTTTCCCTCTCACTTTAAACCTATGCCCTCTAGTTTTGGTCTCCCTTACCCTGGGGAAAACACCTTGGCTGTTCACCTTATCCATGCCCCTCATGATCTTAAAAACTTCTATATGGTCATCCCTCAGTATGCACAGTAAACTCAAACAAACAGCAAGCTGATATTGGCTAAATAATCTGTTTTTGTGACATGGTGACAGAGGGCTAAACATTAATTGGTAAAGAGTCCCCAACCCTTCTTCCAAATAGTGAGTAAGGGATTGTCAACAGCTTTGCAGCTGAAGAGGGGCAGATTCAAGCCTTGTTTTAATGTCACATGCAGGGAAAGTGTTTAAATAGTTTCTGCTATTATTAACACGTTACTGTCTCAAAGGTCTCTTATGCTTTTTGACTTAACCTTTTGGAAAGTAACAATAGTTTTGGGGATTGCCCTTTGATAGAATGAATGAGAAGTAAAACCCATAATGAACTTGCAGTAATTACAGCCATATCAGACCACATCAGTGCTGACAGCAGTTCCTTTTACTCAAAGTGTACTAGTGAGGTTACAACTTCATATATAATTCAGGATCTGAGCGGCTCTTATTTCTCAGAGAGGCTGTGAAGAGTTCTTGTTTTGATATATTTGTGTGGAATATTGATAATGAATGTTATTGCTTCTGAAGCTCAGTCTAAACAGATTGCAATAAGAATATTGCTTTCCATAAGGCTGTGCTCAGTAGGATTTGTGTCTCCACTTGCACAATTCTATTAAGGCAGTGAGGAAAAAGCGTAAGGATTATTAAAGTCAACCTTTCATCTTTCTTTTTGAAAAAAGACTATGATCAATCTATTAAACAGAATGATATTATTCCTTGCAGAAAACTGTGCATGAGATACACTTGAGGGATTGATTCATGTAAGTGTTCTGTACACAGCTCTCAAAATGGCTTCATGGTAAATGATGTGCAATAACACTGATGGGAGCAAGCAATATGGACTAGCAAGGTGCAAGGTTTGATCCTTGGTGTGGCGTCTTCCACTTCTTTTTCTCTTTATTTGTGGGATGTGGGTGCTGCTGGCTGGGTCCAACATTTATTGCCTGTCCCCAGTTGCGCCTTGAGAAGGTAGTGGTGAGCTGCCTTCTGAACCGTTACAGTCCACCTGCTGTGGGTTAACCCACAATGCTATTAGGGTCATTTCTTTGAGACATTGTAGCAATTGGTACAACTGAGTGGCTTGCTAGGCCAGTTCAGAGGGCAATTGAAAGTCAACCACATTGCTATGAGTCTAGAGTCTCATGTTGGCCAGGCCAGGTAAGGATGGCAGGTTCCTTCCCTTAAAGAGCATGAGTGAACCAGATGAGTTTTTCCAACAATCAGCAATGGATATTGGTCATCACTAGATTCTTAATTCCAGATTTTTATTGCATTCAAATGCCACCATCTGCCATGACAGGATTCAAACCCAGGACCCCAGAACATTACCTGGGTTACTAAATTAACAATCCAGTGATAATACCAATAATTTGTGGGTCTGCACTAAGCTGACAGTAATGGCACCTTGTACTGATGTAGGAACTTCAACAGAACAAAATTATCCAGGGAGCATGCTGTAATCTATTATAGGAAGGGTTTCAGAGGCAAACAGAAATGTAGTAGGGTTCAATGGTGGGGAAGATGTTGTATTTGGCCAAGAAGTTGATCAACATTGAAAAAGCAGTTCACCTGAACAAGGACAAAGTGCTGAAGGAAGCAGAACCCTTGCTGTTCCTGATTTATTCAGTTTTGATGACCTAGACTTGGGCGCAAAGGGCACAATTGTACATTTTGTCAAAGTTGGAATTATTATCAACTGTGCGGAAGATTCTGTTGAGCTTGTCGAAGAGACTTGGAAGGGTTTCTGAAATCCAAGTAAGGTAATTGGTGTGCATCAACCACATAGTAAAGATAGAACAGCAGTCAGATTAGGTATGGGATTGGGGGTGGGAGGGAGGTGGATGACAAGAAAGAAATACTTTCATTCCCATAGTGCCCTTCATGACCTCAGGGCATCCAAATTCCTTGACCGCCAATGCAATACCATTTGAAGTCTGTCACTGTTACAATGTAGAAAGTGCAGCAGTCAATTTGCACATAGGAAACTCCCTCACATAACAATGTGCTAATGATCAAAGGATCTGATGTTGATTGATGAATAAACACATGCCAAGACACCAGAGGTCAAGTCCCGGTTCAAAATAGTGCTGTGGAATCTTGTACAATCACCCTGCGAAAACAGACAGGGCAAGGTTGAGAATGTCATCAGGAAGTCAGTATTTCAGACAGTGTAGCACTCCCCTAGTAATAAACTGGAAGGTCAGTCTTGATTTTTATGCTTGAGGCCTGGTGTGTAAATGTGAACCTCCGACCTTGTGACTCTTGTTTGCGACAGCAAAGTGCTGTCCATCTCAACGTCTTGGAGAGCAGCTGGTTAATGATGCTGTATAAAAAAGAAATAAAGAAATGGCATTCATTATTTTATCAAATATATCCTCTTCAGGGCTCAGCTGTGATTACTTCAAAGGGATCTTGATTCACTTATCTTAGATTTCCTTTCACTGGAGTGGTACTTGAAATATTGGGGAGGAGTTTTTTGTCATGTAATTGCATTCCTGCAAGAAACTACAAATTGGTCCCTCAATTGATGGGTGTTAGCATTTAACTGTGCTACACACTGATAGCTGCTCTTGACACAGATTGCTTTGTTCATCTTCATAAGCGTGACGGTACATTTTTCATCATCCCAGTTTTATTTCCACTCTCTCCGCTACAAGATGAAAGAAATAGTTGACATTTATGTAGCGCCTTTCACAACCATGGGGGATTGCAAAAATCTTACAGCCACTGCGGGACATTTTGAAGTGTAACGGTGGTGGTAGTATTCAAAACAAAGCAGCCATCCTTGTGCACAGCAGGATCCCACTAACAGTAATAATCATCTGGGATTTCTTCTAATGATTTTGATTGAGATATAGTTACTGACATAAAAAAACAACAAAACTGTGTTGAACTTCCTGCCCATCTTGCTGATGTCTCTTCAAAAAGTCAAACAATTTATTCCATTCTCCACCCTTTTCCCATAACCCTGCAATAATTTCTCCTTCAATTATTTATCCAGTTTGCTTTTGAATGTCACTGTTTAATCTCTGTCTATGTCCCTTTCAGTCAGTGCATTCTGGACATAACAATGCACCATGTAGGAAGAGGTTCCTTCAGTCATATCTGATTCTTCTATCAACCATCTTCTATCCGTGCCCTTTGATTCTCAGCACAGAGTTTTTTCCCCTCATCAAGTGTTGTGAGCCTTAATTCATAGAATCTCTACAGTGATTCAGCCCATCAAATCCATACCAATCTCTGAACAGCATCCCACTCAGAACCCCTTATCCCTGTAACCCTGCATTTCCCATGGCCAATCCACCAAGCCTACACACCCTGGAACACTACAGACAATTTTGCATGGGCAATCCACCTAACCTGTTCATCTTTGGACTGTGGGAGAAAACGCACGGGGAGAAAATGAAAACTCCATGTACACAATCACCCAAGTTTGGAATCAAACCCTGACCCCTGACACTGTGAAGTAACAATGCTAACCACTGAGCCATCGTATTGGGGACCTACTTCTCAACAGCCTAAGGCTTTGAAAATTTGGAAGGCAGAGGAAGATAGATTCTTGGTAATCAAGAGGCTGAAAGATTATTGAGGGTAGACCATAAGATAAAGGAACACAATTAGGCCATTCTGCTCATCAAAGGGCCAAGTGACCTATTCTTGCTCCTCACTCGTATCCTTGTATGATTCTCTGACCCTAGTAAGAGCTCCTTAATTTACTCTTATCTGACCCCTTTGTGGTTTTAACACTTTGGTGAAAACTTCTTTTCACCTTCTCTGCATTAAGCATTATGATCTGCTGCCCTTGCATATGTGTAAATGCATGAGATGCTAACAGTTTTTCAGTGTTAGACTGTGCGGGCTATATCCCTGCACAACTGGAAACAATTTTAAGAGTCAAGGCACATAAATGCGGAACTGGCTGCTGCAGCCGCCAGTGTAAGAACCTTAGATCAATGAGCCCCCTCGTTTCCTGCTTTCAGAATACGACAAATGTTCTCATTTTACTCAGTCACACAGCTTGTGGTGTAAAAGCTGCCTCATTCCTGATGCCCTGTCTCACAGGCAATTGACGTTGGGTGCCTGTAATAAGTGGTATCAGATCAGCTTGAGAAGACGAGCTACTTCTGAGTGTCATCTCATCTGGGAATGACATATACTTAGCTGGGATTGACTGCAATGTGCCATAATCTGTTCACTTGATTGAATGTTATAAGGCTTCAACAATTGTACTTTGTCATTCAGAGGGTTGAAAATTCTGTAAAGGCCCCATTGCCTTAATGTGTATCTCTTCTCTTCGCTTTCATTGTTTCGAATTTCTCATTTACGAAGACTTAGCGGGATCCAGCAATAAATCTGGGGATACTCTATTATATAATGCAGTTTGTACAGTTCTGAGAGCTGTAGCATTTAATGCAGCAAATTGTAGGGTCAACTACAAGCCTCAAAGTGTTTGGCATTGGCCTTTTATTGCCTCACCAATCGCTCCTTTTAGAAAAAAAAGCAAGTTTCTGATTCACAGTTTGTCCCTCTCACCCTACTTATGTCGACCAATATCATGTTTATTTGGTGGTGCTCCTGTGAAGGCTCTATATAAATGCAGTTTGTTATTACATAGACGTGGATGTTTGGGCTTCAGCACTTGTGCATCCTCTAATGGTGTCAGCAGCTCTTGCCATGAAAATCTTCATCATAGTCTGACGCTGAGGGGAACAGCCTTTCCTGCCTTTACCTACCAATAGTCTCATGGAGCCACAAGTCTAAGTCCAGAAAGGTTCCTTACCTGCCACCTTATTGTATGAAAATGGCATTCCTTCACATTGGAGGGGAGTGAATGCTTTGGAAGTTTATCTTGAGTGAAATAGACGTGACAATGGTTAGGGTGGACAACGTAAGCCAACCGAAATGGATCTAAAGGGTGATCAAAAGGGAAAAGGTCACAAGGTAGACAGAAGGAAAAGAAATTTTGGAATCCCCATGTGTAAAACTTATGGTGGTGTAATCACCAAAATGGTAATCCCTTTAAGCTTTATCACTTCTTTAAAATAAAATATTTCCCTGGCGAGATTACATTTCTCGGCTATGACCTCTTATGTCGGTCATAACCAAGACCAAACTCTATATTCCCAACACATTGCTCAGAGATGTGGGATGAAGTCATTTAAAATAATGTTGCTGAAAACAGTGACATGTTTCTGAACAATTTTCGTGCTGCCTTCATCAGGACAAATGCAAGAATGCCAAACTTCAAAAGGGTGCAACAATTTATACTACAGAGGAAAATGGTACTGATTTGTTGGCAAGTTAACTCTGATTGGCCAAGTTGTTGCAATGATGACAGTAGCATGTAGCAAGTTGCTGTGATGGTTCCATGGTAACACTTAGGGCAATTAGAGTCAACTAGCCACTCCTACAGCACTCTTTCTCCTATAATATAAGGTGTTATAATCATTTGAAATTTGACACTCTTGCATTTGTTTTGATGAGTGCAAAATAAAACAAAACTTCAGCAATATGTCCCTCTTTATAGCGCCAACCAACTTCTGTGTTGCCAAGTGACTGTGTCCATTGAGAGACAGAAAGTAAGACTTGCTGTTCTGTAGTAGCTTTCATGAGCAGAGGACATCCAGCATACTTAACTGTGGTATCTATTGGATAGATTGTCAAACTGAAGTCCCCTCCACTTTCTCAATTGAATATAAAAATACCCTGCTTTAATTCAAAGAAGCACAGGGAAGTTCTCAATAGTGATCTGGCCAATACTTATCCTTCACCAGAAAACAGCAGTTAGAGTCATAGAGATATAGAAATCTACAGCATGGAAACAAATCAGTTCATGCAGACCAGATATCCCAGCCCAATCTAGTCCCACCTGCCAACACATGGTCCAAATCCCTCTAAACCCTTCCTATTCATATACCCATCCAAGTGCCCTTAAAATGTTGCAATTGTACCAGCCTCCACCACTTCGTCTGGCAGCTAATTCTATACACATACCACCCTCTGCATTAAAACATTACCCCTTCGGTCTCTTTTATATCTTTCCCCTCTCATTCTAAACATAGGCCCTCTAGTTCTGAACTCCCACACCCCAGGGAAAAGACCTTGTCTATTTATCCTATCCATCCACCTCATGATTTTATAAACCTCTATAAGGTCACCCCTCAGCATCCGACGCTCCAGGGAAAACAGCCCCAGCCTGTTCAGCCTCTCCCTATAGCTCAAATCCTTCAATCCTGGCAATATCCTTGTAAATCTTTTCGGAACCCTTTCAAGTTTCACAACATCTTTCTGAAAAGAAGGAGACCAGAATTGCATGCAATATTCCAACAGTGGCCTAACCAATTTTCTGTACAGCTGCAACATGACCTCCCAACTCCTGTATTCAATACTCTGTCCAACAAAGGAAAGCATACCAAACGCCTTCTTCTCTATCCTATCTACCTGCAACTCCACTGTCAAGGCGCTATGAACCTGCATTCCAAGGTCTTTTTGATCAGCAACACTCCCTAGGACCTTACCATTAAGTGTATAAATCCTGCTAAGATTAGCTTTCGCAAAATACAGCACCTCGCTGAATTAAACTCCATCTGCCGCTCCTCAGCCCACTGGCCCATCTGGTCCAGATCCTGTTGTAATCTGAGGTAACCCTCTTCGCTGTCCACTACACCTCAAATTTTGGTGTCATTTGCAAACTTACTAACTATACCTCTTATGTTCACATCCAAATCATTTATATAAATGATGAAAAGTAGTGGACCCTGCACCGATCCACTCCACTGGTCACAGGCCTCCAGTCTGAAATACAACCCTCCACCACCACCTTCTGTCGTCTACCTTTGAGCCAGTTCTGTATCCAAATAGCTAGTTCTCCCTGTATTCCGTGAGATCTAACCTTGCTAACCAGTCTCCCATGGGGAACTTTGTTAAACGCATTACTGAAGTCCATATAGATCATTTCCACCCCTCTGCCCTCATCAATCCTCTTCGTTACTTCTTCAAAAAACTCAATCAAGTTTGTGATACATGATTTCACATGCACAAAGCCATGCCGACTATCCCTAATCAGTCCTTGCCTTTCCAAATATAAGTATATCCTGCATCCTCAGGATTCCCTCCAACAACTTGCCCACTACCAATGTCAGGCTCACTGGTCTATACTCCCCTGGTTGTCCTTACCACCCTTCTTAAACAGTAGCACCACATTAGCCAACCTCCAGTCTTCCAGCACCTCAGTGTGACTATCTATGATACAAACATCTCAGCAAAGGGCCCAGCAATCACTTCCCTAGCTTCCCACAGGGTTCTAGGGTACACCTAATCAGGTCCTGGGGATTTATCTACTTTGATGCGTTTCAAGACATCCAGCACTTCCTCCTCTGTAATATGGACATTTTTTCAAGATGTCACCATCTATTCCCCTACATTCTATGTCTTCTATGTCCTTTTCCACAATAAACACTGACGCAAAATACAACTTCAATATCTCTCCCATCTTGACAAAAACGTTCACTCTTCATTATTGCATTGTTCTTTGTCAGAGCTTGTTGTGTACAAATGAAGTGCCTAATACCCAACATTGCAAGCACTGGGTTATTTGGTTGTCGAAGGTACAATCACCATAGGGCTGCTGTCTCAGGAGAGAGAAATGACTGGGTCACCTCAGGCAAGGGGAAATGTTGAGAAGGAAAGTCTTTCATGGCAACCTCAGCCACTATGGGAATTGAACCCACGCTGTTAGCATTACATACCAGCCATCCAAGCTAACAAACTCCCAAGGATCAGATGCAATTTGGGGCATCCTGAAGTTGTGAAACACCCTATGTGCATGCAAGTTCCTAATGACCATCTCTGCCTCCCTGAGGTTTTTAAAGCTCCAAGATGTCTCTGTGTAAATTCATAAAAAGCATGCAACAGGAGCAACATAAATAATACTATAAGGTATAGGGGCAGTAATAGTCCATTCAGCCTGTTCTGCATTCGATCCTGGCTGATATGTTTGTCAACCCCATTCTCCTGCCTTCGCCTCCTTATCTTCATCCCCTTACTAATCAAGACCTTATCTGTCTCTGTTTTGAATACACTCAACAAATTGGCCTCCTCAACCCTCTGTGGCAATGAGTTCCATACATGAATCACCCTCTGGCTGAAGAAAGTCCTCCTCATCTCAGTTCTAACAGGTCGTCCCTTCACTCTGAGGCTGTGCCCTCGGGTCCTAATCTCTCTACACCCACTGTATCCAGACCTCTCAACATTCTGAGAGTTTCAATCTCCATCAAGTATAGAACCAGAGTCCTCAACCATTCCTCACAAGGCAAGGCCTCCATCCCTCAGAACTAGAATTCCTACAGTGTGGAAACAGGCACCTTCAGCCCAACAAGTCCACACTGCCCACTATCCCGCCAGACCCATTACCCTACATTTCCCAGACTAATGCACCTAACCTATACATCCCTGAACACTGTGGAAACTTTAGCATGGCCAATCCACCCTAACCTGCACATCTTTGGACTGTGGAAGGACACACAGACACGGGGAGAATGTGCAAACTCCATACAGACAGTCACACAAGGCTGGAATCAAGTCTGGATCTCTGGTGCTGTGAGGCAGCAGTGCTAACCACTGAGTCACCGTGCCACCCCAAAGCACTCTTGTAAATCTCCTGTGCAATTCTCACCCCTTCAACCACTACCCCACACACACACACCCAACAAAGCTCGCTCATTCTTCTGTAGATACATAGATATAAAGGGAGCTATTCATTACACCTAAAGGAGCTCCACCTAATCTGGGAGGGTTGAAACTGGCATTGGACCCATGGGTAACAAGAGTCTAAGTTCAGCAACTGACACCTTCCACAATGATTTTATAAGTCATGAATTTCCAAGGTTTTGCTTCACTTGTTTTCAAGATTTGCAAGTGGGAACATCAGTGAGAGTGAGTGTGACGCAATTGCCCCTGTGTTTCTTCCAGTCCTGCATAGGACGGAACTTCTCTATGTGCCTGTGCTGCCTGCTGGTTTGTGCTTTTCTCCCCCCGAACAACCCAGACCAACCCCAACTCCACCACCTCCTCCCCCACCCACCCACCCCCCCCCCCCGCCCCCCCCCCCCCCCCCCACCCAGCTCCTCACAACCAAGTTACAGCTGTTATTACATTTGCCACCATCAGCCGCATTTGTCTCTCTCAGGTTTAATTTAATGGGGATGTCTCTATGCGCTGACTTCTGACATAGCAGGAAGTAAATGATGCAGAGGCATCACCCTGTTAGTAATGAGGAAAGCAAATAGCTCTCTGCCTCATCATATGTAACTGGGCACAATATTCGATGGAAGAAGCAAATATGTTCTAACTTTTAAGAATTTGATCATATAAAATCCATACATGTGTGCCCAGGGTTTGAGAGTGTTCCAGGTACTCTCAATCAATGAAATAACTCACCGTTTTCTGATTAATTATAGATAGGCTTTATCACAGAGGAACAGCTTTGTACCAGGATAAGTATAGTATTTATGACTTGCAGTGTCTGTTCACAGCACATTAAAACACAGTTGCAGCTTCTCCACTGGGCAAAAGCCTGTTTTAAGGCTCTGTCTCAACAAGTTAAAAATGTCCACATGGAAGGTTTGTCTTTGCCGTGCATTCCAAAGATTAGTTTCAGAGAATCTCACGGCACAAAGATTGCTCTGCCCATTTGGCCTGTGATGGTTCTTTGAAAGAGCACTCGAATTAGTTACACTCCTCCCAACTGTTTCCCCGTAGTCCTGCACTTTTCCCTTTCAAGTATTCCTTTTGAAGATTACTGCTCAATCTGCATTCACCACCCTTTCAGGCCACGCATCCCAGCTCAAAGAAACTCGAGGGGGAAAAAAAAATCTCATCTTCCCTCTGGACACTTTTCTGGCAGTTACCTTAAAATAGTGCCAACCCTTCTGCCAATTGAAAAAAGCTTAACCCTACCTGCTCCATGTTTATTCTTTCGTGGGATGTGGGAAACGTTGGTGAGGCTGGCGTTTCTTGCTCGCCCTTATTTGCTGGTGAACTAAGTGGCTCGTTACAGGCATATTCAGAGGGCAGTGAGAAGTCAGCCAGATTGCTATGGGTCTGGAGTCACAGGTAGACCAGATCAGATAAGGAGAGCAGATATCCTTCCCTAAGCAACATTCCTGAACCAGATGGGTTTTGCAACAATTGCTAACAGTTTTACGATGAGACTAGCTTTTAGTTCAAGCATTTCCTTATTCATTCACAGGAGAGAGAGTGCCACTGGTTAGGCCAGCATTCATTGCCCATGACCTGCACGGCGGCTCAACGGTTAGCACGGCTGCCTCACAGCGCCAGGAACCCGGGTTCAATTCCTTCCTTGGGTGACTGGCTGGCATATTCTCCTTGTGTCTGCATGGGTTTCCTTCGGGTACTCCAGTTTCCTCCCACAATCCAAAGATGTGCAGGTCAGGTGAATTGGTCATGCTAAATTGCCCATTATGCTTGGTGCATAAGTCAGGGGTAAATATAGGGTAGGGGAATGGGTCTGGGTGGGTTACTGTTTGGAGGGTCGATGTGGACCTGTTGGATCAAAGGGCCTGTTTCCACACTGAAGGGAATCTAATCTAATTTCCCAGGGGCAGTTAAGAGTCAACCACATTGCTGTGGGTCTGAAGTCACATGTAGGCCAGACCAGGTAAGGATGGCAATTTCCTTCCCTAAAGGACATTAGTGAACCAGGTGGGTTTTTCCTGCCAATTGACACATGGTCATCATTAATTCATGATATTGTTTCTTCTTATTGAATTCAATTTCCACCATCTGCCATGATGGGAGTCAAACCCAGGCCCCTGGAACGTACCTGGGTCTCTGGATTATTGAATTGAATTGAATTTATTGTCACGTGTACCTAGGCACAGTGAAAAGCTTTGGATTAACAGTCCAGTGATGATACCACCAGGCCATCAACTCCTTGTTTGTTGTGTCTTCATTAATTTTCAACAGCTGTTGGGGTGGAATTTGAACAAAGTCTCCAGGATTGGCTCTTGGCATTACCCATAGTCAATCATCTCCTCCATCTTCACAGCCCTTCCTAATTTTGAACATCTCCATGAATTCTCCCTTCAGTTTCATTCCCTTAAGGGGAACTATCCCAGATTCTCCAAGCTTTCCAAGTCTCTGGTGGATCTCTGAAAAGAATGGGAAACCTTATAAAAGGAACATTAGCAAGGACTGGTATTTAATGCAGGCAGTGGGGAACTCTCCAGTACTTGGATCTCCTGAGGTTGTGTTATATTAATGCAAGTCTTTTTCTCAATACCGGTCACACCCTGATGAGGTCATTGACAAAAGAAGGGATGGAAACATGAGGAGAAACATTCGCACAGTGGCAGGTTCGATTGAGGTATTCCAAAAGGGAATTGGATAATTATCTTTAAAAAAAAGAATATGCAGGGTTGCACTTTGTAGGAGATCCAGCACAGTTACACCTTGGAGAATAACCTCCTCTGTGTTGTAACAATTTAGTGACACAAGGGGACCAATTCTACACAAAGCTCTTGCTTGTCACTTGCAGTCTACAATTGTTCAGGCAGGACCATTGTTGCAACTGGTGACGTCCTGCGGTACAGTAAAATCATATTCCTGTCTCTGAAGCAGAGGTCTTGGATTCCAGTCTCATATAAGCTAGCTCAGTACTGCATGAAGGGAGCGACTGTCTTTCAGGTGGGAAGGTGAAACAAGCCCTCGACAGCTCTTTAACTTGGATACAAAGGATCTACTTGAAGCGGGACCATGGCTAATTGTCCCCCAGAGATAAGCCATGGCTTATTACCTCAACCAATAGCATTTGAAAAACATCATCTAGCCCATTCATTATCATGGTACTGCTTTTGGGAACTTGAGGCATGCAAATAAATTGCTTCACTTTCTATTTTACAACAGAGATTACAATTCAATAAGGGCTTAATTGATTGCTTTGGGACATCCAGAAGTCTTGAAAGGTGCTGTATAAATGCAGATTCTTTCTCCCTATTTGTTTCCAACATAGTTGGATATAAGCAATGGTAATCTTCATGCTTGAATTCATTTCAACTTGCGCAATATACAATTTCAGCAAATAAAATCACAGCTTAATTTGCTATGTACACATATATAGAAATAGGTATAGATGTCGATTGTATGCACCATATCTCAAATAATCCATGTGCTGCTTAACATCTGAACTGGTTTTTACCAATTTTCATACTGTCATTGCCAGTTGTTTTGGGTGACTAACCTCGCAGTGTGATTATTGTTGTAGTACCAAGTGCCTTACAACCTCCCTTCCTGAGGATGGGTCGATTCAATACTCGCATCCAATTTCATGCACAATTAATTTTCTGGCTCACTCATGTTCAGTGTCACAAATAATTCAGTGTTTTTTTAATCATTTTACCTCTCATTGTGCTTCATAACAGTAGGATGGGGAATCTCTGCAGTCATGAAAGATAATCTGGCTTTTAAGAAAATAGAGTGTACAACATGCGGTGATCTAATGTGTCTTTGGGAGCTTAGAATCATTAGTTATTTGTTATTGACTGCACTGGGAATATATCTTAAAAGTTTAATTAATCTAGTTTACTGTAAAGAGGTTTGTATAATTACTTATTGTCAATCCTTTAGTAGAATTCTAATCCGAATCAGAAGATTGACAGTTTGAGTTCCACGTCAGGGAACTTGGTACAAATCTAGCCGAACAATTCCAAGGGAATACTGAGAGAGTGCTGCACTGTCAGAGGTGCCATCTTTCAGAGCAGTTACTTCAAAGAGGAGCAGGGGAATTCTATTCAATGTCCTGGGCAATATTTAGTCCTCAGCCAGAAGCACTAACAGAAAATGATTGTGCCATCATCACTTGGCTGCTTCTGGGATCTTGCCATTCACAAATTAGTTGCCGTATTTTTCAACTTAAACCACTGAGAAACACTTGTAAAATACCTTGGTAATCTGTGAACTGTCGGCCTTTGAACTGTGGATTATTTGGAATTTTGATTAAGTTTACACTGAGAGATTTACATACATACATTTGCGTAAAATATCATTTTTAGAATTTAGGTTTTAAAATAGTGATATGTGGGATTAATCACCTTTCAGAATGGTTTTCAGAAATAACAAGATCAGACTGTGCAGACTAGCCTAGTGTACTTTGGGTTAGAAGCAGAGACACTTCTGGATGGTTAATGGAAGAATGTTTTTATTTTGGTGATTTATGAAAGGTGGAGTAAATATTGATGGTTCTTCACTTGCTTTCAGTTCAGGATAGTTACGGGTCATCTTTAGCTTAGGAAAAAAAGAGACTGAAAGCATTTAGGACAGTTTAGAGAACACCTGACTGGCATCAGAAGCAAATATAACCCCTCCCTTATGATTTTGTCCCTTTATGAGCAGTAAAGAAATAATGTACTTCAGTAGAAAGTTTAGCTTACGCAACTTCTGAACCAACAGTGATGGTTAGAAATCTTCAAGTTATTAGAAGCTGAGAAAATCTAAGCTCTTGATTTTCTGAATATTGATAAAAGACGACTTCAGAGTTTACAGGAAAGAACTTGGAGGCATCCGTTAAGACAAATTAAGGTGTAATTTCTCTGAATTTGCATCACTAAAGGTAAGTGTAGGTGAACAGACTGAAATTTGTTTTGCTGGCTATCAAATTTGTCAAACCCATGTTCCATATTTAAGTAGCAAAGTTTGTCTTTATTTAGAACATAGAACACAGACCAGTACAATATAGAAACAGACCCTTCAGCCCACCATCTCTGCACTGACAATAATGCTATTCTAAACTAATCTCACCTGCCTGCACATGGTCTGTATCCCTCTGTTCCCTGACTATTCATGTGTTTGTACATATTCCTATTTGATTCTACCAGCTCCCCTGGCAGCATGTTCCAGGCACGTACCACCCTCTGTGTAAAAGACATGCCTTACACATCTCCCTTAAACATCCCCCTCTCACCTGAAACCTACGCCCCTTAGTATTTGACATTTCCACCCTGGGAGAAAGATTCTGACTATCTGCTCTACCTACGCCTCTCACAATTTTATATACTTCTTTCAGGTTGCCCCTCAGCTCTGATGCTGTAATGAAAACAATCCAAGCTTGTCCAACCTCTCCTTACAGTTAATAGGCTCCAATCCAGGCAACATCCTTGTACAACTCTTATGCACCGTCTCCAAAGCCTTCCCACTCTCCCTGTGATGGGCAATCAGAACGACACACAATGCACCAAATGTGGCCTAATCAACTAAAAACCTTATTTTTGTTTTTGTCTTTTGTGTAACAAAAATCTATTCTGTTGTTAATGAGCATTTGTAGCATTGTTTGACTGTGGTTCAATGAATGACTAGGCAAAAGTGAGGACTGCAGATGCTGGAAACCAGAGAAGGTAGCAAAGAGTACAATAGGTGAATGGGGGCAGGGATGGAGGTGATAGGTCAGAGGTCGGAGATAGGTCATTTATCTCTCCACCTTGGAGGTTTCCTGCCTCTATTCCTGATGAAGGGCTTTTGCCCGAAATGTCGATTTTTCTGCTCCTCGGATGCTGCTGACATGCTGTGTTTTTCCAGCACCACTCTGATCTAAAACCCTGTTCAATGACTGACTCCATGTTAGATCAAATAAACAGACAACTTAGCAGGTCAGATATAATTATGGAACCTGACTTGTCCCACAGTACCATCAGCATCCCTGATGAAGGACTTTCGCCCGAAACGTCGATTCTCCTGCTCCACGGATGCTGCCTGACCTGCTGTGCTTTTCCAGCTCCACACTCTCGACTCTAATCTCCAGCATCTGCAGCCCTCACTTTCTCCTCAGCACTATCAACTAGGATCATAACAGTTCGCAAATAAATGAATGTAGAGATAAAAGTGGCATTTTGTGTGTGAGATGCTTAAAGTACTTGCTCAGCATTTAGAAAAGAAGGATGAAAGCCTGCGACTAAGATATCGCTGCTAAAACTGACTAAGACTCAGCTAGAAATGAAAAGAAAGAGAAAGTAGGAGGCATGAGTTAAAAGAAAAAGATAAAGGAAGTGAAATGTGAAGAGAGGAGAAAGTAAAGAAAAGTAGAAAAGGTAGTGAAAGATAAGAAAAGAGAATTCAAAATGAGAAGGCTTCATTTTGGGAGTGAGAGATAAAAACTAAGAAAATGGAATTCCGAAAATTTGATCGGCAAAGAGAGAGAAATCAGACAATACAAATTTTAGAGAAAAAAAAACTTAGAATGATGTAAGATGAAGAGCTGGCAGATCAGAGGAATGATCTGATTTGTATAAGGGTTTAGATTGAACTGAGGAGTGTGGAACAACCAGAGGAAGTGAAAGAAATTGTGATGCTGGAACATTCTCGATTGTTTCGTGTGTGCGTGTGTGGGGGGGGGTGGGGGGGAGAGAGAGTGTGTGCGCGTGTATGATGGGGGGGGAAGAGAGTGTGTGTGTGTGTGCGTGTGTGTGGGGGTGGGGGGAGAAGAGAGAGTGTGTGTGGGGTGAGAGTGAGAGAGTGAGAGAGAGAGTGTGAGTGAGAGTGTGAGTGAGAGTGTGAGTGTGAGAGAGAGAGAGAGAGAGAGAGACTAGATGTCATGACGATAGAATTAGACAAGAAGTCAACAACTGTATGAAAACAGGAAATTCTGTTTTCTGGCACAATTTTCAAAATTTTAAACAAGGAGGATAAATGAAAAGAGAATGAGGCTGACATGGTTACCTACTTTAATAACAATGTAACAAATCAATCCTGAATTGAGAGGTGTACAGCCTTCTCAAAGATCGAATTCGAGCCAACATTGGGGTGTTATTATTTAAAAGCCAAAGTGCTAATGTGGAAATAGGGACTATCTCAAATGCCAGCTGATGAAAAACAAGTAGTGCCCATAAAGCGATAGTTCTATCTGAATATTGTTATGGACTAGGCCAGACCACTCAAAACATTCTTAAGCATGCAGCACAGACCATAACTTTGCAATTTGTTTTGGTAAATGTACAGTGAAAATTACCCAGAGTAAGTTAGCTAGGTTGACTACCAGGTTAAAAACAGATAAAAATTTATTCACAAAATTACACAATGAAACACAAAGAACAGAATAAAGAACCCCTACAGAACTCAGTCTATCCAAACTAGACTTAATTATGCTGTTCCGAATACACACAACACTCCCAATAAGCAAACCTCCTTAGAAACCAGCGTAAATGAAAGGAACAGATGCTTATAGGTTGAAGGTAGAAGGGCAGAGAGAGAAAGAGAGATAGAGAGTTTTTTTCCACACAGCTCACTGTTGAACTCCCAACTAGTTCTGATCTGAACCAAACTGCTTAGCTCCAGCCCCACCCCAGGTTCTAGCTTCCATCTCTGCTGTGTGTTCACCATTCCCCCAGATCTCCCCCTCACTGATGACGAATGTTTAGCCATCAGCAAAGGCCTCACCTTCATCCCTCTATGCTCCCAGATTAATGAGTTTGACACGCATCGTGATCTTGAACATTTCTTACACCACCTCCGCCTCTGATACCCGCCCACCCACCAGGGACTCCTCCTCACGCCTCCAACACACCCCATTCACCTTGACACCCGTGCCAACATGTTACCCGCCCTTGACCTCTTCATTTCAAATTGCTGCCATGGCATCAACCACAACTTGTCCACCCCCCTCACCCACTCCAACTTCCCACTCTCATAACACGGAGCTCTCCATTCCTTCTGCTCCAACCTCAGCCTCATCATCAAACCCGCAGACAAGGGGGCTCGTAGTAGTTTGGCGCACCATCTTCTAACCTGCTGAAGACAGGCACCAACTCGCTGACACCTCCTCCTACTGGCCCCTTGACCATGACCTCACCTCCTATCACCAAACCATCCTCTCCCAGACCATAAACAACCTCTGGGGATCTCCCATACACAGCCTCCAACCACATTGTCCATGAACCCCGCACCGCCCAATTTTACCTCCTACCAAAGATTCACAAACCCGACATTCCCGGTCAACCCATTGTCTCAGCCTGTGCCTTTCCCAATGAACTCATCTCTTCCTACCTTGAAATCATCCTGTCCCCCTTAATCCAGGAACCCCCTACCTACATTTGGGACACCACCCATGCCCTTCACCTCCTCCAAGATTTTTGTTTCAGTGGCCCCTAACCCCTCATCTTCACCATGGACAATCAGTCCCTGTACACATCGATTCGCCATGACAAAGACCTCTAAGCCCTCAGTTTCTTCCTCTCACGCTGCCTCAACCACTACCCTTCCACTGACACCCTCATCCACCTGGCTGAACCTGTCCTCACCCTCAACAACCTCTTCTTCCAATCCTCCCACTTCCTCAAAACCAGTGGGGTAGCTATGCACACCCACATGAGACCCAGTCATGCCTGCCTCTTTGTCAGGTGCATGGAACAGTCCATCTTCCACAGTTACATCGGCACCACATCCCCACCTGTTCTTCCGCTACATCAATGACTATCAGCACCACCTCATGTTCCCACAAGGAGGTTGAACAGTTCATAAACTTTACCAACACCTTCCACCCTGACCTCAAGTAAAATAATTTCTGATGAAGCGCTTATACCCAAAAGGTCGATTCTTCTCCTCCTCAGAAGCTGCCTGACCTGCTGTACTTTTCCAGTGACACACTCTCAACTTTGATCTCCAGCATCTGCAGTCCTCACTTTCTCCTGCTCAGCTAGAGAGCTGACCATTCCCCTTTCATTATACAGGTCACTTCTAAAGCATGACCATTTTGGCCTGGAGTCTCATCTGTTTGTATATAAACAAAAAGGCCTCTCAACTAAACCAGACTAATCAGCACTGAGTGTGATTTATGATCCCCTCTGAAAAGATCCAAGGACATAGTATTCTTGAGAAAAGGCACTGCTTTTAGAAAAAAAGAAACCTGCTTTATGATACCTCTCCCTTAAAAAAATACTGAACCATCGATACCAAAACATGGCTTCACTTTTAAAACCCTTCAAAAGCCCGGTTAGTAGTCTAAACACACACGTACACTATACTAACTATAAACATGCACAACCACATGCAAATTCAGGCCATGGTACACTCGCCACTGAACACCTCTGCATCTCATTTGAGTCTCGATAACGCATCGGTAATCATGTTTTCGTGACCTGCCACATGCACAATTGTCAAATTGAATGGTGCAGCAACAAGCTTCATCTAAACAGTCTGGCACTTAAGTCCTTAACTTTTTCTGCAAATACTAATGGGTTGTGATCAGTGTATACAATTGTCTCAGATGCGTTGCTGGTAATATACACACTGAAATGTTGTAATGCCAACACCAAGTTTAAAGTGTCTTTCTCCACCATTGAATATTTCTGTTCAACTTCCTGGAAAAATGCCCAATGGGTCTTTCTAAACCCTCATCATCCTCCTGCAGGAACACTGCACTGACACCCACATCACTGGCATCGATAGCAAACTTGAAAGACTTTGTGTAATCCGGTGTGGCTAATACTGGGGACAGTGGTTAACACAATTTTTAAGCTGTCAAATGCCTTTTGACAGTTCACAGTACATTGAAACTTCTTGCCCTTTTTTAACAATTCGGTAAGTGGAGCAGCCTCTCTGCTAAAGTTCGGCACAAACTTCCAATAAAATCCACTCAATCCCAGGAACTGTAGTCTTCCTTTTCTTGTCGATGGTGTGGGAAATTCCCCAATTATTTTCATTTTCGCATCCTGTGGGGCCATTTGTTCATGTCCAATAACATGGCCCAGGAAGGTGACTTGGGCTTTGGCAAATTCCCTTTTAGCCAAGTTTATCACCAGGCCTGCCTTCCGAAGTCCATGAAATAAATCCAATTAATGCTGTAAATGTTCCTTCCATGAGTGACTAAAAAAATCACCAGGCCATCAATGTAAACAACACAATTGGGTAATCCGGCAATGACCTTATTAGTCAGTCTCTGAAATGTGGCTGGAGAGTTTTTCATACAAATGACATGGCTTGGAACAGATATAGTCCATTTGGCGTGAGGAAAGCCTCACTGCTAAAGTTCGGCACAAACTTTCGGTAAAATCCACTCAATCCCAGGAACTGGAGTACTGCTTTTTTCATCGGGTGTGGGAAATTCCCCAATTATATTTGTTTTCATATCCCGTGGGTTCATTTGTTCATGTCAAATAACATGGCCCAGGAAGGTGACTTAGCTTTGGCAAATTCACTTCTAGCCATGTTTACCACCAAGTTGTGCAAGGCATGTCTTTTACACAGAGGGTGGTACGTGCCTTCCGAAGTCGTTCAAACAAGTCCAATTAATGCTGTAAATGTTCCTTCCATGAGTGACTAAAAATCACCAAGTCATCATTATACGGCACACAGTTGGGTAATTTGATAATGATCTTATTAGTGAGTCTCTGAAATGTGGCTGGAGTGTTTTTCATACTAAATGGCATGACTTTGAACTGATATAGTCCATTTGGTGTTACAAAAGCCGAAATTGCCTTTGCTCTCTCTGAGAGAGGTACTTGCCTGTAGCCTCTGAGCAAGTACAACTTAGAAATGTAAGTTGCTTGTCTCACTTTTCTGACACAGTCCTCCAACCATGGAATTGGATATGCACCTGTCTTTGTAACAGTGGTGACTTTGCAATAGTCCACACATAACCATTGGGTACCAAATGGCTTTGACACCATGACTGTGGGTGAGCTCCAATCACTGAAATTCACTTTGATTATGCCATCTTGGAGCATGCACTCTATTTCCTTCTGAACCTGTGCCAACTTTAGAGGGTTAAGCCTATAAGGATCTTGCTTAATCAGAACAGCATCTCCTACATTTACATCATGCACAATTAAGTTAATACTTCCCAGTTTATTTCCATTTACCTCCCTGTGTGACAGTAATAACTCTTTCAGGTCATGTCAATTTTCATGTGAAAAGTAACTCAATAATTTATCCCAATTTTTGACAATTTCCTCATTGTCCAATTGGATTTGAGGAATGTCCAATTCAGAATCCTCTGAACTTGGTTCCTCCTTCTGTGCTGTCATCATTAACACCTTCTCCTCCTGCTTTCCTTCCCTATCAAAATACCTTTTGAGCATATTCACATGACACACTCTGTGGGATTTCTTCCTCTCTGAAGTCCTTTATCAAGTAGTTCACCTCACTCATGTTTTTCTCACCTTGATAAGGTCCACTAAACCTTGCTTTTAAAGGTTCACCTGTCACTGGAAGTAACACCAATACCTGATCTCCAATTGCAAAATTGCAAAGTTGTGATTTCTTATCCACTTCCTGTTTCATTGTATGCTGTGATATTTTTAAATGCTGTTTAGCCAACTCTCCCACTCTATTTAATCATTCTCTAAAATGTGACACAGTCCAAATGGGTGGTCTCTGAATTCTAACTTAATTTCTCCATAATCAATTTTAACAGTCCTCTTCATGCCCAAAAATTAATTCAAATTGACTGAATTTGTGGATTCATTTGGTGCATCCCTGATCGCAAAAAGTACAAACAGAACTCCCTGGTTTTATTTATAGCTGTGGTTTTCTGATTAGCTGACATGTATGACATATTTGGCAAAATTCAACTGCATTCTTGTGTAGTCCAGGCCAGTAAAAATGTCTTTGTATCTTAGCCTTTGTTTTCCTCACCCCTAAATGACCTCCAAGTGGTAGCTCATGCATAACTCATAGCCTTCTGGCAAAACAATTTGATGAATCTCTGCCCATTTCTCTTCTGCTTGAATGTGTAATGGTCTCCATTTCCCCGTTAAGACATCATTTGTTAAGTAATAACACACAGAGATGCATTCATTTTCCTTCTCTGTAAATGTCTTTTGATATAACTGTTTTAACTTTTCATCTTTCTGCTGTAATTCAATCAGCTTAGCAGAGCTGAAGATACTTACATGTTTACCTATTTACTCCTTCTCTGTTCCACTTATCTAATCAAAAAAGTTCTCAGATAATGCTACGTCAGCTTGTTGTGGTTCTGTTTGCCGAGCTAGGAATTTGTGTTGCAGACGTTTCGTCCCCTGTCTAGGTGACATCCTCAGTGCTTGGGAGCTTCCTGTGAAGCGCTTCTGTGATCTTTCCTCCTGCATTTGTAGTGGTTTGAATCTGCTGCTTCCAGTTGTCAGTTCCAGCTGTCTGCTGCAGTGGTCGGTATATTGGGTCCAGGTCAATGTGCTTATTGATTGAATCTGTGGATGAGTGCCATGCCTCTAGGAATTCCTTGGCTTATCCTATAACAGTAGTGTTTTCCCAGTCGAATGCATGTTGCTTGTCATCTGCGTGTGTGGCTACTAAGGATAGTTTGGTCATGTCGGTTCGTGGCTAGTTGGTGTTCATGGATGCGGATCGTTAGCTGTCTTCCTGTTTGTCCTATGTCGTGTTTTGTGCAGTCCTTGCATGGGAGTTTTTACACTACATTGGTTTTGCTCATTCTGGGTATTGGGTCCTTCGTTCTGGTGAGTTGTTGTCTGAGCGTGGCTGTTGGTTTGTGTGCTGTTATGAGTCCTAGTGGTTGCAGTAGTCTGGCTGTCAGTTCGGAAATGCTGTTGATGTATGGTAGTGTGGCTAGTCCTTTAGGTTGCAGCATGCCCTCGTTCCATTGTCTTTCCCTAAGGCATCTGTTGATGAAATTGTGCAGGCATCCGTTTTTGGCGAATACATTGTATAGGTGTTCCTCTTCCTCTTTTTGCAGTTCTGGTGTACTGCAGTGTGTTGTGGCTCTGTTTAATAGTGTCTTGATGTAAATTTGTTGGTGTGTGTTGGGGTGATTGCTTTCGTAGTTTAGGACTTGGTTTGTGTGTGTGGCTTTCCTGTAAACCTTTGTGGTGAATTCTCCGTTCGGTGTTCTCTGTACCATCACGTCTAGGAATGGGAGTTGGTTGTCCTTTTCTTCCTCTCTAGTGGAAGCTATGTCAGCTTCCTTATCTATACATTTTAATCTCTTCTGCTGCAACTTGTGCCTCTGTGATCTTGTGATCATGCAATCAGGGAAAATTCCTGGATAAATATTCATGTCTTCAGTTGCCTGCGCCTCCACTGGCTTTTCAACTAGAGTATGCAGCACACCTACTGTGAATCAGCTATATCATTTGCAAGGACAAATTGTATTCCTGAAGCTGAGACTTTATCCAGTACCCCGACCACAAATTCTCCACTCTTCTCTGGACTCTCTAGCCTCACTTTTCATAATTGAGCACTTTTTGTCTCACAAAGAATTCCTGTTACCAGTACCTTTTCTAGCAATGGTCCTTCAGGAGCACATATCTCCTCATCCTTCAGCATCACAGACAAGAGGATCCTGTGTCCCTTAATATTGTAACCTCTTCACCTGCTACTCCTGGCCTATGTGAACACACTTTACCCTTGAATGCATTTTTTTTAAGCAGATCTGGCACTTCCTCCTTAACCAACCTCTGATCATCTTGTACACTCTGAGGCAGTTGTCTGACTTCCCTTGTGCTTTTTGTTACGGTCCAACAAAACTTCCAGACCTGTCTGGCTTTCTTACATCTGGCTTTCTCCCAGCCCACCAACATTGTGATTTTTGTGTGGCCCACAATTTATTTTTCATTTTATTACAATGAAAACACCGGAGCTTTTCAAATAATTTGTCACCCTCAGGGGTTGCTTTTTTACCCTGTGGTAAATGATCCTTAAGATCTTCACTGAGATCTACCTTTCCCTTTCCAGGTGAGGATTTCTCTTTGCCCCAATTTCTATCCCTCATGGACTGAAATTGATTCTGGAACCCAAACCCGCAGGCAGTGGAGGGATCCCCTGTGGCTATTCCCCTCAACAGTAAGTATCCCGTTTTGGATACTGTTGCGGGGGACAACTTGCCAGGGAAAACAGTGGGGCACAGGGCTCTGACACAGAGTCTGTCCCTGCTACTCAGAAGGGAAGGGGGAAGAGGAGCAGACCAGTAGTCATTGGGGACTCCATAGTTAGGGGGACAGATAGGAGGTTCTGTGGGAATGAAAGACTCACAATTGGTGTGTTGTATCCCAGATGCCAGGGTCCGTGATGTCTCTGATTGTGTTTTTGGGATCCTTAAGGGGGAGGTGGAGCAGCCCCAAGTCGTGGTCCACATAGGCACCAACGACATAGGTAGGAAGAGAGATGGGGATTTAAGGCATAAATTCAGGGAGCTAGGATGGAAGCTTAGAGTTAGGACAAACAGTGTTGTCGTCTCTGGTTAGTTGCCCATGCCATGTGCGAGTGAGGCAAGGAATAGGTAGAGAGAGGAGTTGAACACGTGGCTACAGGGATGGTGCAGGAGGGAGGGTTTTGGATTCTTGGATAATTGGGGCTCTTTCTCGGGTAGGTGGGACCTCTACAAGCAGAATGGTCTTCATCTGAATCAGAGGGGTACCAATATCCTGGGGGCGGGGGGGGGGGGGGGGGGGGGGATGTTCATTAGGGCTGTTGGGGTGGGTTTAAACTAATCCAGCAGGGGGATGGGAACCAAAATTGTAGTTCGAGTATAGAAAAGGTTCAGAGTAGGGAGGTCCGACATCAAGTTTCAGGGATGCAAGCTGGCACTGGCAAGCAAGAAGTTGGTTTGAAGTGTGTCTACTTCAACGCCAAGAGTATCCAGAATAAGGTGGGTGAACTTGCAGCATGGGTTGGTACCTGGGACTTCGATGTTGTGGCCATTTCGGAGACATGGATAGAGCAGGGACAGAAATGGTTGTTGCAGGTTCCAGGATTTAGATGTTTCAGTAAGAACAGAGAAGATGGTAAAAGAGCGGGAGGTGTGGCATTGTTGGTCAGGGACAGAATTGCAGATGCAGAAAGGATGTTTGGGGACTCGTCAACGGAGGTAGTATGGGCTGAGGTTAGAAACAGGAAAGAAGTGGTCACCCTGTTGGGAGTTTTCTATAGGCCTCCAAATAGTTCCAGAGATGTAGAGGAAAGGATAGCAAAGATGATTCTCAATAGGAGTGAGAGAGACAGGGTAGTTGTCATGGGGGACTTCAACTTTCCAAATATTGACTGGGAACAATATAGTACGAGTACTATAGATGGGTCAGTTTTTGACAAGTGTGTGCAGGAGGGCTTCCTGACACAGTATGTAGACAGGCCTACAAGGGGGGGGGCACATTAGATTTGGTACTGGGTAATGAGCCCGGCCAGGTGTTAGACTTGGAAGTAGGTGTGCACTTTGGTGATAGCGATCACAATTCTGTTATGTTTACTTTAGTGATAGAAAGGGATAAGTGTATACCACTGGGCAAGAGTTACAGCTGGGGGAAAGGCAATTATGATGCGAGTAGGCAAGATTTAGGAAGCATAGGATGGGGAAGGAAACTGCAGGGGATGGGCACGTTAGAAATGTGGAGCTTATTTAGTGAAAAGCTCCTGTGTGTCCTAGGTAAGTATGTACCTGTCAGGCAGGGAGGAAGCTCTAGTGCGCGGGTTTACGAAGGAAGTAGAATCTCTGGTCAAGAAGAAGAAGGAGGCTTATGTTAGGATGAGATGTGAAGGCTCAGTTAGGGCGCTTGAGGGTTACAAGGTAGCCAGAAAGGACCCAAAGAGAGAGCTCAGAAGAGCCAGGAGGAGACATGTGAAGTTGTTGGCAGATAGGATCAGGGTAAACCCTGAGGCTTTCTATAGGTATTTAAGGAATAAAAGAATGATGAGAGTAAGATTAGGGCCAATCAAGGATAGTAGTGGGAAGTTGTGTGTGGAGTCAGAGGAGATAGGGGAAGCATTAAATGAATATTTTTCGCCAGTATTCACTCTAGAAAATGACAATGTTGTCAAGGAGAATACTAAGATGCAGGCTACTATACTAGGTGGGATTTAGGTTCACAAGGAAGAGGTATTAGAAATCCTGCAGACTGTGAAAATAGATAAGTCCCCTGGGCCGGTTGGGATTTTTCCTAGGATCCTCTGGGAAGCCAGGGAGGAAATTGCCAAGCCTTTGGCGTTGACCTTTAAATTGTCATTGTCTACAGGAATAGTGCCAGAAGACTGTAGGATAGCAAATGTGGTTCCCCTGTTCAAGGAGAGTAGAGACAACCCTGGTAATTATAGACCAGTAAGCCTTACTTCAGTTGTTGGTAAAGTGTTGGAAAAGGTTATAAGAGATAGGATTTATAATCATCTAGAAAAGAATAATTTGATTAGGCATAGTCAGCATGGTTTTGTGAAGGGTAGGTCATGCCTCACAAACCTTATTGAGTTCTTTGAGAAGGTGACCAAACAGGTAGATGAGAGTAAACCTGTTGATGTGGTGTATATGGATTTCAGCAAGGCGTTCGATAAGGCTTCCCACAGTAGGCTATTGTACAAAATGTGGAGGAATGGGATTGTGGGAGATATAGCAGTTTGGATCAGTAATTGGCTTGCTGAAAGAAGACAGGTTGATGGGAAATGTTCATCCTGGAGTCCAGTTACTAGTGGTATACTGCAAGGGTCAGTGTTGGGTCCACTGCTATCTGTCATTTTCATAAATGACCTGGAAGATGGCGTAGAAGGGTGGGTTAGTAAATTTGCAGACTGCACTAAGGTCGGTGGAGTTGTGGATAGTGAGGAAGGATATTGTAGGTTACAGAGAGACATAGATAAGCTGCAGAGCTGGGTTAAGAGGTGGCAAATGGAGTTTAATGCGGACAAGTGCGAGGTGATTCACTTTGGTCAGAGTAACTGGAATTCAAAGTACTGGGCTAACGGTAAGATTCTTGGTAGTGTAGATGAGCAGAGAGATCTGTGTCCAGGTACACAGATCTTTGAAAGTTGCCACCCAGGTTGACAGGGTTGTTAAGAAGGCATACAGTGTTTTAGCTTTTATTAATAGAGGGATCGAGTTCTGAAACCATGAGGTTATGCTGCAGCTGGACAAAACTCTGGTGCGGCCGCACTTGGAGTATCGGGTACAGTTCTGGTCACCACATTATAAGAAGGATGTGGAAGCTTTGGAAAGGGTGCAGAGGAGATTTACTAGAATGTTGCCTGGTATGGAGGGGAGGTCTTATGAGGAAAGGCTGAGAGACTTGAGGCTGTTTTCTTTAGAGAGAAGAAGGTTGAGAGGTGTCGTAATAGAGACATATAAGACAATCAGAGGATTAGATAGGGTGGACAGGGAGAGCCTTTTTCCAAGTATGGGGACAGCAAGCATGAGGGGGCATAGCTTTAAATTGAGGGGTGATAGATATAGGACAGATGTCAGAGGTAGTTTCTTTACTCAGAGGGTAGTTAGGGTATGGAATGTTTTGCCTGCAACGGTAGTAGATTCGCCAACTTTAAGTACATTTAAGTCGTCATTGGACAAACATATGGACGTACATGGAATAGTGTAGGTTAGATGGACTTCAGATTGGTATGACAGGTCGGCGCAGCATTGAGGGCCGAAGGGCCTGTACTGCACTGTAATGTTCTATGTTCTATGGTTTATGGACCAGCTCATAATCACCAGCCACTTCAGCTGCAAACCTTGCCATTTTAACTCTCAGCTCTCTCAGTTTGCATACTTCCTCACTAAGCCTACCCTCAGTCTTTATCTCCAACTTTTTAAGCTGAGTTTTTGAACTTAAAAGCTCTCTCTTTTGCTTTCTTTTCTGCTGCCCTCACATTTCTCTCTGTTCTGCTTTCATTAGTAACTCAAACTGTTTCATTTCTGCTGCCCTTTCCTTATCTCTCGCCTCTAACTCAAGCTGCTTCTTTTGCAATTGAACCTTGCCATCTCTATAGATTCTGATGGTTTCTCCAGCAAGTTTAAATGCTGTAATTATCTCTCCTCTCCTACAGAAACAGGCAGGTCCAATCCCAGCTGGTCTGCTAATTCCTGCAACTTGGTCTTATTCACCTTTTGCAAACCTTCTAAAGTCACCGCACCAATATCCAGAAAACATTTGGTGACTGAAAAAGCCATTACTATCTCAAGCTTTGTCTACCCAACAAAACCAACCATCGAAATAAAGACACTAGCACCTACCACTCACTGTTTAAAAGCCTGGATGAGACCCCAATCTATGGACTAGGCCCGACCACTCAAAACATTCTTAAGCAGGCAGTGCAGACCGTAACTTTGCAATTTGTTTCACTAAGCGTACAGTAAAAATTACCCAGAATAAGTTAACTAGATTGACTACCAGGTTAAAAACAGTTACAATGTATTCACAAAATTACACAATGAAACACAAAGAACAGAATAAAAAACCCCTACAAAACTCTGTCTATCCATACTAGAATTAATTGTGCTATTCTGAATACACTCAACAATCCCAAAAAGCAAACCCCCTTAGAAACCTGTATAAATGAATGGAACCGATGCTTACAGGTTGAAGATAGAAGGGCAGGGAGCGAGAGAGAGCTTGTTTCCACACAGCTCACTGCTGAGCTCCCAACAATGAATGTGTCATATTAATACATTAAGGTGAAACCATGACATGGAGCATAGTGAAAATAGAAATGCAGTTACAGCAATGAAATAAATATGGAGGGTAACAAAAATATCAGGACTATTTGAGAATGGAGCAGAATTTAAACTTCAAAGGTTGGCATAATTAAATTGAATAACAGAGTGCTTAAAAGGTTTGTTGGAATATAATGTTATCTTCCAGAAAACTATCAGTTTACAAAATCTATCACAGATTCATAAATCATTTTGTCTAAGCAGGCCAGCCAAATGTCTCTGGCTATACATGATGTTACTGTAGGGGATGTGTGTCTCGTAAAAGGAATATGCTCATACACTCAATCTAAAGATATTAACGAAAGTGAAGAAGGCATTAAATTTGTGATTGTAAACAATATTATTCAATTGATTCATAGTAACTGGAGCTCATCTAGTGTGATGGTACCAAATCCAGATGGGTCATAAAGCCTGTGCATTGTCATAAAGTCAGGTAGGAGAAAGTGAGGACTGCAGATGCTGGGTCTGTTTGGAGGTGGCGGAAATGACGAAGGATGACACCCCACCACCAAGGATATATTTCCCTCCCCTCCCCTATCAGCGTTCCAGAAAGACCACTCCCTCCGGGACTCCCTCGTCAGGTCTACACCCCCCCCCACCAACCCAACCTCCACTCCTGGCACCTTCCCCTGCAACCGCAAGAAATGCAAACTTTGCGCCCACACCACCCCCCTCACTTCTCTCCAAGGCCCCAAGGGATCCTTCCACATCCGTCAGAAATTCACCTGCACCTCCACACACATCATCTATTGCATCCGCTGCACCCGATGTGGTCTCCTCTACATTGGGGAGACAGGCAGCCTACTTGCGGAACGTTTCAGAGAACACCTCTGGGACACCTGCACCAACCCAACCGCCCCATGGCTGAACACTTTAACTCCCCCTCCCACTCCGCCAAGGACATGCAGGTCCTTGGCCTCCTGCATCGCCAGACCATAGCAACACGACACCTGGACGAAGAGCGCCTCATCTTCCGCCTAGGAACCCTCCAAACACAAGGGATGAATGCAGATTTCTCCAGCTTCCTCATTTTCCGTCCCCCCCAACCTTTCTCAGTCCCAACCCTCAGACTCAGCATCGCCTTTTGACGTGCAATCTTCTTCCCGACGTCTCCACCCCCACCCCCTCTCTGGCCTATCACCCTCACCTTAACCTCCCTCCACCTATCGCATTCCCAACACCCCTCCCCCAAGTCCCTCCTCCCTACCTTTTATCTTAGCCTGCTTGGCAGACCCTCCTCATTCCTGAAGAAGGGCTATGCCCAAAACATCAATTCTCCTGCTCCTTTGATGCTGCCTGACCTGCTGCGCTTTTCCAGCAACACATTTTTAAGCAGTCATAAAGTCAACACAATAATAAAGGCAGATTCATATCCAATTCCGTGATTTGTAAATTCAATTGAGAGTATTGGACAAGTATGATTTGCTGCAAAATTGAGTTTTTAGCAGGATATCGGCAAGTTCCATTGACATATAATCAAAGACACATCAGCAACTTCACATTATAAGGACTTTATCAATGTAAAGGCATGCTAGTTGAAATGAAAAATGTGCTAACAACTTTTCAACAATAATCAACTAATTAATTGAAGGATTATGCAACTGTGTAGTTTATATTGATGCATTGCAGTCTGTTCTAGCTCTGCCCACATTGCTCTGTTTATCATCGGTAATTTGCTGGTCCATGACATCATTGCAAGACTGCTCCACAGCCCTGAAACCTTTGCACAATGATCCCTTCCTCCAATCTTAGCACTGCAAAGGCTTGCATCACTGTAACAATAAGAAAGAAAACTTCCAGGCTGAGGTATATAATTAACATACTACACACCAACCAAAAAATAAATGAAGAGAGATTTAAAACTGAAAAAGTAAAGAGTGTAAAATGTGACACTGGAAAATAAAAATGATGGTATTTTGGCTGTTTGAGCAGAGCTGAGAAGGTATAGAGATCTCTTCCAGAGGGCAAAGTGGAGGGCAGCAGAACGAGGGGTCAAGCTAGACGTAGCAGGCTGAAGGATGTTACAGAGCAGTTGCAGGTGAGTGCTAAGTGGATGCATGAGGATGGTACAAAACAGGTGAGGTGGCACACCCTGGCAGCAGATCTCCCTGGCAGGAGCAGCTACAAGCAGCCACAACATTGCAACAAGTGCATTAAGTGAGGAGGCAAATAGCAGGTAAATGGAAGGGGCAAGTTACAAAGAGAAATGGGAGGACTGAAGGAGTGGGCGAACATCGCAAATGAATCACAGTAACCTGCAGGGCTCCTTTGAAGTAAGAAACAATAAATTTAAAATCACTGTTACGATTTGACAAATGAGGTTTTCTGACATGATGTTTCAGTGTATAAACATGGGGAAAAATGATACTACTCAGCATAAGACACAGATAAGGTAAGTAAAATATATCCTGGAGATTCATTGACTATTAATAGCCTGGGCAACAACAAAGATTAAAGATGCAGCCACAGTATTCTTCCGACCGGAATAAATCCAGCAGACCTGCCATAACTAAGTGTTAATAGATCATTGTTATACTCAAAGGGAAAATAATTTCAGGTGGATTTAGGTGGTGTTCAGTTGATCAATGTTGCAGATGACAGAATGGTAAGTAATGCATGTGGTTTGTAGATGATCCTTGTGTGTTGTCTAGTGAGGGACAGGCAGCATGTTAGAGAGTGGGCAACTCCATACAGTTTAGCATGAATTGACAGAGCAGGAACTATCAAACCTTATTACTCTGTTTAATAGAAATTGATGATTATAACAAGTTACATTTATATAGTGCCTTCAGTGTCTTAATATTCACAGGAATATTATCAAATAAAATTTGATACAGAGCCATATAATGTGGTATTATAACCAATGAAAGTGATAAGTTTTAAGAAGTGAATAAAAGGAGGAGAGGGAGTGAGAGAGAGAGAGAGAGAGAGAGAGCGAGAGCGAGCGAGAGCGAGAGCGAGAGCGTGAGCTGATGTGGTTAGTTGGGGGGAAATTGCACAGTTCTAGTCCAAGTGACAGGGGAGGGAATAAGAGGCTGAAATCAAAGGAACACTAAAGTCCTGAGGGTTATAGAACTGGCAGAGTTGGGAAGGTGTAAAGTGTGGAGGAATACACATTCTGAAATCAAGATGTTGCCAGACTGGAGCCAATGTCGAGCATAGAGGATGCTGGGTGAATAAAATGTGGCATAGGTTAAGGTAAAGGCAGCAGAATTTCCGAAGATATATTGATTTAAAGTTATGGCTATATACTAATTCATTGGGCTCCCATTAGAATTATTTGCTTTTCTTCAGCTGATAATGTGATTCTGAGGTTTCACTGAGACCTATTAAAAATATCTGGAGTTTCCAGATTTATAGGTAGTCGATCATTATAAAAGTACCAATAGCTTCATTCTTAATGGGAATGTGTTATTAAAATCCTGTTTTTATTAGTCTGAATGCAATAAAAGCAGGTAATGAGCATCAGTGTCTAATAAAAAGCCCACTGATTGAATCAAAAAGGATTATTACAGCATTAATCAGGGAATAGTCTTGCTAAAACTTTTTGATCTTTAATATTTCATTTTTAAGGTTATTTTGTTTCTTTCAAGTTTTTTACTCGTTTAAGATTACCTTGAAGAAAGTGAAATGTTAAAAGCTTGTGCTAATTTTCAGGATGTGGGCAGAGAGGAGGGGAAGTGTTTAACATTTGCACACTCCCCTTGTGCACCAGGAGAAATCCTTCCTCCGTCCATGGGTGTGAGCTATCCCACTGATTTGGTTAACATATTGATGCTTCATCTCACCCAAGCCAACTGCATTCAGATTGAGACAGAACTTGCTGTCTTTCTGATTGGGACTGTTAACCTGGTCCCATCAGGGAGCCCTGGCTGACAGATACAAAGAGGAATGCGTGGACCATGTGTATATTGGGTGTGGGCGTTTGCACTCCCTTTTTGATTTTCTTAAAAACCTCCTCCTCTGCTTTTGATTGCACTTCAGTCCCACACGACTGATCTTCGGGCACCCGGTACGGAGGAGGGAGGGCAGGTCTGAAGACCTCCTTGTGGGTCAGCTCCTGGGCCTGGCCAAACTGGCCATCAACAGGTCCAGGCAGCGGGCCGTGGAGGGGGTCGTTAGGGCCGACTGCCTGCCCCTCTTCCGCGGTTATGTTAGGGCCCGGGTGTCCTTGGAGAAGGAGCACGCGGTGTCCATCAACACTCTGGAGTTGTTCAGGGAGAGGTGGGCGCCGCAGGGAGTGGAGTGCATTATTTCCCCCTCCAACTCTATTTTGATTTAATCCCTGCCCTCTCCTTCACTGTTATGATCACACAGCACTGCCCTTTGATGTGAAGGGCACAGCTTGTCACTGGCCATTCGGGTGTTTCCTTTTGAGAGCTGGATCAGTGTGAGTGTGTGCACATGCAAGGACTCTCCTCCTTGAAGGTGTCTGAGAGGAAGGGGACTGTCCCTGGACCAGCTGCCCCACATAGAGAAAGCTGAAGGAAGAAGGAGGAGGAGGAGGCAGAGGCAGAAGAAGGTGAGAGTTCTGAGTCCTGGGCCTACTTTTGGAGCTGCAGCCTGGGCCTCACCCAGGTCAAGGGAGTGTCACTGTTGGTCTCTGGGACCCCGCCCGGACCTTCCTCAGCTGTTACTGCTTGGGGCCTGCCTCACTGCTGCTGCCTGGGACTCGCCTTGGGCCCCTTCCAGGACCTCCACCGCTGCCGCTGTTGTTAGAGGCCCACCTCCACTGCTGCTGCCTGGGACTTGCCTTGGGGACCCTCCCCAACAGGTGTGCCCCCACCGCTGCGACCAAGGGCCTACCTGGGACTCGCCCGAGGCCGGTCTCCACCATTGCTGCCTGGGACTCGCATTGGGCACCTCTCCAGGACCTTCACCACTGCTGCTGCCTGAGGCCTGCCAACATTCAGCAGCAGAGTATGGCGAGCCTGAAGGTCGCGGGGCCCAGCCGCACCTACGCTGGGGTAGCCACTGCCTTAGGCTCGGTTGTCCCAATCCCAGCTGCAACCACAAACCCCTTTAGGTATATGACCAAACGCCTGGGCGTCAAGGCCTATTCCCACCCCAACATGACCATTGAGGCCTGCAGCAAGGCCATGGCTAGTGTGGTCAGCCCACTGGCCATCGACGTTGTGGCTCGGATGTACGGGAAGGCCGTCTTCTTCCTCAAGACCAAGCAGGCGGTCCACCTGGCCGTGGAGAGGGGGGTCACTGTGGGCGGGACATATCTGCCCGTCGACCCTCTGGAGATAACGGCCCAGAGGGTCGTGATCTCCAACGTCCCGCCCTTCATTTCCAGTGAGCTCCTTCTTCCCCACCTCAACACCTTAGGGGAGATCCGGTCAGGTGTCCAACCACTCCTGCTCGTTATTAAGGACCCAGCCCTGTGGCATGTATACTGCTTCCGATGACAGGTGTTTATTTGCCTGACCTGGGAGGAGGTCACCGAGGACTCCTTTACCCTTCTCCACGAGGGCACAGCCTACCGTGTCTTCTGGACAGCATGCGGTGCCACCTGTGCCGCGAGGTGGGGCACATAAGAAAAAACTGACCCACCCAGAAGGCTGGCCAGCCCACGCCAATGGCTGAAGGTGGCAGCGCCGCCGCCGAACCCACTCCCACGAAGACAACACCACAAGCCCTGGCAGCGGGGGCTAAGCCAGAGTCTTCCAATGCCTCCGCCTCTGGCAGGGAGGGGGGTGAGCGTCCGATCGGCCGGAAGGCACTCAGGAAGACACAGTGCGCCAGGCCCGCCCACAGGGAGACCACCCTATCCCCTTCCCCTACACCTAGCCCACGGCCTGCCCCGCCCCGGCACAACAATGCCCCTGCAGCCATGTTAGCATCGCCCCGGCGCGGGAACCCTGACCCCCAAACCCGTACCTGATCCTGGCACCGCTGAACCCACTGCCCCCTCCCCCGCCCCATTACAGAAACCCCTGGGGCTTCAATGCCTGCCCCTGGCACCACAACACCTGGCCCAGGGCCCCCGGGCCCTGCCCCACCCTGGCACTGACCCGGGGGGAACCACCGCTGCCTCACCTCCTGCGGCAACCATGTCTCTGGGTGCCGGAGAGGGAACCAGGCCCCTGCCCTGCCCACCCCACCCCACCATCACCTGATAAACCAGGGTGGGGCAGGAAGTGACATATCTGACCCTCCCCACCCTGGCCACACCCCCTGCCTTCCCCCAGCCAATCTTGTTCCGGGAAAGGCTGGGGGGAAGGTCCACAGGCCCCATGACCACCAAGGCGGGCGGAGAGGGGGAGGCCCATAAATACTCCCCTGCCGCTCTGGGGACAGAGGTGCTGGCGCTGCTACTGGGTTGTTGAGCAGTGGAGGGGAGGAAGGTGTTATCCTCACTCCTTCCCTCCCAGACTGTTCTTCCCAGGGGCCTTGGCCCTGTGGGAGGGCCTTTTCCCTGAGGAGCTGGGTGTCCCGGTGTCGGGAGACGAGCGGGGCCTGGAGCCTCTGCTGCCCAATGACCTGGACTCGGGGTGTGCCAAGGAAGGTACTGCTAGTGAACCTGGGGGTGGGGTCGCTGGGGGTTTGAGGCTAGTTGGCGGTGCCAGACCAGCCCCCATTTTCTTGGTGGGGGAGGGGTCGGTGACTGAGGGCGACCTCCTGGAGGAGGGTTCGGGATTGGTGGTGGACACCAGGGACGACGCAGAGTCCGTCTGCAATGACATTTTGAGTCCTGGGTGCCCCCCACCGATCTCCCCCTCATCTCCACCGCCTCTCTTTCCCCCCCCACCCCCTCCTGGGGAACTCTGGGAGTTTATCAACTTGGAGTCACTGGGATAGAGCCCAACTGGCGCTCGACTGCTGGAGCTCATTCAAACTAGTTTACTGGTCAGCCCACGCTGCTCACCAGGTGCCTGGGCTCAACGTGAATGAGCGAAAGCGAACTTCCTGGGGGCACTCCTGGTGAGGGGGAGGGACTTCTGTGCCCCTCTCTCGTCCTCCCAGTAAATATGTCTATATCGGTTTTTAACTGTACTGGTGGTGGTAGCACAACGCTTCTGACATGGAGATGACTATAGCCAGCCTCCACATCAACGGCAGCAGGGAGTCACAGCGCAGATTCCAGACCCTCTCGGTCCTTTGGGACGGGAGGTATGCGGTGTGCTTCCTGCAAGAAACCCACACTACCCCAGGAGACGGAGCCACCTGGCTCCTGGAGTGGCGAGGGGGGGGTCTACGTGAGTCACCTCACCCGCAGATCTGGCGGGGTGGCTATCCTGTTGGCCTCGCATTTTCAGCCGGAGATCTTGGGGGTCAGGGAGCCTGTGCCAGGCCGTTTGCTTCACCTGACGGTGTGGCGGGGGGGGGGGGTGCGGTGCTTCACTTGGTGAACGTCTACGCTCCCCTGGCCAGGCTGAGTGAAGCAAGCTTCTTTGAAGAAGTGTCCACTCATCTCACTTCCATCGACGAGAACCAGTGCGTCTAACTGTGTCCTCAAGGGCAGGGACCACGGTGGTGCCCGCACTGGTTGGGCGTCGGGGAGGAAGTTGGGGGACTTGGTCAAGTCCTTCGACCTGGTGGACGTCTGGCGGAATCTCCATCCCGACTCCATCGCCTTCACCTTCATGAGGCCTGGGGTCGGAGCGTCCAGAATCGACCGCCTGTACGTTTCGCGGGCGTACGCCTCCTGTTTTCCGAAGGTCTCCACGCGGCAGGTGTCGTGCACGGACCATCACCTGGTGTGGGCGGAACTCCTTCCGTTCGGCGCCAGGCTCGGCTCCGCGTACTGGCACTTTAACAACCTGCTGCTGGAGGATGGGTGGTTCCGGGACTCGTTTCGTCGTTTCTGGGCCGGCTGGAGAAGGAAGCGGGGAAGCTTCCCCTCCCTGAGGCTATGGTGGGACGTGGGTAAGGCTCACGTCCGCGTCTTCTGTCAGGAGTACGCGAGGGGGTCGACCAAGAGGCGGAAATCCAGGATCCGGGAGTTGGAGAGGGAGATGCTCGACCTGGAGTCACGCCTCGGTCAGCCCGACGCGGACCCGGCCCTGCGCGGGGCGTACGAAGAGAAGAAGGCCGCGCTCCCGGACCTGCAGCTCGTCAGGGCTCTGGGCACCTATGGACCGCGGCTCCCCCTTCTACTTGCTGGAAAAAAGGCGTGGCACCCGTCAGCAGCTCCTTGTGCTGCTGGCTGACGACGGGTCCTTCGTCTCAGATCCAGAGGGGATCAGGGCCCATGTCTGAAACTATTACACGGCTCTGTTCTCTCTGGATCCATCCAGCGAGGATGCTTGCAGAGGTCTGTAGGAGGTCCTGCCGCAGCTCAGCCCAGAGGACGCCAGAAGGTTCAACGCTCCTGTCACCTTAGAGGAGCTGACCGGCGCTCTCTAGGGGCAAATCCCTGGGGCTGGACAGGCTGACTGTGGAGTTCTTCAGGGTGTTCTGGGACGTCCTGAGGGAATGTCTAAATGCCGGAGAGCTGCCCCTTTCTTAGTGCAGGGTGGTCATCGTCCTGCTGCCAAAGAAGGGGGACCTTCGTTCTTTGACAAACTGGTGCCCGGTCTCCTCCCTCAGCACGGACTACAAAATCTTCACCAGGATGTTGTCTTCTCACCTGGCCTCCGTGCTGGCCCACATGATTCACCCAGAGCAGTCCTACACGGTCCCGGGCCGGAGGATACACGACAACGTCCACCTGGTCCGGGACCTGATCCATTTCTGTCGACGGGCTGGTCTGCCGAGCGCCTTCCTGTCTCTCGACCAGGAGAAGGTGTTCGACAGGGTCGATCATGAGTACCTGCTTGGGACTCTGCGGGCATTCTGGTTTGGGACGCGGTTCGTCGCCCGGATCCGACTTTTGTACGCCGCCGCAGATTGTCTGGTTAAAGTTAACGGGTCCCTGACGGCGCCCCTTCGCTTCGGGAGAGGAGTGCGTCAAGGCTTCCCCCTGTCCGGCCAGCTGTATTCCCTGTGCGTGGAGCCTTTCCTGCGCCTCTTGCGGAGGAGGTTGTCGGGGCTGGTTCTGCACGGCGCGGGCCTACGCCGATGACGTGCTCCTCACTTTCACCGACCCGGCTGACCTGGGGAGGATGCGCGAGTGCCAGGCCGTGTACTCGGCAGCGTCTTCCGCCAGGATCAACTGGGCCAAGTGTTCCGGACTACTGGTCGGTCTGTGGTGGGTGGACTCTCTGCCGGAGGAGTTACGGGGGTTCAGCTGGAGTACCACCCATCTCCTCTAGCTGGGGGTCTACCTCAGCCTGGCTGAGGAATCCTGGCTGGCCAACTGGCAGGAGCTGGAGGCCAAAGTCGGCTCGCCTAGGCCGCTGGACAGGACTGCTCCGAGTGCTATCTTACAAGAGTTGAGTGCTGGTCATAAACCAGCTGGTGGCCGCCATGCTGTGGTACCAGCTGGTCACTTTGGTCCCTCCTCCTGGCTTTGTCGCTGACATCCAGAGAACGTTGGTCGACTTCTTCTGGGACAAAAAGATGCACTGGGTCGCCGCGCAGGTTCTGAGTCTCCCTATTGAGGAGGGCGGTCAGTCGCTGGTGTGCGTCCGCACCCAGGTCGCGACGTTCCCCCTTCAGACTTTGCGGCGATACCTTTTACGTCGAGCCTCCTCCTAGGTGGTGCGCCCTGGCGACGTTTTTTTTTTTCTCTGCCAGGTGCGTAACCTCAACTACAACACACAGCTCCTGTTCGTTGACCGTGATGGTTTGGAGGTTGCCCTCAAGACGCTGCCTGTCTTTTACCAGGACCTGATCACTATCTGGAACATGGTCGAATCGCGTTGCACCTACATTCCGGCTGGAGTAGCGGCTGTCGTCAGGGAGCTGTTGCTTAGGGATCTGCACCTCTGTACTCGTGGGTTCGAGTGGCTGTCGGAGGGGAGGGCCGTGGTGGCGAGGATGACCAGAGTCAGGGATGTGCTGGGTGCCAGCGGCCTGGGCTGGACATAGCGGGCAGGGCAGGGCTGCCATCCGACGCCTTAAAACGGCGGTGCTCGGACCCGACATAGTGCACCAGTTGGAGGATGCTCAGGTGTGGGGTGGGATCCTGTCCGCGCTCACCCCAGCCCGGACGGGATTTCACATTGGCCCCAAGGTCCCGTAGTTCCCACGGGAGCCTGTGCCCTACAACCTGAGCCACCTCCGGAATTTTCATTTTGTCCCTTTTTTTTTTTAAGGACGTAAAAAGGCAGGCCCTGTATCTGCTGCTGCACACCGTCCACCTCTTCTCCTTCATCTACCATCCGGACACACCTTGGCGTGCCCATTTGCCACCGGGTAGTGGGGGGGTGCCCAGTGGAGGGCTCTCTACACAGGAGTCCTCCTCCTTTCTCTCGGGGAGCTGGGGTGGAGGGTGCTGCACGCAACAGTCCCCTGCAACCACAGGTTGCCGTGGTTCACGGACTCCCAGCCCAACTGCTTGTTCTGTGGAGTCTGTGCACCATGTATATATTTGGGTGTGGGCATTTGCACTCCCTTTTTTTTTTCTTGATTTTTCTCAAAAACCTCCTCCTCTGCTTTTGGTTGCACTTCAGACCCACGCTCCTGATCTTCGGGCACCCAGTATGGAGGAGGGAGGGCAGGTCTGAGGGAGGGCAAACTGGCCATAAACAGGTCAAGGCAGTGGGTCATGGAGGGGGTCGTTAGGGTCGACTGCCTGCCCCTCTTCCGCGGTCACGTTAGAGCCTGGGTGTCCTTGGAGAAGGAGCACGCGGTGTCCACCAACACCCTGGAGTTGTTCAGGGAGAGGTAGGCCCCGCAGGGAGTGGAGTGCATTATTTCCTCCTCCAACTCTATTTTGATTTAGTCCCTACCCTCCCCTTCACTGCTTTGATCACATAGCACTGCCCTTTGATGTGAAGGGCACTGCTTGTCACTGGCTACTCAGGTGTTTCTTTTCTTCCTGGTGGTGGAAGTTGAATAAAGATTTGTGCATCTTGTTTCTTTCACTGTCTCACACCTGCACACGTACACACAACATGGGTGCTGGGGGGAAAAAAAATAAGCACTACCGCAGTTAGGCGTTAGTGTGGGGGTATGGGAAAAGAACAGATTTAAAGAAAAGGGGAAAATAAAGAAAAAGAGAAAACAAAATTAACAGGCGAGCTTTGATTTAATCCCTGCCCAAAAAAAAAGAACCAGGAGAGTCAGACATTTTGTTCACTTTGACAAGGTGCTGAAGAGAAGGCTACTGCCTAAGATAAGAGCCCATAGTATTAGAGGCAAGATACTAGCATGGATAGACGCTTGGCTGTCTGGTAGGAAGCAGAGTGCGAGAATAAAAGGGTCCTTCTCAGGATGGCAGCCTTGGACAAGTGGTGTTCCACAAGGCTCAGTTTTGGGACTACAACTCTTCACTTTATAAATAAACAATCTAGATGAAAGAACTGAGGACATTCTGGCTAAATTTGCAAGTGATGCAAAGATAGGTAGAGGGACAGGTAGCATTAAGGAGGCAGGGAGGCTGTAGAAGGATTTCAACAGGTTTGGAGAGTGGGCAAAGAAATGGCAGATGGAATACAACATGGAAAAGTGTGAGGTCATGCACTTTAGTTGGAAGAATAGGGGCATGGACTATTTTTTAAATGGGAAGAAAATTCAGAAGTCTGAAGTGCAAAGAGACTTGGGAGTTCTAGTCCAGGATTCTCTCAATGTAAACTTGCAGGTTGAGTCAGTAGTTAGGAAGGCAAATGCAATGTTGCCAATTATTTTGAGAGAACTTGAATATAAAAGCAGGGATGTACTTCTGAGACTCTATAAAGCTCTGGTCAGACCACATTTGGAATATTGTGCACAGGTTTGGGCCCCATATCTCAGGAAGGATGTACTAACCCTGGAGCGGGTTCAGAGGAAGTTCATGAAAATGGTCCCAGGAATGAAAAGTTTAACATATGAGGAACGTTTGAGAATTCTGGGTTTATACTCAAAGGAGGTTAGAAGAATGAGGAGCATAGATAGAGTAGATGTTAGGAAGATGTTTCCTTTGGACCTGGGGGCATAGCCTTGGAATGAAGGGAGGACCTTTTATAATGGAGATAAGGAGAAACTTCCTCAGCCAGAGCATGGTGAATCTATGGAATTTGTTGCTACAGAAGGCTGTGGAGGCCAGGTCATTGAGTATACGTAAAAGAGATAGATAGGTTCTTGAGTATCAAGGGGATCAAGGGTTAGAGGCAGAATACAGGAGAATGGGTTTGAGAAACTTATCAATCATGATTGAATGGTGGAGCAGACTTGATGGGCTGAATGGCCTAATTTCTGCTCCTATGTCTTCTGATCTTATGGTCTTATGGTCACCTGAGAGCTGGCTCTGAAGGAGCTGCATCTGTGTCACGGACTCTCCTTATGTAAATAAAGGGTGATTGGTAATGGAATACCGGGCTCTATGGAGTTATTTCAAGGTACACATCAAAAGCATTCTCTCATTTCAGTCACATCAGACATAGAGTCACAGAGTCATAGAGATGAACAGCACGAAAACAGACCCTTCGGTCCAACCCGTCCATGCTGACCAGATATCCCAACCCAATCTCGTCCCACCTGCCAGCACCCGGCCCATATCCCTCCAAACCCTTCCTATTCATATACCCCTCCAGATGCCTCTTAAATGTTGCAAATGTACCAGCCTCCACCACTTCCTCTGGCAGCTCATTCCATACACGCACCACTCTCTGCGTGAAAAAGTTGCCTTTTAGGTCCCTTTTATGTCTTTCCCCTCTCACCCTAAACCTATGCCCTCTAGTTCTGGACTCTCCAACCTCAGGGAAAAGACTTTGTCTATTTATCCTATTTATGTTCCTCATGATTTTATAAACCTCTATAGGGTCCCCCCTCAGCCTCTGACACACCAGGGAAAACAGCCATGACGGTATGAAATACACAGAACCTCCTTTTTAACTACCCCTCAGTTCGATGTACTATGGCAATGTGGGATGGGTCATATCCAGCATTCCCTCTCCATTCCTTTGTGGCTGAGCAGGCCTCTGAGGTCGACATTCGGAAATGGACGTCACTATGGCGATTGGTGTGCTGCTGTCAATCATCACGCATGTAACTTTGAAGAGGCTGCATGTTGTCCACAAGCTCTTACTGTTTTTAGCTTTCTGCTCTTACTAACTGAATACCCATTGCTGTAACACAGACCTTGCTCTATTCTCAGGGGCACTGCTTCAACCTTAGGATCTGTTCTAAGATGTCCAAACAGAAAACGGTTGCTTTTGGAGAGGAGCTTACTTCTTTCCTCTTTGCAGATTTTCAGTGTTTTGAATTGCCAAAACAAATCACAAACTCAGCCAAACCCAATATAATTAGCTTTCTATTTACCCTTTACCCATTAGTTATTCATCCCCTTGGCAACCTGAAGTTATGGAGACATTTCTTGCAATCTAATGAGGTTATAGTCCAGAAACTAATTTGCCCTTTATCAGAATACTTCCCTGATTCACCCTCAGCTTAAAGACCCATCACCGAAATATAAATGTAGGCTGTTCCCAGCTAGTGGATCATCATTTTGTAACCTATCTTACTCCCAAGATCCAAAACCACCTGTGATAGCTGTGACTCAAAGGAGCACCAGGTCGGATGATTGTAGGTTCTGAGTAAACTTCTAGAGACACAGGCCCAATATCCCATTGCAGTGACTGAGGAGATGTTACACTGTTGGAAGTGTTGGATTGTTTAGGATAACAGGGCTATGTCTGACCTCTCAGGGAAATTTCATGGCACCATTCAAAGCATGGCAGAGACTTTCTCCTTATTGCCCTTGGCCAATATTAATTCCTTAGCCAACATCTGTATAAGTAGGACATCTGCTTTCCTTTGATCCTTGTGGGATGATGCTGTGCAAAATTGACTGTTATGTTTTCTATTGAGTTGGTTTTAAGTTTCAAAAGAAACCTAACATTAGATGAGAAACTACATTTCTTAAATGTAAAAGCACAGTTACACTAGCTCACTGATTGGTATGTAAGTCCACACCCTGATTGGTTGAATTTATTATGGGGAACAAGGAAATGGCAGAAGAGTTAAATAGATACTTTGGCTCTGTCTTCACTGGAGAAGACACAAGCAATCTCCCAGTTGTAATAGTGGCTGAAGGACCTAGGGTAGTGAAAGAACTGAAGGGAATTTATATTAGGCAGGAAACTGTGTTGGATAGACTGTCAGCATACTTAAGGAGGTGGCTCTAGAAATCACGGACACATTGGTAATCATTTCCCAATGTTCCATAGAGTCAGGATCAGTTCCTGCAGATTGGAGGATGGCTAGTGTTGTCCCACTTTTCAAGAAAGGAGGGAGAGAGAAAACAGGAAATTACAGACCGGTTAGCCTGACGTCAGTGGTGGGAAAGATGCTGGAGTTAATTATAAAAGATGAAATTACGACTCATTTGGATAGCAGTAACAGGATAGATCAGAATCAGCATGGATTTACAAAGGGGAAATCGTGCTTGATTTAATCTTCTGGAATTTTTTAAGGATGTAACTATGAAGATGAACAAAGGAGATCCAGTGGATGTAGTGTACCTGGACTTTCAGAAAGCCTTTGATAAAGTCCCACATAGGAGATTAGTGAGCAAAATTAGGGAACATAGTATTGGGGGCTGGCTGACAGAAAGCAAAGAGTAGTGATAAACGGGTCCCTTACGGAATGGCAGGCGGTGACCAGTAGGGTACCACAAGGTTCAGTGCTGGGACCGCAACTGTTTACGATATACAAACATGTTATAGATGAAGGTATAAAAAGTGATATTAGTAAATTTGCTGATGACACAAAGCTGAGTGGCAGGGTGAAATATGAAGAGGATGTTATGAGAATACAGGGTGACTTGGACAGGCTAGGTGAGTGGACGGATGCATGGCAGATGCAGTTTAATGTGGATAAATGTGTGGTTATCCACTTTGATGGCAAGAATGGGAAGGCAGATTACTATCTAAATGGAGTCAAGTTAGGTAAAGGGGAAATACAACGAGATCTGGGTGTTCTTGTACATCAGTCAATGAAAGCAAGCATGCTGGTACAGCAGGCAATGAAGAAAGCTAAAGGCATGCTGGCCCTCATAACAAGAGGAATTGAATATAGGAGCAAAGAGGTCCTTCTGCAGCTGTACAGGGCCCTGGTGAGACCATACCTAGAGTACTGTGTGCATTTTTGGTCTCAAAATTTGAGGAAGGATATTTTGGCTACTGAGGGAGTGCAGCATAGGTTCACGAGGTCAATTCCTGGGATGGCGGGACTATCATATGTTGAAAGATTGGAGCGACTGGGCTTGTATACACTTGAGTATAGAAGGATGAGAGGAGATCTGATTGAGATGTATAAGATTATTAAAGAATTGGACACTCTGGAGGCAGGAAGCATGTTTCTGCTGATGGGTGAGTCCAGAACCAGAGGACACAGTTTAAAAATAAGGGGTGTAGGCCATTTAGAACAGAGTTGAGGAGAAACTTCTTCACCCAGAGAGTGGTGGATATATGGAATGCTCTGCCCCAGAAGGCAGTGGAGGCCAAGTCCCTGGATACTTTCAAGAAAGAGATGGATAGAGATCTTAAAGATGGTGGAATCACGGGTTATAGGGATAAGCAGGAACTGGATACTGATTGTGGATGATCAGCCATGATCATAATGAATGGTGGTGCTGGCTCGAAGGGCAGAATGGCCTACTCCTGCACCTATTGTCTATTGTCTGTTGACACTGTATGATATTGTGATTGCCAAAGGACTGTCTATCAACGTTAACATGAATACAAGTTTCTGGCACTGATTGCAATAAGGACATGCTCATAAATATTCAGTCAGTGTTCTTGTGCATGCAAAGGGAAGCTGCAAAGAAAGGATAGTGATAAAGCCTGCCAGTGACCATGGTACCTAGGTTTGCTGGAGAAACTCAATAGGTCTGGTAGCATCTGTGGAGAGAGAAACCATTGACTCTTTTCCGAGAACTCTTTCAGTTTGTGATCTGCATGCACATTTTTCCAATTGTCAGAGCTAACTTGTTAAATTTCCACCATCTGGAATCTTGTCATTATATACATTGCTAAGCACTCAAGAAAAAAGTATCCCAATTCTGAACAAAAATGAGAATTTATCACAAAAGTAAGTGATTGCTCCCGACGGGTACATTGTATTTTTTTCCCTTTAATTATGCTGTCATTGATCATTGGAGTGGCCCTAGCTATTGCACCAGTACTGGACGAGCAGTTGAAACTGTTTGATAACTGAGAGTGAGTGCACAGTATCGTGGTTCATTCATGCATGTCATTCGAATCCTTGCTGTTCTTTTAAACTGCTGGAGCAAATCAAATTAGGGAACCATTCACAGCCTCCTGCTAAGCTTAGATTCAAAGACAATTAAAGACAAGGATTTTACAGAGAATCTATTATAACAATGATTTTCCATGCCATTAGATGTGAAGCGAAAGACATCTGGCATTATTTCACATAGATCCAAATTGCTTTCCTATTTGAAAACTGAAAATGGTGGGAAAGGCACTGGAAGCTTGCTGACATCTAAAGAAGGAGCGGGTTCATATTTTAGGTTTGAAGATTGCATCGATTGACCAGCTCTGACTAAGTGTCAGACCATCTTATTTATCATGTAGTTCTGATCAAAGGGGGAAAGACCACTGTCTGTGGTCTTTCTGCTGAAGTTAAATGGGGATCCATTCAGTTATCTGACTCCCTTGATGCCTCAGTGCATGTAAATTTAGTCTTGTATGTGTAAAAGATGTTGTTGGTTTGTTGGATAGAGTTAAACAGCAATGTTTTTGTTTCCTCAATATGCAGCTGCATAGAAACGAACTGTGCTTGTGACTATCTGTAAACATTCAGTTCTTTTTATGAATAAAGTATATTTTTGAAATATAAAGAAATGTAGTTCTGAGTGAAGGTGCTTGACAGACTCTAGCTGGATGGTGAGCTAAATTGCCCAATCCAAGTGTGGTCAGGCAAGGGGATCACTTAACTCCACTTTGACCTCTGCCTTGTTTCTTAAGAAAGAGAGTGCCCAATGTGAGAAAAAAAAAATCTGACAATATAGTTGAGATCATGTCAAGATGTTGAATATCATTCTGCCCCTTTCCAAGGATGAAATAGACAGATCGTTTTGGGACAAATGCAGAGAATATAGGAGCAACTCAGCAGGTCTGGCAGCATCTATGGAGAGAGAAGCAGAGTTTGCGTTTTGAGCCCAGTATGACTCTTCTGTCAGGCAGTTTTGGAGGTTCTGCTAATCCCCAAAGCCTTTCCACGATCTACAATCTACTCACGAGCAAGTGAGGAGTGTGATGGAATGTTCTCCACTTGCCGGGATGGGTGAAACTCCAACAGCATTCAAGAAGCTCAGCACCATCCAGGACAGTGCATTCCTCATGTCATCTACACCCTTGACACTGAATCCCCTCAGCAAGAATGCACAATGTGTACTGCAGAAACTCAGTAGGTCTTTTGTCCTCAGCCAGCTGTCACAGTGAGATGCTCACCAGCTCCTGCTCCCACATACTTTCGAACACTGACATTTTCACCGAGTGAGTCAGTGAGTTGGTGGAGGCTGCAGGAAGCTGCCTGGCCAACGGTTCCTCTAAGACCTCGGTCCTAGCAACCTCTGAGCTCAAGGCAATGACTTCTGTCAGAGGAAGGTGTTTGTTCCCTGGAGCTGTACAACCAGCAAGGCATCAGGGTGAAAAGGTGTCATGACCAATGATTAGAGATGATGACACTGATTATGAAGTCAGTTTAATACTTTTTAAATTATTCATTCACAGTGTGATTCCTAGTGACCCTGGCTAGGGCAGCATTTATTACCCACACCTAATTATCCATAGGGCAGTTATGAATCAAACATATTATGGGTCTCACATGTAGGTCAGAGCAGGTAAGGACCGCAGTTTCCTTTGCTAAAAGACATTAGAGAACCAGATGGGGTTTCCTGACAATTGTATTGAATTCCACCATCGTAGGATTTGAACCCACACTCCCCAGAATATCATCTGGGACTCAGGATTCACAGTCCAGAGATAAATCCATGAGACCATTGCTTTCCCAATGCCAGCCATATAGAAAGCATGGGTGTGCTTTGCAGGACTGCTGCAAGGACCTAAGCTCATAGGGACAGGCATCGACTCACAGATTGGACCAGGTTATGTCTCTGGGTTACTTGATTGCTCTCTTAGCACTTGCTCACTCAGTGACAGCCCGCATGCTTGCAGCATTCATACCTTGCCTTATTAAAGGAATGAAGAGTGGTAGGTTGGGACTACTCTCCTAAGACTTTGAGACATGGCAGCCTGCTTGCTGCTCGTGAAATGAGCGACTGGCACATGGCCTCGATGTGAAATTACTGCCATACTATTGTCCGACCTCTTGACCGAGGACCGCTGAACAACAAGAAAGGCTGCCTAGTGTGTGACTGTGTGAATCAGCACAGTAAGGCAAGGTATGGCTGCTGCAAGCATGCAGGTTGGCACTGAGTGAACAAGTACTAAGAGAGCAAGTGAGCAGCCCAGAGCTGTAGCCTGGTTCAATCTGTGAGTTGGTACCTGTCCCTATGCACTCAGTGTCCTTGCAGCAGCCCTCCAATGCTGGTTGCTTCCTGCAATGCAAGTCCATGCTTCATAAGTAGCCTGCAAGTGAATCAGCCAGGAGCCGTGATGGGAGTGAGGGCGTGGCAGATGTTGGATGCCAATGTCTGTGGATGAAGGGTGCATGTGGCTTGTGCCCGTGGGTCATGTCCTGAGATAGTGTTTGATGCTGAGCAACCTGGAGGATCCCCCTTGCCAGTGGTCAGCTGAAGGTACCAGGACCTGCTCTGAGTGCTATGATGAGAACTACTAACACCCCAGCTTGTTCGGCACATTTGGAAGTTTAGTATCAATGAGGTGAATTGTGGTGTTAATAAAGTGTTTAACAAGTTTAATGCCCCCTCTTAATTGGCCTACTGAGAAACAAGCCTCACTGCTCGGCAGCTATGTGAATTCAGCAAGTTGCTGCTGAAGTGGAGATGGATCTTCAGACACTTCCCGTCAGATTCTGCCACAAATCACAGCATAGCCTCTGTCACTCAGACCCCTGTACGATTCCACTCATAGTTATGTCCCCTTACTCCAGTCAAACTTGATGAAGATGAGAATTCCATCAAAAAGTAAGGCACTCAACATAAGATGTAATCTAATGCAAGTATTATAAGGAGGAATTGTCTGTGGTTTCTGCTTATGAGTCTTAGTTGATTCCAATATTTTTGCACAATGAAAATACTAATTGAAATAAAAATCAATTAATTACATTTTAAACTGGTTTATTTTCATAATTCTTTTGCTGCTGGATTTGAATTGAGACATTGTGGTTGGGGAGGCGTGATATTAATCCTTCACATCAGGCATAATCCAGGGTGCCTGGACAGAATGGAGTGTGACCATCAGATAAACCTCTGCCAGTTAAATCTGCCCCCTGAACACAGCTCACGTCCCTTCACCTGAATATTTAACTTTGCATTTAGTTGAAAAGTGTAAGTACTTTGTAAGGTGTTTGTTATGTGTTTCGCTATTTGTTGTACATTTTGCTATTTGTTATACATTTTGTTATTTGTTGTACGTTTTGTTATTTGTTTTACATTTGATGTCTTTGAGATCCCAGATGTTGTCATAATCAGAACATTAGGCTTGCAAAGTTTAGACTTTTTTCTGTTTAATTCTAATTTGTTACATTGTCAGTCTTCTGAAAGTTTTGACATCCAAGACTCTGTAATCTTCAGTGAAGATTACAAGCATCTGAAAACAAGAGTTTGGAGTCTTTTATTGCTGCTAACCAGAGAGCTGCTTCTGTGATGTATCTGTCCCCACAGTCTGTCATTGTTGCAGCAATGGGCTTTTTATCTTTAATGGGGTATTTGTACCAGATGAGACAATACTTATGTTAGCTCCCATAACATAATTTTTACATATATCCTTCATTGTGTCATGTAGCAAGTGGCCCCAGTAAAATGGAGTTTGAGAATTTTATAACAGTAAGTCACATGCCATGACATGGTTATGATATCATAAGCATGATCTTTGTTAATGGAATGCCATCTGTGAGACTGAATACAACAGGCTGGTGCCATCACACACAAAACTCTCATTCACCAATGCAGCTAGGACACTTACACACACACTTTGTTCCTGGCTGATAGCTTCTGGTTCTTCACTGACAAAACAATAATATTAAATAGTACGTAAGCAGGCTGTCTTTGGAAATGCATTGGTGCATGCACTTAAAGATGTCAACTCGTCTACAGGATCAAAGAGTTCAGTGCCTCACCAGCAGCATGTGAGATTGGTCTGTGAATGTCAACCATTCATTTGGTATAGAAAACATCACAGGCAAAACATGACCCTGCCAACATAGAATATCTTCATTGTCCAGATACGTGCCAATGATTAGGTGAGACGGTCCATTATTTAATACCCCTCCCTAGCCCAAGGACATTAATGATCTCTTTCTGCCATATTCTTGCTACTGTCTCTTTAGGACCAGGTTACTCAACGTGCTAACTCACTAAATGGCCCATTAATATATTCATAGAGTCCATACAATGTGGAAGCAGGCCATCGCATCCCACTGAAGGACATCCGAACCAGACCCATCCCCCTACCCTATATTTCCTACGGCTAACTCACCTAGCCTGCACATCTCTGGACACTGTGGGCAGTTTAGCAAGGCAAGCCCACATCTTTGGGAGGAAACCAGAGCACCCAGAGGAAACCCATGTGGACACAGAGAGAATGTGCAAACTCCACACAGACATTGCCTGAAGATGGAATCGAACCCAAGTCCCTGACATGTGAGACAGCAAAGCTAATCACTGAGCCACCGAGCTGCTATTCAGGATCCTCTCGCTGGAATGTCCAGCAATCTAAACGTTAACAATGCTTTGACTATCTGAGGGGAGACACACTAGAGACACTTCACGAGGATGGTTCCCGTAATGAAAGGGGTTTATTATGAGGAAACAGGTCGGGTCTATACTAGAAGAATGAAAGGCGACCTTATTGAAACACATATTTCTGACGGGGCTGGCAGGGTAGATGCAGAGACGATATTTCTCTGTGCATGGGCATCTAGAACAAGAAGACACAGTTTTGAAGTAAGGGACCTCCCATTTTAGACAGAGATGAAGAGGAATTCCTTCTTTTAGAAAGTTGTCAGTGTATATAATTCTCTCCCCTGATGAGTGGCAATGGCTGTGTTATTGACCTTTTTCAAATTAGACAGATTTTGGATTGACAAAGGAGAGAATGGTTATGGTTGGCAGAAAGGTGGGGATGAGGTGACATCAGAAAGTGCTGGCTTGAGGGATGAATGGATTACTCACACACCCAAGTTCTTATGATGTTACTAAACATGTCAGATATACATTTAATTAAAACGTAACAGCTGTGCACAATCATGGAATATTAAGCATCGAGCTAACATCTGTTCTGCTAATTGTCTGTGGAAATCTAAAAGTAAACAGTTCTTGAAAGAAAATGATACTTTTGTTTTCACAAAGACTGATGGTGAAAACATGGCTTGGAAATGTTTGTAATATTTTCTCTGCACTCTTTAATTTGATTGCAACATAGGGCCAGCATTTTGCTGTCAGATTCATGGCACTCCCAAATGCTCCTGGGAAAACAATACTGTAACTTCAGGTCAGAGGTCAAGACTCAGTTTATATCCAAAGGCCATAAACCATTACATTTCTCTGCAATTTGCTTTGCAAAAGCAGCATTATGTTACCTGTGACACTATTGCTCGCTATTGACTAGCATAAGATTGTTATGTTCATACTGTAAAGTTGTGATAGTCCCTAAGGACTAGAGGACTGCTCCCTCACTAGAGAGAGAGAGACAATTGGTGGTCTTTTCCTTTAATTATGTCATAGCTATCTTATTACTAACTTATTTCGTACACATTGTTGGTAATGCTACTACTTTTCCTTTTATTCCTCTTTTGTATCCAAGCTTTGTGACTGGGTACATGTGCCTAAGATGGTGCCATTACAGGTAGCCATTGTAAAAACATTTCACTGTATCCCTGTATGTCAGTATGAAGTACACATGATAATCATTGATATTCTATTCTATTCTTTGTTGGCTGCTCATGTCATTGATATGTTTGTGTACGCTTGGGTGACTTTCAGCAATGCCACTGTTGTGTCACCTGGATCATGTTCCAGGGTCTGGTATAATCTGAGTGCCTCAGGCAAGGGCTTAGATCAAGAAGGCAAGACCATCATGGTGACCTCAGCTATTGCAGGAATTCAACCTATGGTAGTGATATCACAATGCATTAAAAACCAGCTATCCAGCCGACTGAGCTAACCACCCGCCCCAACCCTAAATAGATAAGAACTAAATGCACTAGAAATTTTCTTTTATTCTTTTACTGGATAAACACATTGCTGGCTAGGTCATCATTTTTGGTTCATCCCAATTAGCCTTCGAGAAGCTGGCTTATGGTACAGGTATACCCAGAGCGCTGTTTCAGGATTTTGAATAGTGACAATTAACTAACAGCTCCAAGCCAGGATGGTGAGTGCCTTAGAGAAATGCACCCGTTACACTTGACCTTCTCAGTAGTGAATCTTGTGGGTTTAAAAGGTGCTGTCTGAGGAGATTTAATGAATTGTTCCAGAGCATCTTGTAGGCAATGACTTATTATGCCACAATGACATGATATGCTGATGATCTACAGCTAACAAACTGTGATACTTACATTAACTCCCACAAGGAACAGACAGGATTTGGGTCATGTAGCACTGAAGATTGCAATGAATGCCTCTTGATGGAGTACAGGTTTTTTAGGATGCAAAGTTATAGCACATTTCTACAGGCTCCTGTATCAATTTTGACTTTCAGGCTGTATCAGCCTCTCTTTTGATACTGACAGTTGTAAGGAATTCACATATTACTGTATACTGTCTATATAGTGCATGAGGTTGGCTACATGCAACACTTGGTCATCCTCCAAATTTTGCTTTTCCCTTTATTGGCTGTTCTTGTCATTAATGTGTTTGGGTAACTTACAGTGATGTCAATGTTGTGCCACCTGGTCATATTTCAGGGTCTAGTTTGGTGTTTGCAACCAGAATTTTGTACCCAATATCCTTTGGTGCCACAGATCACGTTGCAGATGTGAGAAAATGCCAAAGAGTTTCTGGAAGGGTGGGACAAATGGCATCTATGAGAGCTCTTGCTAGTTTAGTGCCACTTTTCTGACTGTAACAATAGTTTTATTCTTGTGTGGATTCAAAGACCTCGTGGTTTTATCGTTAGCCTATTAGTCTGGACAGGGAGAAAGTGAGGACTGCAGATGCTGGAGACCAGAGTTGAACAATGTGATGCTGGAAAAAAACAGCAGGCCAGGTAGCATCTGGGGAGCAGGAGAATCGACGTTTCGGGCATAAACCCTTCTTCAGGATTCCTGAAGAAGGGCTTATGCCTGAAACGTCGATTCTCCTGCTCCTCGGATGCTGCCTGGCCTGCTGTGTTTTTCCAGCATCACATTTTTCAACTATTAATCTGGACAGCCAGGTAATGATGTGGTGACCCACGTTCAAATCCTGATGTGGCAGATAGTAGTATTTTAGCTCAAAGAAAGTATAAAATTATGAGTCTAATGATGAACATGAATCCATTGCTGATTGTCAGGAAAAAAAAATATCTGGTTCACTAATGTCCTTTAGGAAGGGACATCCTTACCTGATCAGGCTTAGATGTGACTCCAGATCCTCAGCAACATGGCTAACTCTTAACTGTCCCAATTAAGGATGAGCAATAAATGCTGGTCCAGCCATTGGTGCCAAATCCCTTGAATGAATGAAAATAAAATAAAGCAGATATTAGATGCTGGCCAACTATGTGGCTTCATGCAAGTGTCCACCTTCCCACAACATGTCAACAGTGTTGTCCTTTCTCTTGCCCAGAAGAACTTTCCTGATGGCTTTGATTGGATTAGAGGTGATTACCAACTTGATTAACCTCTCTGTAAGTTCTTTTTTTTTGGAGAAGTCACACACATTGCCTTTGCTAAGGCACCTGGCACCAGATAGACCCTTGATGTTTCTAATGTTACCACTTGACTTGGGGGCTAATGCTCCCAAAGTTGACTCATACCTTGAGCTGGTTCTCAAGTCCTCTTCAGAACATATCTGAATCTTTTTATTGTCCTCAGAAAGACAGGAAGTATTTATTTTGCAAAGCCCTTCTTACCAATATCAAGCAATATTTTAAGAGAACTCCTCTCAGGATCATTTATGGCTTGATCTGCAAACTAAAGCTGAATGTATTTCTAAATATTTGTCATTTGACGATGACATCATTCACTTCCCAACCTATTGTCAAATCCCTTGCTGTCTATTTATTTTGTTGAAGGTCTTTTGTTTTTACTGAAGTAGAGTGCGGTTTGTTTGTCCTTCTTTTACTTCTTTAGATGTGCTATCCTTTTATTTTTTTCTTCTTTTGCTATTATTTTATTTCTAATGGTTGTAACATCTTGAAGAAAGTTTGCCGTGTTTGTGTCTATGCCTTTTGAGAGGTAAAGACTTGTATTAGCAGATTTCATTCACAAGATGGAGATTTCAACAAATAAGCAGTGATGATATGACACCAGCATTGAACTGATGGAATCAACCAACCAACGTAGACAGGTAATCTTCTTCTGGTTACATTGTGATCCCAGCTGATGTTACTTCCAGACTAATTAGATCCCACACTGTAATCTGCCTTGATGGATTAATTTTTTAAAAATTAAATGGAATGATCTTTCACTTAACTGCAAACACACAATGGTGCAGATTTGTTTTAACAATAGAACATAATTTTATCATGCAAAAGAAATGAAGATGGAATAAAAACCAAGATAGAAACCAAGTTATTTATGTACAAAACAATTTGAGATATTTATAGATTGAAATATATCTTGAAATATAGTCCCATCTATTTCCAAAGCTATCACTTTATAGTGCTCAAATACTAGAGAAAGAGTTCCCTTCTCTATCACATCTATGGGTTTGCTTTTCCTTTTTTCTTTCAAATCCTGATCATAAGCCATCCCCTTGAATAATGATATGACTGACCTTAAACTTCCTTAGTGGTAAATAGACCATGAAAGATTCTAACCAAACACTTTTGGTCTGGAATTTTCAAAGCAAAACCCTTACCAATTATTCTGCACTAACTCCATTCCTAAGAAGAACCCATTCTCATGACTAATCTCGGTTAGGTTTTCTGCAAACTAAAAGCAAAAATTTTCCAGTCTATCAACTTCTCACCCAAGCAAAAATAAATCACTTCTTGATTCTCCAAAACCAAAAAACAAGCTAATAACTTTCAATATTTGACTCTCTTTGATCTTAAAACATTCACAATGCAAACAATTTCCGAATAATTCAATGTAAAAGTCTAAATAAATGAACTATATCCCACTTTATATCACACTGGAAATTTTTTTCTTATTGCTTATAACATTGTTTTCTAACAAAACTATAGGCTTAAAGTTAACTGTGACTTCAATTCCCAGTCTAGGAAATCTGATAGCTTTTTTCAGGAACTTTCAGACATCCACATTTAAATGTTCTCAGCTTCAATTGACCTCTTCAAGGTTTTATCCAAATATTTCAATTCCTAAATAAAAACTGAAAGAACTTCAGATGCTGTAAATCAGAAACAAAAACACAAATTGCTGGAAAAGCTCAGCAGGTCTGGCAGCATCTCCCCTTCCTGGGGTCTGCTTTATATAACCATCTTCATTCAAAGATTCTTCAAAACTGTCCAAAATGAAACCAAAACTGAGAGGTTTCTCTCTCCAAGCTATGTGTTTTCCTTTAAGCTTTCAGAAAAAGTCAGAAATTTCTAACAGAACCTTGGTACATAATTATTTACTTTGCTGAGTCATAGATCAATCTAATGTGCACAAAAACTCATTAAAACGTATTAAACTGAAGGCTTACTCTCACAAACTGTTTTAAAATAAATCACCATGGCTACAGAAAAGTTTAGAAGTTCATTTTTAACCTTGACTACAGACAAAAAAACATATAAAAGAAAACTGAAAATTCCAAATTCAAAGTAAATTATATTAAATGTATGTCTACATCACAGGAGCATAAAGGTCAGTCAGTCTTGTGGCCATGTAAGTTGGAGATATGTACTGACGTGAACCTTTTGATCATCTGAATATTTTATGATCCAGGTTGTCTGATCTGCAGTGAGGTTTCTTTTATAAGCAATTACTGGTGCTTACAACCACCATTATATGGTGTAGCACAACACGCTGATGATCTATCATTATTTTGCTTCATACTTTGGTGAGCTCACTTTATATAAATGAAGTGTTTTTTAACAACAGTAAATCTTCTTGATTGGCACTGAAAATTAAATACTCTTTGAATTTTATGTGAATGTTTTAAAAATATTTACAATTTTATCTCACTTTCCTTTCTGCCACATTTCTCGCTCTCGCTCTCTCTTAACACAATGTTGCTTTCTTTTTCTTTAATTCTTTTTCCATACAAGAGTAACCTGAAAAATTACAAACTGGTGAACCATGCGTCATAGAGTCATACAGTCATAGAGATGTACAACATGGAAACAGACCCTTCGGTCCAACCCATCCATGCCGACCAGATATCCCAACCCAATCTAGTCCCACCTGCCAGCACCTGACCCATATCCCTCCAAACCCTTCCTATTCACATATCCATCCAAATGTCTTTTAAATGTTGCAATTGTACCAGCCTCCACCACTTCCTCTGGCAGCTCATTCCATACATGTGCCACCCTCTGCATGAAGAAGTTGCCCCTTAGGTCTCTTTTATATCTTTCCCCTTTCACCCTAAACCTATCCTCTCTAGTTCTGGACTCCCCCACCCCAGGGAAAAGACTTTGCCTATTTACCCTATCCATGCCCCTCATGATTTTATAAACCTCTATAAGGTGACCCCTCAGCCTCCGACGCTCCAGGGAAAACAGCCCCAGCCTGTTTAGCCTCTCCCTCTAGCTCAAATCCTCCAACCCTGGCAACATCTTTGTAAATCTTTTCTGAACCCTTTCAAGTTTCACAATATCTTTCTGATAGGAAGGAGATCTTAGGGATAGGATTTACTTTGTGGGCGGCACGGTGGCACAGTGGTTAGCACTGCTGCCTCACAGCACGAGAGACCCTGGTTCGATTCCCACCTCAGGCAACTGTCTGTGTGGAGTTTGCACGTTCTCCCCATGTCTGCGTGGGTTTCCTCCCACAGTCCAAAAATGTGCAGGTTAGGTGAACTTGCTAAATTGCCTGTAGTGTTAGGTGAAGGAGTAAATGTAGGGGAATGGGTCTGGGTGGGTTGCTCTTCGGAGGGTCGCTGTGGACTTATTGGGTCGAAGGGCCTGTTTCCACACTGTAAGTAATCTAATTCTAAAACTTGGAAGAAAAAAAATCAATTCCCAGGGACATAGGTTTGAGGTGAAATGGGTAAATTTAAAGGAGATGTTAAAGCAGGTTTTTTTACACAGAGGGTGGTAAGTGCCTGGAAGAGGTAGTGGAGGTGGATGCAATAGCAACATTTAAAAGGTATCTTGGTAGATTTATGAATAGGCAGCGAACACAGGGATACGGCCCATTTAGAGGCAAGTTTTAGTTTAGAAAGGCATTGCATATCTTGGTGGGCTGAAAGGCCTGTTCCTCTACGGGACTGTTCTTTATTCTTTGTTTTTTATACCTGATTTGACATTGAATTCACACCTTTCATGTCAGTTCTTATGCTGTTTATTTCCCGATTCTTAAATTGCGCTGATCTGGAGATATCTTGCTGCCCATCTTGTTCACAGAGGATTCAGATGCCCACATTGTATCATTATTAGCTTACATTTCCAACAACGTTTTGGACAAACGACTTTTCAGACTTTTCAGTCTGAGTAATGGTTGAGACCATTAAGTTCCTTGTCACTGCAAAACCTGGTCCATTTAACATCTTCCCTGCAGCTCCTACAAACTGGAATGGGAGTTGATTTACAAGGACGCTGCATGCAAACAACGTTTCCAAAATTAATATGATCATGGTTTTTCTGACTGGTATAAATGAAATTTGCTAATTTTTATTCAGCCACTTGGCAAAGGCATTATCAAGTATTCCTGTAACTTGGCAGGAGTTAATTGGAGTCACATTCTTGTTATGACTCAGAGAAGCTTAATTAAAACTGATCAGACTCCATAAATAAAAGCCTTTGGCTAGAGAACATCCATGGTGTCAGATAATGTAAAGGCATCACAACTGAAAGCATAGCCTTAGAGACGTCACAAACTCTCAGTGTCATGCCTCGAGATATCACACCTTCAGTGCTGTGTATCCTTCAGATGACAACAATTCCCAGCTCAGATAAACAAAGACATTTCTGCAACAACACATGAAAAGAAAATAAGCAGCAAAATCCAGCAAAAACTGGAGTGGTCAGGTTACTAAGAATTACTAGATGCTGTGAGCCGGTAAGTGCCACAAATTCAACAGTCAAGAGCTTGGGATACCATTCCATGTTTCCTCACGTTGGGATAACATAGGTGTTTCACAGGGCTGGTAAGCCAGCATTCCATGTTGGTGCTTTGGACTCACGGGTTCGAAACCCACCAGTGCAACTGGAGGAATTTGTATTTGAATCGGAAACAAATCTGGAATTGAAAGCTGTTTTCAGTCATGCTGGAATCACCAATGGCAGTGTACCTACCTCTGAGATACAAGACCCAGTTTCAAATCCCATCAGCTCCAGAGGTGGGGAATAACATCTCTGAACAGGTTGATTAGAAAATATCAGAAACAAATGTGGTAAAAGCCCAGCTCATTTGCTAATGTCTCTTTTGAGAAGAAAAGCTTTCATCTTTACCTTGACTTCCCAGCATTTGACCCACATCAATGCAATTGACCCTTAACTAACCTCCAGAATAGCCCAGTAAATCACTTTGTTCAATCCCAATTGGGGATGGATAATAAATGAAGCTTCTTGAGTGTTGCTGGAGCTCTACCTATCCAGGCAAGTGTGAAGCATTCCCTCACACACCTGACTTGGGCCTTGTAGATGGCTTCGGGGAGTTAGGAGCTGAATTCCTCGCTGCAGAATTCCTAACCTCTGACGTGCTCTTCTAGCCACTGTATTCGGGGAGATCAACTGCTATTCAATGGTAACCTCCAGGATGTTGATAGTGGAGTCGTGAGTGATGGTAATGCGACTGAATATCATGAGCAGAGGCATTATTTTCTCTTTTGTTGGATACCTTGTTAGGTATCTGAAATAGAGTCATAGAATCATACAGCATAGAAACAGACCTTTCAGTCTGACTCATCTGCGCCAACCGGATATCCTAATCTAATTTAGTTCCATTTGCCAGCAATTGGCCCAAATCCTTCTGAACCCTTCCTATTCATGTACCCATCTGGATACCTTTTAAATGCTATAATTGTACCAGCCTCCATCACTTCCTCTATCAGCTTGTTCCATACACACACTACCCTCTGTGTGAAAAAGTTACCCCTGAGATCCTTTTTAAATCTTTACTCTCTCACCTTAAATCTATATTGCCTAGTTTTGGATTCTCCCATCCGAGGAAAAAAGCCTTGGCTATTCACCCTAACCATGCCCCTCATCATTTAGTAAGGTCACCCCTCAGCCTCCAACCCTCCAAGGAAAAATGCCCAGCCTATTCAGCCTGTCCCTGTACCTTAAACTCAGCAGTCCCAGCAAATTCCTTGTAAATCTTTTTTGCACCATCTCAAGTTTAACAACATCCTTCCTATAGAATGACATTCAGAATTGTATGCAGTATTCCAAAAGTGGTCTCACCAATGTCCTGTACAGCTGCAACATGACCTCCTAACTCCTATGTTCTGACCAATGAAGCCAAGTGTGCAAATACCTTCTTCACCACCCTATCTACCTGCAACTCCACTTTCATGGAACTTTGAACCTGCACCCCCGAGGTCTTTTTGATTGATAAAACTGGTCAGGGCGCCTACATTAAACGTATAAACCCTGCCCTGATTTGCCTTACCAAAACGTAACACTTCACGTTTATCCTTGTTTGCCTAATATGTTTACCTCTCTCTATCTCTGGGCACTCCATCCATGCACTCTGTTCTCCCTCTGCCACCACCGCCCTCCCCATCCTGGTTCAAGACTCACCTACTCCAGAGGTGTATGATAATACCTCTGAGCAGATTGATAAGAGATGTATATTCTACCAACCCCACCTCCCCCCAACCCCGCTCCTGCTCCCCCACTCCCCCTGGCTATTTTTGATTCTCATGAAAGGTCACTGTATTGAAAATGCCAACTCAGCTTTGTCTCTACAGAGGCTGCCGAACCTGCTGAGCTTCTCCAGCAATTTCTGTTTTTGCTTTAATTTATTTGCAGGTTGTCCAATTACCCACCCTACCTCCCCCCTGCAATGCCCCACCCCCCCAAAGAATCTAGGGCTCCTCAAGTATCTGTGTCTGTGGACTTAAGGTCACAGGCGAAGGTTTGAGAGGTTCCTACACTCCTGTCTCTACTTCCAGCTGAGTCAGAATTGATATATTTCATTAAACAACTCGGAGCCCTGTACCTGCCTGTAGGGTCGCTGCTGATTACTGCACTGATCCAGCTGAAACTCATCTCCGACTGATATAACCTCGGAGCAGCACAAGGGCAATTTACCACATTAGAAAGAGTCATAATCATATTTGTAAGTTGGACAGAGCGTTTTGTCAGTGCTGAAATTTATTTCACACTCCTATAGCTGCTGGGAGGAATCGGAGACTGAGGCAGAATCAATCAAGTAAACAGAAAGCTTGATGCAAGGATTACAAAGTGAGAATAAAGAGACCACAGAGTGACTTGTTTATAAAGGGTACAAGATGTAAGGAGTATAGGACAGCATCTTTTACTCATTTTTCATTTTAGTCTCTCTGATAAGGAAATCATTCTTAAATGATACGGACTGATTGTAACTTGATGATGTTTGCTCCCTGACCTGAAACAGCCCACCCATCTTTTCCTGGGATCAATTCATCAGGATAGGCAAAAGTGAGGACTGCAGATGCTGGAAACCAGAGTCTAGATTAGAGTGATGCTGGGAAAGCACAGCAGGTCAGGCCGCATCCAAGGAGCAGGAAAATCGACGTTTCGGGCAAAAGCCCTTCATCAGGAATATTTCTGATGAAGGGCTTTTGCCTGAAACGTCGATTTTCCTGCTGTTTGGATGCGGCCTGACCTGCTGTGCTTTTCCAGCACCACTCTAATCTAGACTCATCAAGACTTGATGCTTGGAAACAGCTATTCAGCTCTGTCTCTCTATGTGCCTGAGTTGATTTAGACGTTGTGTGGCTCTAGAGTGATATGGAGGCTTGGAATGAGTTTTTATTTATTTTCCTTCACAAGGTGAAGGCGTCCTTGGCTCAGCCATCATTTATTGCCTGTCCCTAATTGCCCAGAGGGCAGTTAAGAGTGAACCACGTTTCTGTGGGCCTGGAGTCACATGTAGGCCAGACCAGGTAAGGATGGTAGCTTACTTCCTTAAAAGGCATTAGTGAACCAGATGGGGTTTTCCTGGCAATCAGCAATGGTTTCATGGTCATTATTGCATTCTGAATTCCAGATTAGTAGTGAATTCAGTTTCCACTATTTACAGTGGCAAGATTTGAACATTATCTGGGTTTCTGGGTTAACAGACGAGCGATAGGCTGCCATCTTTCCATCACCTTTCTATATAGAGCTACTGATGTAGGGAGGCTTTGAGAGGTAACCTAGTGAGTCTCAGGATAACAAAATCCTCTAAGAATCATAAAGATGTACAGCACAGAGAGAGGGACCCTTCAGCCCATCGACTATAGAAGTTAAAAAAAATCTAACTATTCAAAACTTATTTTCCAGCATTTTGTCCATTGGCCTAGATGCCTTGGTACTGCAAGTGTGCATCTAAATACTTCTTCAATGAGATGAGGGTTTCTGCCTCTACATCTCTTACTACCCCTTACCTTAAATCTATGAGCCCTCCAACAAATGGAAATGTCCTTTCCTGTCTATTCTAAGTCTCTCATGACTTTATACACCCCTCAATCATGTCACCTCCCTCAGTCTCCTCTGCTCCAAGGAAAACAACGCCGGTTTGTCCAAACTCTCTTAGAGTCATGGAGTCATAGAGATGTACAGCATGGAAACAGACCCTTCAGTCCAACTCGTCTATGCCAACCAGATATCCTAAATTAATCTAATCCCATTTGTCAGCACTTGGCCCAAATGTTCTAAATCCTTCCTATTCATGTGCCCATCCATTTAAATGTTGTAATTCTACGAATCTTCACCATTTCCTCTGGCAGCTCATTCCATACATGCGTGAAAAAGTTGCCCCTTAGGTCCCTTTTAAATCTTTCTCCTCTCACCCTAAACCTATGACCTCTAGTTCTGGACTCCCACAACCCAGGTCTATTTACCTCATGCCCATCATGATTTTATAAATGTCTGTAAGATTACCCCTCAGCCTCCAATGCTCCAGGGAAAGCAGCCTCAGCCGATTCAACATCTCCCTATATCTCAAATCCTCCAACCCTGGCAATATCCTTGTAAATCTTTTCTGAACCCTTTCATGTTTCACAATATGCTTCCTAGAGGAGGGAGACCAGAATTGCACACAATATTCCAACTGTGGCTCTCTTCATAACTAAAGTCTCCAGCTGAGGCAAACATTCAGACCGCCCACCCTCTTCACCTTACCACTATCATAGTTCCCAAATTGATCATCTTACTTCGCACGTCCGAAAGAGAAACCCGTGACAAAGAACAAGCACAATTTGGAAGCAATAGTCTTAGACATGGGTTTCTATTGTTAGACGAATGATTAAAGTATTTTCTTAGCAAAATAGAGGGGAATTAAAGGTGAGTCTGCCAATATAATTGTAATGTCACAGGAGTACTAAACCAAAGTCCCAGGCTAATGCTATTGATTAAATGGGTTCAAATCCCATAGTTGGTCCTTGGTGAAATTTGAATGCAATGAAAATCTGGAATTAAAAGACACTTAACTAAAGACAAATGTGTAACCAATGTCTTTTACCATAAAAATATCAATCACGTTCACTCTTGACCTTTAAGGAAGGAAACCTCCTGCCCTTACCCCGTCTGAACTACATCTGACTCCAAACCACAATAACATGGCTGACTCTTAACCACCCTCCAGAATGACTCAGTTCAAGAACAATAAAGAGAGTGCAATAAAAGCTTACCCAGCCAGTGGCACTCACATCCCATGAACGAATGAATCTTTGGTGGAAAAGTCTAGAATAAGTTGGGGAGGCAATGGCAGAAGCTCAAAATTACAGCCCCTTCAGGGGTGATGTTAAGAAGCACTTCTCACATCGAGACTTGTTGTGGTAATGTAGAATCTCTTCACCCCTCAAAAGAAGTTGTAGTGGGCATAGATCATTTGGAAATTTAAAAACCTAAACTTGATAGATTTCTGTTAGGCAAGAGATATGAAGGAAGGTGGAACTGAGATCAGTCAAAGTGGTTATGTTACAACAAGACAATTGAAAAATAAAACATGCTCAAGTAATACTCACCCTCCACCCCATCTTTTCCAGAGGAAATATTCAAGTGGATTTTGCTCTGCTAGCAGACAGTTTATGCAATGGAAGGACACATTGGACATGGGCGGCACGGTGGTACAGTGGTTAGCACTGCTGCCTCACAGTGCCTGAGACCCGGGTTCAATTCTCGCCTCAGGCGACTGACTGTGTGGAGTTTGCACATTCTCCCCGTGTCTGTGTGGGTTTCCTCCGGGTGCTCCAGTTTCCTCCCACAATCCAAAGATGTGCAGGTCAGGTGAATTGGCCATGCTAAATTGCCTGTAGTGTTAGGTAAGGGGTAAATGTAGGGGTATGGGTGGGTTGCGCTTCAGTGGGTCGGTGTGGACTTGTTGGGCCGAAGGGCCTGTTTCCGCACTGTAATCTAATCTAATCTAGAAATTTGCATACCCTCTCCTATTGCTGATACAAGCCTCCATTTTCAAATTTCTTAAATGGCTCCTGACAGATTAGACCACCTGTTGGCAGCAAGATGTTGAAAAAAAGAAATTTGTTCCATGTTTAAACAAACAATTTTCCTCCATGATTAATGGGGTAAATGCACGAAATAATTGTAGGGTCTAAATGGCTTGAGAGTTCAAAGTGTAATGCTTTTTCAAAGTTTTGAATTTTATATTTACTGTCAAAAGGAGGGACAGTAGTGATGAGAACATTCAAAAGGAAATAAACTTAAAGCCACCAATTAATATTCTTTGTCCATTCCCATCTGCTTGAAATTTTCAAGAGTTAATCAAAAATGAGCAAAAATCATACTACAATTATAAAGAAATCAAGACTTCAGTTCTGCCATAAATTGGAATATTTATTTTATCTACACCTTGGGTGTTCCCTTCTCACACCCTGAATGTGCTGGTTTGTTGTTGATATTGATCCTCATTAGCGTCTCTTCATGTTTATTTTAATTGTGTGGGAACACTGTCCATTAGCCTTGGCAGTCGAAAAGTGTGGTGCTGGAAAAGCACAGCCGATCAGGCAGCATCCGAGGAACAGAAGAGTCGACATTTCAAGCATAAGCTCTTCATCTTTTGCTCAAAACATCGAATCCCCTGCTCCTCGGATGCTGTCTGACCTGCTGTGCTATTCCAACACCACACTTTTTGACTCTGATCTCCAGCATCTGCAGTCCTCACTTTCTCCATTAGCCTTGGCAGCCTATACTGGGACATATCCGTGTAGTTTATCCTCACAAATCTTTGGAGTGGGACTGTGAACCCAGAGCACTTTTGTTTGAGGAGTGATTTGTAGATTTTGTCAATCCTTTGATATTAGGACAGGTGACAAAGAGGTAGGCTTTAAGGAGCTGGTGAATGTGAGGAAGGGAGATTTAGCAAGGGGAACTTCAGAGTTTCAGGCCTTAAATATGGCCAGTAGTGACAGAGTAAATAAAATCAGAGATGTACAAGAGGTTAGAACATAGAACATAGAACAATACAGCACAGAACAGGCCCTTCGGCCCACGATGTTGTGCCGAACTTCTATCCTAGATTAAGCACCCATCCATGTACCTATCCAAATGCCGCTTAAAGGTCGCCAATGAATCTGACTCTACCACTCCCACGGGCAGCGCATTCCATGCCCCCACCACTCTCTGGGTGAAGAACCCACCCCTGACATCTCCCCTATACCTTCCACCATTCACCTTAAATTTATGTCCCCTTGTAACACTCTGTTGTACCCGGGGAAAAAGTTTCTGACTGTCTACTCTATCTATTCCTCTGATCATCTTATAAACCTCTATCAAGTCACCCCTCATCCTTCGCCGTTCCAACGAGAAAAGGCCGAGAACTCTCAACCTATCCTCGTACGACCTACTCTCCATTCCAGGCAACATCCTGGTAAATCTTCTCTGCACCCTCTCCAAACCTTCCACATCTTTCCTAAAGTGAGGCGACCAGAACTGCACACAGTACTCCAAATGTGGCCTAACCAAAGTCCTGTACAGCTGCAACATCACCTCACGACTCTTGAATTCAATCCCTCTGCTAATGAACGATAATACTCCATAGGCCTTCTTACAAACTCTATCCACCTGAGTGGCAACCTTCAAAGATCTATGTACATAGACCCCAAGATCCCTCTGTTCCTCCACCTGACCAAGAACCCTACCATTAACCCTGTATTCCGCATTCTTATTTGTTCTTCCAAAATGGACAACTTCACACTTGGCAGGGTTGAACTCCATCTGCCACTCCTCAGCCCAGCTCTGCATCATATCTAAGTCCCTCTGCAGCCGACAACAGCCCTCCTCACTGTCCACAACTCCACCTATCTTTGTATCATCTGCAAATTTACTGACCCACCCTTCGACTCCCTCATCTAAGTCATTAATAAAAATTACAAACAGCAGAGGACCCAGAACTGATCCCTGCGGAACTCCACTTGTAACTGGACTCCATGCTGAATATTTACCATCTACTACCACTCTCTGACTTCGACCGGTTAGCCAGTTTTCTATCCAATTGGCCAAATTTCCCTCTATCCCATGCCTCCTGACTTTCCGCATAAGCCTACCATGGGGAACCTTAAATTCAAATTGGAAAAACAATAGGAGTTTGGGAATCTTTTATTCTACAAGCAGATCTATTCTATAATCTCACCAATACAGAACAGCCCCTTGAGAAGACAGAGAAAGCCAATTGTCAGGAACACAAAGAAGAAAAATTACAAGAGGTTAAGACAAACCGGAATTGATTGCAACATCCTTCCAAATACGAAACATCTTGTGAGAACACCACAGCAGAAGTTAAAGTGTATTTTATGACTTTAACGTCATTCTAACCAAATGTTCTTCACCAGACGGGGTTCAGAGGGGAGATTGATTCAGGAGTTTTGCCAACAGTTTGATTGGTTGATTTATTGTTGTCACATGCACCGAGATACAGTGAAAAGTGTGGTTTTGCATGCTATACAAGCAGGCCGTACCATACAGAGTGCATCAGGGTAGCAGAACTGAGTGCAGATTACAGTGATTCTAGCACAAAGACAGTGGAGAGAGAGAGATCAGATTTAACATTTGAGAGCTCCATTCAAAAGTTTAATAACAACAGGGAAGAAGCTGCTCTTGAATCTGTTTGTACATGTGTTCATACTTTTATATCTTCTGTCGAATGAAGTGGGTGGAAAAGAGTATAACTGGGATGGGCAAGGACTTCTGTGCTGTGGGAGTATAGATGCAGTCAGTGGATGGAGGTTGGTTTGCATGATGCACTGTGCTGTGTTCACCACTCTATAGTTCCTTGCGATCTTGGGAAAAACAATTGCCATACCACACTGTGATGCATCCAGATAGGATGTTTTCAATGGTGCATCTCTCAAAATTAGTAAGATTCTTTATGAACCTGCCGAATTTCCTTAGCCTCCTGAGGAAGTAAAGACATTGTTGTGTTTTCTTGACTGTAGCATGGATGGATCAAGGCAAATAGTTGGTAATCATCACTCCCAGGAACTCTGACACTCTGTTAATACTGCCATTGCGTTGCTAGCTAGTTGCCCTGTTCCCACGGATGACATTAGAGTGGCCAGGGGATAGGGAACAAAGCATACACTCATATATATCATGATGGGTGGCACAGGTAGAAGTGTGTGGACAGTGCAGTGACAGACAAGCTGATCTAATCCTGTGTATTACTTTTACGTACTCATACATTGTTGTACATAAATAGTCTGGAGGAAGGCATAGGTGGTCTGTTAGCAAGTTTGCAGATGACACTAAGATTGGCAGAATAGCAGATAGTGAAGGGGACTGTCAGGGAATGCAGCAGAGTATAGATAGATTGGAGAGTTGGGCAGAGACATGGCAGATGGAGTTCAGTCCAGGCAAATGCGAGGTGATGCATTTTGGAAGATCTAATTCAAGAGCGTACTATATGCTAAATGGAAAAGCCCTGGGGAAAATTGATGTACAGAGAGTTCTGAGTGTTCAGGTCCATTGTACCCTAAAGGTGGCAATGCAGATGGATAGAGTGGTCAAGAAAGCATACAACATGCTTTCCTTCATTGGGCAGAGTATTGAGTACAAGAGTTGGCAGTTCATGTTATGGTTGCATAGGACTTTGGTTCGGCCACATTTGGAATACTGATACAGTTCTGGTTGCCACATTAAAAAAAGGATATTGATGATATGGACAGAGTGCAGAGGAGGTTCACCAGGATGTTGCCTGGGATGGAGGGTGCTAGCTAAGAGGAGAGGTCGAGAAGATCAGGATCATTTTGATTAGAAAGACGGAGGTTGAGGGCTGACCTGATTGAGGTCTACAAAATCATGAGAGTATAGACAGGGTGAGTAGCAAGAAGCTTTTTCCCAGAGTGGGGGACTCAGTTAATAGGGGTCACAAGTTCAAAGTAAGAGGGGAAAAGTTTAAGGAAGATATGTGTGGAAAGTTGGTCTCACAGAGGGTGGTGTATACCTGGAGCACGTTGACAATGGAGGTGGTGAAGGCCGGCATGATAGCATCATTTAAGATGTACCTAGACAGATACATGAATGGGCAGGGAGCAGAGGGATACAGATTCTCAGAAAATAGGCAACAAGTTTAGATAGAGGAGCTGGATTGGCACAGGCTTGGAGGGCTGAAGGGTCTGTTTCTGTGCTATAATTTTCTTTTGTTCTATTGTTCTTTTTTTTGGACATGCAGTCTCAATGTGTTTCATGTGCAATATGATGCAAATCTCCAATTATTTTAATTAATAAATGATTGTGTGCTTCCCCCCCCCCCCAAGCAATGGAATAATTGTAATATCAAAGACTGAATTTGAATGTTTTTTTTTTGCAGACTTGAGTAATGTTTTCAGGCTTTCGACATGAAGTTTTGTGCTATTGGGCATTCAAACCGCTCTGGAAAATCGGCTGGAGCAAAAAGGAGCAGAATAGTATAATAGTCTCAAAGTGAGTTGGTGCAATGGTGTTCTGTAAGAGTTCCAGAACCTTGGAACAACTTTACAATGATGTATTGGGGTTGCACATCACTGAGTATAAATAGAAAAGCCAAAGAGAGTTAGTATACCCTAGAATGAGAGAAAACTGAGAACGCACAAGGACATAAACACATGAACAAGAAAAATTAGTCTGTAATTAACATCAGTATAGCAATATTTAGTATAGAAGCACAATAAATATTGTTACTGAAAAGTCTGAACCTGAAGATTGTCCTTGATTTTGCCTTCTGCTCAATCAGAATATCTCAAACACATGATCATAGTTTGACATCAAATCACATGATAAAAGACCAAGTTATAGTCTAACAGGTTTATTTGAAAGCACTAGCTTTCGGAGGGCTGCTCCTTTATTAGGTAGTTGTGGAGTAAAACATCGTAAGACACAGAATTTTTAGCAAAAGTTTATAGTGTGATGCAATTGAAATAATATATTGAAAAAGACCTGGATTTTTTGTTAAGTCTCTCATCTTTTAGAATGACCATGTTGGTTTCAGTTCTTTCATATGTAAAACCCAGAACTGTTTTTTTTAAAGTTACATTCTCAAGTGAACTTTCACAATAGGTGCCTTGTCACCTCAGATAATGCATTGAAGGTGTGAGGTGCCCTGTGTGAGGCTGTCTGTGCCCCAATGTTCAGACTGATGCTATTTCTAAAAAAGGGATTTACAGAATCTTACATGGATTCATGCAGTAACTGTAAGGCACCCAATATCCCCAATCTCAGCTGTACACCCAGCACACTGTCAATCTGAGGGTCACGGGGCTGTGAATGTTTGAGGGGCCCTTTCCCAACAAGGATCCATTCTTCCATACAGACATGCCAATATCTGAAGCAGGAGCAGGAATAAGCCAAATAAAATGATTAGTTTTACAACATTTTAAAATAAATAATAAAATATTCTAAAAACACAATGACACAAAAACTAAAACAAAAGTAGGACATAATTCTTTGTGTGGAACTGGAAAAGATTTTCACTCTTAAAAAGCTGCAAAAATGACACTTTCCTTCACAAAAAGTATAGATATGTTCGACAAGGTGATTGAAGGAACAGAGGCTAATATTTATATAATGCCATTCACAATCTCTAAGTGCTTGGTACAGCAATTGCTCTGCCCAGGACCATAAAAAACTTCAGCGAGCTGTGAACACAGCCCAGTCCATCACATGAGCCAACTTCACATCCATTGATCTCATCTACACACTCATTGCCACATCACCAAAAACCCCTTCCACCTTCATTATAATCTCTTCTAGGGCAGAAGATGCAAAAGCTGAAATACATGAACCAACAGGTTCAAGAACAGCTTCTTCCTTATGGTCATTAGACTTTTGAATGGATCTCTCACATTTTAACTTTAATGTTGACCTCACTTTTTGTGCACCTTTTCTGCAGCTGTAACATTGTATTCTTCACTCTGTTCTCCCTAATGCACTTTGTATGGTATGATCTGCCTGTACTGCACACAAAACAAATCTTTTCACCTGTACCTAGGTGCGTGCAATGTTAAGAAATCAATTGAAATCAAATGTTCCAAATTTCTTTAGAGCCAATAAAGTACTTAGTGACTTTTGAGAAGATTTGTAGCTCGGGTTGAGGTTCTGGATGTAAATTTGCTTGCTGAGCTGGAAGGTTCATTTCCAGATGTTTCATCACCCTACTAGGTAATATCTTCAGTGGACTTCGCCTGGAGGCCCACTGAAGATGTTACCGAGTAGGGTGATGAAACGTCTGGAAATGAACCTTCCAGTTCAGTGAGCAAACCTACATCCAATAAATACTTTCAATGTAGCAACTGGACTGTAACAAGACAATCAGCTTTGTCGTACTATTAGTTGAGAGATAATATAGGGGAGGACGTTTGTGAGAGTTCTTTAAATAGTGCTTTGGGATCATTTGCAGCCACCCTGAAAGAGCAGACAGGTCTCAGATTAATATCCCACCCAAGAGACAGCACTCCCACAATGCTGCCACAGCTTAGATTCGCTTGCTCATGTGTATGGGACAGAACAAGAATCCACAATTGCCTGACTCAGAGGTGAGAATGACACCCACAGAGCTATAACTGCTATGCTCTCCATAGACCCAAAAGCATGAGGACAATGTCATCGAGTCCTAGAGATGTACAGCGTGGACACAGATCCTTCAGTCCAACTTGTCCATGCTGACCTGATATTCTAAATTAATCTAGTTCCTTTTGCCTGCATTTAACTCATATCCCTCAAAACCTTTCCAATTCATATAAACATCCAGATGCCTTTTAAATGTTGTAGTTGTACCAGCCTCTGCCACTTCCTTTGGCAGCTCATCCTAAACATCCTCTGTGTGTAAAAGTTGCCCCTTAAGTCTCTTTTAAATCTTTCCCCTCTCACCCTAAACCTATGCCCTCTAGTTCTGGACTCCCCACCCCAGGGAAAATACCTTGCCTATTGACCCTATCCATGCCCCTCAAGATTTTATAAACCTCTATAGGTCACATCTCAGTGCTGGGAAAATCTTTAGACAAAGGATTAATTTGTGTGCCTCATAGAAAGTAAGAAACAAGTCAGAAACTTTGGAGGAAATTGGACACCAGGCTTGTAAGAAAAAGTGGTTATTATCAGATTTAGATTACATCCCACATAACTGGGCCTATAACTGCTGCAGAAAATCTGTGAAAGTTGTTTTTCAATTTATTAAAGATTTTCTTTTCAAGCTGAAATTACATATCACAAAATTGAACTCACTGACAATCTCTGATTGGGGACTGTTGTGTAATGTCTAGTCTGCAGTGTACCGTTAAGAGACATCTTTGTGATATCATCACTGTATCATAGCATATCATCAAAAGTCATGTGATACCAGTTTAGTCCAACAAGTTTATTTGAAGTTACAAGCTTTCACATCATAGCCCCTCTGACAGGCTGATATGATTAATTCTGTTCTCTTTTGTTTGTGTTTCATTTGGCAATCTTGCAAATAAATTATGTTTTCTTTAACATAAAATGGTTGGGCCAGCTGCATCACCCCTGGAATATCCACCTTACACATGCTTAATACACTAGAAATGTTAAGGTCTGGGCTACCTTCTTGAAATGTTTGGAGGGGGTCTGGCCTGGTCCATAGCAATATTCTATAAGCAAATGCCAGGAGTGGTTACAAATCTCTATTGAATGCTCCTGTATTATATTCAGGAATTATTAGGCTCAGATGGTTGGAGACCTGCTTCTCAATGTTGAGTATTACTAACAGCATGGTTTAAATTACTTCATCGACTGAAGTTACCACAAAGAACTCTCCTTCTCAGTCTCTTCCTTCACCTGAGGTGTAATGTCTCTGGTCTGCACAGTGCCATTAGGAAATATGGCCTGTAATATCACCTGAGTCAAGGTGACCCTTGGGTTAAATTACACTAATCTTCTCTCTGTCTAATGAGACAGTAGGACCATGATGACTTTACCTTTTTTACTCTGTTGCCCACTTGTCATTCTAATATTAAGTGAACTAACATTAATATCACCTTAGCTGGTACAAATAGCCTGCTAGACGCAGAAAGCCCTGTTACATCACACTGAGCTGTAACTATAAGTGCTGCACAAACCCTGTGAAAGGTGCTTTTCAAATTATGGAAGTTTTTTTTATTTTCTCTAGCTCCAATTATGTGTCACATAATGGAATACAGTGATAAGCTGAGATAGGGACGATATTATGCAGAGAGTGTTTGACAGCAGCATGGATCTACATCTGCTGTAGAATGACAGTATGGAGGTGGAACAGATGCTTGATGACTAATGCCATTTGTACCAGGCCGGTGCATCCCTTTCGCCCGTTCTGCATATCATTGAGACGCATCTGCTCTTGAATTTCATCCACACAACATCCTCTGCTCTTTGCAATACTAATTGTCTGTCACAAGGAGAAGAACTCTTGGATTCTCAAGAGATAACTTACTGCACAGAGCGAGCAAGAAGTTTTTTTTTCCGCAGCTGAAGTCTTTCTTTAAATGTCAGTCTCTACAATGAGCAAGATGTGCTGAAAGGTTAATGTATTTTATGGAAGTTTCTGCACTATTAAGTCTGACACATCCTGCCATTATCGCCTGTCCTTAAACACCCCCTTGATGTTTAGCTTAGCAGAGTTCCTGCTTCTTACTGGGACTTCTTACTAGGTGCTTTCATTTGAAAATAAATGTTTGCTCTTTTTAATTCTTTCTCCCTTTTTTTATCTGAAGACATTGCCCCTTGCAGGTCCTTCCTGCAGCTCCCAGTCACTCACTGTTCTTCATGTACAAGGTAAGAAACTAGAATGGCAACTAGTCATCTGACTGCAGCAAGCAGCTCACTGGGGATCATAGAAACCCTTCAGCGTGGAATCTGGCCATTTGGCCCAGTGAGTCCACACTGACCCTCTGAAGAGCATCCCACCCAGGGTAACCCATCCCTGTAACCTGGCATTTCCATTGGATAACCCACCCAGCCTGCACATCCCTGGATATTATGGGTAATTTAGCATGACCAATCCAGCCCAACCTGCACATCTTTGGACTGTGGAAGGAAATCGGAGCACCCAGAGGAAAACCATGCAGACTCGGGGAGGATGGGAGTTTGGAATTGAGCCTGGATCCCTGGCACTGTAAGGCAGCAGTGCGAACACTGAACTGCCCCAATTTCTACACCTTTCTACTGCTCTGACTTGTCAGTAGATAGCAATCAGCAGATTATGTGGAGTGATCCCTTCCCTGACCTCAGTCAAACCTCAGTCCGTGCAGCCAAACCAATAAATGCAGCACAGGCAAGGAATATAAGTGAATATTTAATTACAAATCATTAATACCAGCCAAATGAAGTAGGGAGTGGTGCTTAGGATCACTGGAGAAATTAACACAAAGCTAGGAAGAGGGTGATGCGTGTAATGATGTGTAAACACCATGACATTTTTGTAATTATGGACCAAAATTATGGAGAAAACAAAAAATAATTGTTTTAAAAACCAAGGATTGCCAGAGGCTTATTGCATGTTTGAGAGCAAATGACCTGACACTCGTTTTAAGCACTGTTTACACAGCTGTATGTTCAAGCAGTAGTTGCAAACAAACTAGAGCCAAAGGGTTTTGTCTAGATGGAGCTTTGGTTAGCAAAAGGTAGCTGATTGGTTGTGAACTTGTATGATGAGTTATTGATGACAAAAGCCTTCTGCCTGCAGACAATGATGTGATTGGTTCTTAGGTAGGAGAATAGGCTGTGAAGATATAGAGAAGCCTCCAGACTACCATGAGCTCTCTGTTCTCTCTAGTAAAAGCCATTTTGAACCTAAATAACACCAGTTAATCTTTCCTTCAGCAGTTGCTGTAGGCTATGATTCTTAATTAAGAAATCAGAGATACTTTATCTGTGAACCAGACACCCTGTGCCTTTTACAAACTGGTGGAACATCCATAAAAGGATGACCAAGAGGCAGTTCCCTTATCAGCCCAAAAATCATTTTTAAAAATCTCAGCAAACCTGTGAATAAGAACCATTCAACTGTCTTTCCAGTCTTCTCTGACATAACACCCATTTTTTTTCCTGTCTTTGTATATATATTTTCTTTAGTAATGTTAAATGCTGATGGTTCATAATCATTTAGCTATAGCTAAAATCTATATATGTGTAATAAAGATTTCTTGTTAAACCTGGTCCATCTTCAATATCAATCTGAGTCTAAAAGATGGGTAAATTGTAGAATTCTGTGCATTTGTTAAAATGGTTAATTTTAGTGATTACTTCAGGAACCGAGGGGTTTAATGGCCAGCTCATTACTTCAGTGTGGTGAGATAGGTGTAGGAGAGAGAGAAGGGAAAATCAGAGATAACAAGCGAAGATTGTGAGCTGAATGATTAGAACCGAAGGAGTTGGCAGAGAAGTTGGGCTGTGAGTAATCGGTGGAAATATCTAAATCAGGATATGAGAGTGCTACAAAATTTGTGAGTTTGTCATTATTGCTTAAAAGATTCTGAGACTGTGTCAATAAAGCAAGAGGGTCTTAATGGCACAGAAGAAAGCCATTTGGCCCATCAAGTTTATGCTGGGTCACTGTAGTCTGATCCAGTCTGTCTCACTCACCTGCTTATATCCCCTTGACACTGCGAGTTTATTTTCTCCAAGTACCAATCCAGTTTCATTTCAAAACTCATTGACCATCTCTGCTCCCTCCTATGCAGCAGGTTGAAGGTCAAATCCATCTTACTCTGCTTCACCAAAGTCTTAACTCTGTGTCCCCGAGCACTTGTACCATTAGCTACTATGAACAAATTTCATTTGTGTACAAATCAGTTGTAATCAAGGTATAATAGACCTCCCTTCAGATCACCTTTGCTCCAAAAGGAATCATAGGATCCCTCCAGTGTGGGAACAGGCCATTCAACCCATCGAGTCCACTCTGAGGAGTATCCCACCCAGGTCCAACCCTACAACCCTGCATTTCCCATGGCTAATCCACCTAGCCTGCCTATCCCTCGATACTATGGGCAATTTACCATGATAAATCCACATAACCAGGACTGTGGGAGGAAACTGGTGCACCTAGAGGAGACTCAGAGAGAATGTGCAAACTCCCCACGGACATTTGCCCGAGGCTGGAATCAAACAAGGTATATGGCGCTGTGAGGCAGCAATGCTAACCACTGAGCCACTGAGTTGCCTTAGAACAACCCCAGGGTCTCCAAATTTACTTTGTTGCTAAGAATCCTCACTGCTGAATCCATTCTAGTCAATAGCCTCCTCACCCTCACACACCCTTTTGAAAGTGTAGTGACCAGTGTTGACTGGGAGGCTTGTGGGAGAGGGTGAGTGTGATCAGGAATCTCTTTGGCAGAACAGAGGCAAAAAGAACTGTAACCAACTGGACCAGCATCAGTATTCACCACTTCAGCTGTTAGGGGGGATTAGTTGTTTTAATTATTTGCTCCCCAGCACTGGAGATAAGACATGCTCAGAACTGAGAGTAGAAAATCTAACCTTCATAGCCAGCCCCGTTAAAAGAAATGTTTCGATAAGTATTTGTCTGAAGGAAAGTGTTGTACATGTTTTTCACGTCAAGACAATAGAGTGTAGCTTAAACTTTTGTAAACAAATTGCAATCCAACTGCAGTCAGTAAAAATAGATTTATTTCAAGTTATGGAATGCAGTTACCAAAATGAAACAAAAAACAAGTGTATGACTTTAAAGATTTGATGAACATTACTAAATTTGGGTCATGTTGGGCTGATTATTTGCATATTCAGTGAATGTGTTCCCTGCAGAGCTCATTATGAGAAGCACAATGCTACATTCACAGCACAATCAATTATTCTGGGTTTGTTACTGTAATACATGATTTCTGCCACTGTAAGAGCAGTTATATATTTTCAGCAGAGAGGTAAAGTGGTTATAATTTCAAAGCTACTAATTTTATACTGTCTTTTCTTTTGAGAAACACAGTTTTAATATCAGGTTAAGTGTCAGCTGGGTGGCTAGCACTTCTGTCTGCTCAGTCAGGAGCTAATGTATTCAAGAAATCTGAGTACCAAAACAAGAGTGATGGGATCACTGAGGAAGTGCAGCTTGGTTAGAGTGCTGTCTCATGGATATGGAGAACATAAAGATACCATACTATCAATTGGACAGGAAGCCAACATCACAGAAACAGATTAATTGGCTATCCAAGGACCTGAGGGGTAACATTTTCATGCAAAGGGTGGTGCATGTGTGGAGTGAGCTGCCAGAGGAAGTGGCAGAGGCTGGTACAAATGTAATACTTAGAAAGGCATCTGGATAGATACATGTATGGGACGGGTTAAGCAGGAAATGGGTGAAATGTTGGCAAATGGGACTAGGTCAGATTGGAATGTCTGGTTGGCATGGAAGAATTGGACCAAAGGGTCTGTTTTGTGCTGTATGACTCTATAACCATGTCCCAGTATGTAGTACTGTTGCTTCACAGTCAGAATGGTGCTGGGTCAAGTTGCACCTTAAGTCCTATACAGAGTTTCAGACAGACACTCCAGAGTCATGGTTGATGTTCTCTTTTGGATGAGGTGTTAAATTTAAACTCCTCCTGCCCTCTCAGTTGGGTGCCAAAGCTCCCAAGGTATTACTTTCTCAAGAATTCCGTGTCAATACGCATCCATCAGTGACTATCACAAAAAAATGCAATGATGTACCATGTCGAAAGGACTAATTCTCTCCCTTTCATCTCTTAATTTACATTGAATAAGGGGAGGTGATGGCATGCTGGTATTTTTGCTAGACTGCTAATCCAGAGACCCAAGTAATGTTCTGGGGTTTGAATCCCACCACAGCAGATGGTAGAATTTAAATTCAATAAAGAATCTAGAATGAAGAGTCTAATGATGACCGTGAATCCATTGTCGATTGTCAAGAAAAGCCCATCTGTTTCACTAATGTCCTTTCGGGAAGGAAACTGCCATCATTGCCTGGTCTGGATTACACGTGACTCCGGACCACAGCAGGGGTTGACTTTTAACTGCCCTCTCAGCAATTAGGAATGGGCAATAAATGCCAGTCCAGCTAGTGCTGCCCTCATTCCATGAGTAAATAAAAATAAGCTCTTTCTATATTTTTTTCTCTCTATTAACACTCCCATTGTCTCTGCAGTGGGCTTCACACCCACCAGCTGTTGCACACTTTCTCTGCCCCTGCCAAAGGTGGGTAAGAGAAACCTACTCTTCCAATGCCTCAAGTCCTGAAGAAGAGTCAAACTGGACTCAAAACATGATCTCTGTTTCTCTTTTCACAGATGCTGCCAATCCTGCTGAGTTTTTCCAGCATTCTCTGTACTTGTTTCAGATTTCCAGTATCCACTGTATCTTGCCTTTATTCGATCATCATACTTCTGTTTGTGGGAACTTATAGAATCATAGAGTCATAGAGATGTACAGCATGGAAACAGACCCTTTGGTCCAACCCGTCCATGCCAACCAGATATCTCAACCCAATCTAGTCCCACCTGCCAGCACCTGACCCATATCCCTCCAAACCCTTCCTATTCATATACCTATCCAAACGCGTCTTAAATGTTGTAATTGTATCAGCCTCCACCACTTCCTCTGGCAGCTCATTCCAAACACGTACCACCCTCTGAGTGAAAAAGTTGCCCCTTAGGTCTCTTTTATATCTTTCCCCTCTCACCCTAAACCTATGCCCTCTGGTTCTGGACTCCCCCACCCCAGGGAAAAGACTTTGTCTATTTATCCTATCCATGCCCCTCATAATTTTGTAAACCTCTATAAGGTCACCCCTCAGCCTCCGCCGCTCCAGGGAAAACACCCCCAGCCTGTTCAGCCTCTTCCGAGCTTGCTGTGCACAAATCGGCCGCTGCATTTCCCACACGGCAGGAGTGTCAGCACTTCAAAGATCCTTCATCGGCCATAACGTCCATTAGGATGGCCTGGGGTTGGGGGGAAAGTGCGACGTAAATGCAGTTGCTTCCCTGATATATTCAAACTGCACCAGCTGTGCCTGTTGAAATTGCTCTGAAATAGGTCCTCAAGGTGGGCATCGCAAGGATTGTGGAACTGAGCAGAGCAGAATGTGATGGGTAATAGGTGGGGACTGCTGACAAAAGAAGCCAAGGCAAATCCCTCAAAGTGCAAAATGATTGAATACTAAGGTAAAGCAAAAAAAATCAGATTATTTTTGAAAAATGAGTTTATTAAGGATGATTGCAGCTACAAGTGTATCAAGAAGCAATAGAACCTTAAACCACGACTGGGAATGCAAAAAAAAAGCTATTAAATGTTGTGCCAACTTCCCTGAGTAAAGCAACAGAAGGAAATGGATAGAGTTCAACTCTATTGCTATCCAATGCCCCCTGCTGGAAGAGTCAGGTAAGAGCATGCTTAGGCTTGTCACTGAGGCACAGTGTTAACAACATACGTAAATAGCAAGGGGTGAGATACCAAAGGATAATTCATATAGTGGAATCATACCCAAGCAGTAAGTCAAAGAAAAGACATGGTGAGAAAGGCTAATGTTTCTTCTGAAGCCCATTCTGCTCATGTCTCACAACTGAGTGTGAATCACAGACTATCAGAGTGGTAAATTTGGAACAAAAACAGATGTTAAAGGGATACATATTGAGGACAGGTTGCATGGACCAGGGTGGTAGACCCTTGAGTAAGATGACAAGGAAGTTTCCAGGGATGAGGGACGACAGTGACGTGCATAGATAAGAGATGCTGAGGCTGTTCTCTGTGAGGCATGAAGGTTGTGAGAAGACTGAAGGAAAATGATCGAAATCATGACACATCTTGGGGAGAGCACTGATACAATCGGATCAAAGATCAAAATCCTAAGAAACACAGATTCAATTCCTTACAGTATGGAAACAGGCCCTTCAGCCCAACAAGTCCACACCAACCCTCCGAAGAGCACACACCCAGTTCCCTACCCCACATTTACCCCTGACACTATGGGCAATTTAGCATGGCCAATTCACCTGGCCTGCACATCTTTGGATTGTGGGAGGAAACCAGAGCACCCAGAAAAAACCCATGCAGAATGTGCAAATTCCACAGAGACAGTCGCCTGAGGCAGAAATTGAACCTGGGTCCCTAGTACTGTAAGGCAGCAGTGCTAACGACTGAATGCGTGGTGATTCGCGAAAGAAGCAACTGATGAAAGTCTAGTTAATTATTCTACCAGTTCACCCCAGTTAATCACTATACCTAGCTGAACCCTGGTTAATTGCTGATGTTAAGTTAATTATTGTACAATGTAACTGTGATAAATTGGTATATAGATGGTACCATAGTTAACCCTGAAAAATCAGTATTTCATGGCATCAAAGTTAATTATTGTTTCAGTCCAACCATGATTAATTGATATATCGATGGTACCCATGTTAATTACTGTGCCAGTGGACCCTGATTAATTGGCATTTTGATAGTACCCAAGTTAATTACTAAATGAGTGTAATCCTCAAAATGCCTGATTTGAAGGAATTCTGTTTACGTCAATCATTGAGTATCCATCAAATCTCACCTCCCCAGTTTTGATAATAGCTCACAGACTTGGAATATTAAACCTGTTTCTCTTGCCCGAAATGCTATTCGGTCCCATTTAGTGTTTCCAGTAATTTCAGATCTCCAGAGTTCACAGGATTTTACTTTGCAAGGCAATTTAATACTTTGTTCTGTGCCAACCATCAGATAAAGAGTTGCACCTGAACTGATGATTTTTCTTTCAAAGTCTGTCAATTTCTCTCAGTACATCACTGAGGAAATAGTCTCTGAAGATGAGTTAACATTCTGAGTGTGTATGATGTAACTTGCAGTATATTGCAAGATCTGAGTGGCTTGTTTTACACTCTAAGACCATAAGACTGTAAAAAAATAGCAACAGGATTAGGCCATTTGGCCCCTTGAGCCTGCTGTGCCTCTCAGTGGGATAATGGCTGATCTGACACTCCTCACATCCACTTTCCTGCCTTTTCCATGTAACTCTTGATTCCCCAATTGATCAAGAATCTATCTCGCCCTTAAATATACACAAGGACTCTGCCTCCATAGCTCTCTATGGAAAGGATTTCCAAAGACTCACAACCCTCTCAGAGAAGAAATTCCTCATCATTGCAGTCTGAAATTGATGCCCCTTAATTCACAGACTATACCCTCTGGACCTAGACTCACCAATGAGGGGAAACATCCTTTCAGCATTTACCCCATCAAGCGCTTTGAGAATCCAGCATGTTTCGGTAAGATTACCTTTTATTCTTATGATTCCTATGATAGGAATGTAAGTTCCTATGATTAGAGTTCCAACCTCTATAACCTTTGCTAATAGTACAATCCCTCAATATCTGGGGTCATAGTAATGAACCTTCTATGACATGCCTCCAATGAAATAATATCCATCCTTAAATAAAGGGATCAAAACTGCTCACAGTGCTCCAGATGTGGTCTCACCAGCACCTTGTACAGTTGCAGTAAGATTTCCCTACTCTTATACTCCAACCCCCTTGAAATATAAGGGCCAACATTCCATCAGCCTTCCTGATTAGCTGCTGCCTCTGTGTGCTAGCTTCCTGGGTTTCATGCACAAGTCCCTCCAAATCCCTTTGTGTTGCAGCTTCCTGCAGTTTTTCTCCATTTAAATAATTTTCTGCTCCTTTGTTCTCCCTTCCAGAATGAACAATTTCACATTTACCCATATTATATTCCATCTGCCAACTTTTTGCCACTGTCTTAACTTCTCAATATCACTTTGCAAACTGTTGACATTCCTCTCACAACTTGCCTTTCCACATATTTGTGTGCCATCAGCAAAGCTGGCTAAGGTACATTTTCTTCCTTCCTCTGAGTTATGAATATTTAATGTAAACTGTTTTGGTCCCTGCAACAATTCCTGTGGTCCACTCCCCCACCCCTCATCTCAAGGTTACAGGTTGCCAACCTGGTAAAGAACCTGTCATCCTGTTTCCTACCCATTAGCTAATTCTCTATCGATGCCAATATTTTATCGCCAACAATGTAAACCCTTATCTATGTACTCTCCCTGCTGCTGTTCGGGAAGTGTAACTAAAGTTCACTAAATAAAGACTGCCTTCTGTGTGTCCACATGATGCGTTTTGTCAGTCCAGTACACAATATAACATCTCAAAGAGAATGAAAGAAATATTCTTGTTAATTCATTGTTGTTGCATTTTTAACATCAGTCAAGTGCATGAAAAAAAACTAAAAATGGAAAAGCTTAGTTACTAAACTAATTGTTTCTGAAACTGATGTAATTCGAGTTAATTATTCCACCAGTGTAACCCAGTTAATCACTGTACCAATCGAACCCTGGTTAATTGCTCTATTGATGTAGACCTAGGTAATTCTCATATCAATGTAACCCTGATAAATTGGTATATTGATAGTACCAGGGTCGGTTAGCTGGACGGTTGTTTGTCACACAGAGTAATGCCAATAACACTGATTGAATTGCCGCAATATCTCTGATGCGAGAGCACAGAAGCAGGCGCTTCGGTCCAACTCATCCATGCTGACCAGATATTCTAACCTAATCTAGTCCCATTTTCCAGCATTTGGCCCATATTTCTCTAAACCCTTCCTGTCAGATACTTATCCAGGTGCCTTTTAACTGTTGTAATTATATCAGTCTCCACCACTTCCTCTGGCAGCTCATTCCATACACACACCACCCTCTGCATGAAAAAGTTGCCCTTTAGATCCATTTTATATCTTTCCCGTCTCACCCTAAACCTATGCCCTTAAGTTCTGGACTCTCCCACCCCCGGGGAAAATACCTTGTCTATTTATCCTGTCCATGCTCCTCATGATTTTATAAGCCTCTATAAGATCACCCCTCAGCCTCCGACGCTCCAGGGAAAACAGCACCAGCCTATTCAGCCTCTCCCTATAGCTCAAATCCTTCAATCCTGGCAACATCCTTGTAAATCTTTTTTGAACCCTTTCAAGTTTCACAACGTCCTTCCAATGGGAAGGAGACCAGAATTGCATGCAATATTCCAACAGTGGCCTAACCAATGTCCTGTACAGCCACAACATGACCTCCCAACTCCTAAACTCAATGCTCTGACCAATAAAAGAAAGCATACCAAACAACTTCTTCCCTATCCTATCTACCTGTGACTCTACTTTCAAGGAACTACAAACCTGCACTCCAAGGTCTCTTTGTTCAGCAACACTCCCCAGGTCCTTACCATTAAGTGTATAAGCCCTGCTAAGATTAGCTTTCCCAAAATGCAGCACCTCACATTTATCTAAATTAAACTCCACCTGCCATCTCTCAGCCCATTGGCCCAAGAAATCAAGATCCCATTGTAATCTGAAGTAACCTTCTTCGCTGTCTACTACACCTCCAATTTTGTGTCATCTACAAACATACTAACTATATTTCCTATGTTCACATCCAAAACATTTATATGAATGATGAAAAGCAGTGGACCCAGCACTGATTCAGTCTGAAAAGCAACCCTCCACCACCACTCTCTGTCTGCCTTCAAGCCAGTTCTGTATCCAAATGGATAGCTCTCCCTGTATTCCATGAGATCTAACCTTGCTAACCAATCTCCCATGAGGAACCTTGCCAAACGCCTTACTGAAGTTCATATAGATCATGTCTATCACTCTCCCCTCATCAATCCTATTACTTCTTCAAAAACCTCAATCAAGTTCCTGAGACATGATTTCCCACGTGCAAAGTCATGCTGACTATTCCTAGTAAGTCCTTGCCTTTCCAAACATATGTAAATCCTGTCCCTCAGGATTCCCTCCAACAACTTGCCCACCACCGACGTCAGGCTCACCGGTCTATAGTTCCCTCGCTTGACCTTACCACCTTTCTTAAATAGTGGCACCACGTTAGCCAACCTCCAGACTTCCAGCACCTCACCTGTGACTATCAATGATACATATATCTTAGCAAAGGGCCCAACAATCACTTCCCTAGCTTCCCATAGAGTTCTAGTATACACCTGATCAGATCCTGGGGATTTATTCACTTTTATGCATTTCAGGACATCCAGCACCTCCTCCTCTGTAATATGGACATTTTTCATGTCACAATCTATTTCCCCACATTCTATATCTACAGTAAACACTGATGCAAAATACTATTTCGTACCTCCCCATCTTCTGCGGCTCCACATGTAGGCTGCTTTGCTGATCTTTGAGGGGCCCTATTGTCTCCCTAGCTACCCTTTTGTCGTAATGTATTTATAAAATCCCTTTGAATTCTCCTTACCCTATTTACCAAAGCTATCTCATGTCCCATTATTGCCCTCCTGATTTCCCTCTTAAATAAACTCCTCCTATCTTTATACTCTTCTAAGGGTTCACTCAATCTCTGCCCACTATACCTGACATATGCTCATTATAACCCTGATTAATTGGTATATAATTGGAATCCTAGTTAATTGCAGTGTCAATGTAACCCTGATTAATTACTACCTGATGTACCCCTAGTTAATTACTATATCAGTATAACCCGATTAACTGCAATATTGCTAGAATCGTAGTTAATCACTGTACCAATGCAACTCACCTTACTAGCACAATATAACTGAATTAATTATTAAGTCAATGCAACCCTATTTAAATACATACTTTGTTAATTATTATATCAATGTAAGCTGAAATGAAATGAAAAAGTAATGAAATCCTCGTTTATTGCTGCATCAATAGAACCCCAGTTTCTTAAAATATTGTTGCAACCTTGCTTAATTCCTATATCGATACTACCCTAGTTAATTAATACATCAATGCAAGCCTCAAATGCCATTTAAAGCATATGAATGCCATTCTTTATCCTTGATATTTCAGCTGAAGCACTCCAATGCATTCAATATAAATGGGTTAATCACCTGTATTAAAATAGCAAACAGAGGAATGTCACACAAACACTTTGAACGTTTATCCACTAATTTCAGTAATTTCTAGGGAATGAAGATAGTAATATAAACAAAGCCTCTCTGTCAAATCCCTGCCTTGTGTTTATTCTGAGTCTCAACACTTTAATCCAGACTCAGTACATTGCCTTGTGTGTGTGGGCAGCAAGGACCCGCCCCATTTACACTGCAGGCTTTCTGCCAGTCTCACCTCTACTCAATCTGAGGCTTTTATCTCAAAATGTCAAGCAATGATGGTAACAACCTATGTTAGATTCCAGGAATGTTGTTCATCTGAAGCTGCCAAAGGTCCTTCTCTTAAATATACCACACTGAACAGCACAAGCAAGAAACATATCTTTACAAATAATTGCAGCATGTCATCCCAGTTTTTGCTGAGGAATTTCTGCTTTTGCCTGCCTCACAAATTCTGCTGCCAACATCACCTCTGTCATTGTGGCATTCCATTCTGACATTACAATTGTGGGGGTGGTCAAATGAGACATCTCTACATGATGAGCAAATCTTCATTTTTATTAATTTACGAGATTAGGGAATAGCTATCCATCTCTTGCTGTTCTTGAGAGGGTGATGATGGCAGTTCTGAAGAAGTTGCTGAACCCGAAACATTAACTCTGCTTTTCTCTCTCCACGGATTTTAGAGTTTCTCCAGCACTCTACCTTTTTGATTCTTTCAGATTTCTGCAGTTCTTTGTTTTAATATTATAGGGGGAGCCTTTTTCTGGACATACTGCAGTCCCTGTTGTGAAAGGGCTCCCGCAGTGTGGATAGCTAGGGAGTTCCAGGAACATTATCCACCAACATTGAAGGAATGAGTCATTATATCTCTGAGTAGAGGGGACCTGAATTTGCCTCTGCATCTGCTATCCTGCCCTTCTAAAGGGTACGGGGTGATGAGGTACTGCCACAAAAGCCTCAATGAGTTACAACAGTCCATCCTGTCGATCGTACATGAGGCAGCTATGGTGTACCAATGGTAGATGGGATGGATATTAAACTGGCAAATGGTATACAGATCAATAAGTCTGGAACACAGTATCATAGAATTCCTACAGTATGGAAACAAGCCATTTGGCTCATTGTGTCCACACCGTCCCTCCAAACAGCGTCCTGCCCAGAACCAGCTACCAACCCTATCCCTGTAACACTGCATTGCCCATTGCTAATCCACCTAGCCTGAACACTGTGGAACAATTTAGCATGGTCAATCCACCCTAACATGCACGTCTTCGGACTGTGAAAGGAAATCTGAGCACCCGGAGGAAACCCACGCAGATACAGAGAGAACATGCAGAATCCACACAGACAGTCACTGCTGGAATCAAACCCGGGTTCCTAGCGCTATGAGGCAGCTGTGTTAACCGCTCAGCCACTGCGCCACCTGAGTAAAAGTGTAAGAATGAGGCATAGACACCTTCTTTCAACTGCACGTTACTTTTTAGCACTCTGATTCTCAATATTTCATTTCATTTTTTAATGTGTTCCTGCTAAGTCCAAAATGAAAATTGCCAATTTTTTTCCACAAAATTAAAAACTAAAATACCAGAGCTGTAAAACTGAAACACGTAATGTAAATCTGCCTCACTGCACTGACCCATAGACCAAAATAAATTGCACTTATTACAATGAATCATGTTTATCACATAGACCAAATGACCAGTCAGTTCATCTTGCCTTTCCTGACTCTAAAGAGCTATCCAATTAACCCCACATTTGCTCTTTCCCAGGAGTCCTGTATACTTGTTTTCCTGTATATGATTTATTCCCTTCTTGAAAGTTCCTATTGAATCATTCCCACCACCTTCTCGGGCATCTCATGCCAATCACAACCAATCACAACTGTGAAAAGATCCAAACTTCCTTTCTCCCTGCTTTTGTTTCAGGAGATTATCTTAGATCATTGTTCCTGTAGTCACTGACCCTTCCACCAAGAGAAAAGGATGTCCTTATTGACACTGATATGTTCGTGGTGTAGCCCTGAGAATGGTACTTTCTGTGAGCATGATGCTGCACAGATCAGCCCAAAAAGACATCTCTCTGCCACACAACTGAGAAATGTTGTGTGTGAGTTTAAGTGCTAATGTGATGCCAATTACATAGACCACAAGTGTCAAAGATTGGTTAATCAAATCAAACAGCATGTTATTTTTTTTCACAGATACAGACTGCAAACAGCCAACCTGCACCTGCAAAACTGAAATAAAATATCCACTGCTGGGTATAATTGTGTGATTGAGCAACACTTGCTAAATAATCCTGAGGGCACTGCTAGCTACACTATCAACCAATTTAAAATAATAATCATGCTCATAATGAGATTTTCATCGAAACGTTCACACGCAAACAAAAAGGATAATGTTGTGCCTTTTTTGAATTACCCCACAGCTTGTCAGAGCCAGTTCTTGTTTCAGCCATTAGACTCAATTTGCCGACCAAATCAACACTCTCTTTATTTGCCTAGAATGTGTTTTATCCTAAAAATATACATAAAATCATCAATTCATCCACAGGTTATGACAAGGAAATGTAAACCTCCTCCCCCACTACTCCCAAGATGTCTGAGGTGTGAACTGAGTTATTGGAGCTGGATTATTTGATAGGGTGGTGTGATGCTGCTGTTCCTTTAACAAGGTTATTCGGTCCTTATTTTTGTTTTGAGAGGGTTGTGAAGGAAGAGGTGCTAAAATGTCTGAACCGGCTACTTTAATAATGGCCAACAGGTGCTGCCTGAGTCAACAATGAGAAAAGGCTTTCAGGGTTTTTTTTAAAGCACTTGTACAATGGAAGGGGAGTGGCCAGTTCTCCCACTTCTGGGTTTTTCTAGTTTTTTTTAGTTTTACCTGGTTTTTGTTTTACCTAGTTTTACCCAAAGAAACAACTTCATGCTGATCCCCTCTCTCTGTCTCTGCCTCTCTCTCTCTCTGATATCCCTCTTCTGTAAGAGTTGTGTTTGAATTTACCTTTTTGCCAGGAGATGTGCTTATGGGATGTTGCAGGAAATTGAAACAGTCATTTTGTTAGGTTGTGTTTTCGCGTTGGTTGGATTTTCAAATAGTTATGTTATCCCAAATTGGGTTTTCTTTTGTTCGTGTGTAAATAAATTCTGTTTTGTTTAAAACCAAGTGGTTTGACCAGCTGCATCACTCCTGGGATATTCACCTTATATTTGCTTAAAAAAAGCATGAAAAGTTCTGGACTACCTTCTTAAAATGTTTTGAGGGGGTCTGATCTGCTCCAAAACAAAGGGTTTGTAGCTCAAGCCCAGTTCTGTGACACCATGCACCAAATCCTTGGAAAACATTTTTCCTCCAAATGTGAACATGTTATTGCAGATATTGGATCAGTTGCTGTTCAGATCCATGGAGCAGGCCCATGAGGTAATGGGTAACTTAATGGTAGCCATGTTGCCATTTGCATGAGAAGGTGACAGATGCCTATGAGATGTTAAGGTAAACCTCCATCTACCCTCTGAAGAGGATGTCAAAGTCCCATTGGTATTATTCAAAAAACAGATTGAGGGCCAAAATTCATCTCTCAACAGACACCACTAAACCAGTTTGGCCACATTTGGAATATTGTGTGCAGTTCTGGTCCCCACATTATAGGAAAGATGTGGAGAATTTGCAGAGGGTGCAGAAGAGGTTTACCAGGATAATGCCTGGATTGGAGTGTGTTGGCTTTAAGGAAAGGTTGTTCAAATTCAGATTATTTTTACTGGAGTGTCAGAGGCTGAGGAGAAAGTGAGGACTGCAGATGCTGGAGAGTCAGAGTTGAAAAGTGTGGCGCTGTGGCATAAACCATTCCTGATGAAGGGCTTATGCCTGAAAAGTTGATTCTTCTGGTCCTTGGATGCTGCCTGACTTGCTGCGCTTTTCCAGCGCCACACTCTCGACCCTGTCAAAGGCTGAAGGATGACCTGAAAGCACTGTGAGAGGCGTGAATAATTTGGATAGTCAGAGCCTTTTTACCAGGGTGGAAATGTCAAATGCTAATGAGCATAGGTCTAAGGCGAGAGGGGAGAAGTTTAAGGGAGATGTTTGCAGAAGGTTCTTTATGCAGAGGATGGTAAGTGCCAAGAACATACTAATATGAGTCTGTTAGAAGCAGAGCTAAAGAGGTATTTAGACAGAAAGGGAGTAGAGGAATATGGATTTACATGCAGGCAAATGAGATTATTTTAGAATGACATCCTGGTCACCACAAAAACTTTGGGCCAAAGTGCCTGCTCCTGCATTGTGCTGTTCTATGTTCTGTGTTCGAAACAGAATATCTGGTCAATCATCTGCTTGTGCATGGGATCTTGCTGTGCCTAGATTGGCTGTCATGGTAACTAGGCTTCAGAAGCACTTCATTGGCTGTCTGAGACTTTGGGAAATGGTAGAATAAATGCAGGGTAATTCTTGATCGTAAAATCACGGAGAACAGTGACTCATGGTGCTACACCTGAATGGCTGAGTATTCAGTGCTCATTGGGCTCCTGAGGCTAGACTTTACAACAGGTTTACGGATTGAATGGAAGATGAGACATAGGTCAGTGCAACTGGTCCTGTTGCTGTCAGGCAGTGACCAACTGTGTTTCAAATTGTGGGCAATGAATATACGGTGAGGAGTGATAGGTCGTTCTGAGAGCCAGTCATATGCAGGCCTCGTTAACGTGCAGGTGAGATTCGCATGTGAGACCATAGCCTGGGTAACAGTGAAAAGAGGCACTTAGAGATTGACAGGAGAAATGCATGACATTGGGGGATATACGTCATGGGCACTGTGGGACATGAACTTGCCTCACGCCACAGCTTAGATCCCCCTCATTGTCAGTCAGGGCTCAGTGGGCCATACTCTCCACTCCCAGTCTGAAGGCTGTGTGACCAAGTCCCACTCCACAGACAGTGCACAGGATCGAGGCTGATCCTCTGAGTGCAGTGCCAATCAGATGCTACACTGTCCTAACTAAGAGTTTTGGAATGAGGTGTTAAACAAAAGCACCTTTAGCAAATGAACATCCAAATCAGGAGCAGGAATAGGCCATTCAACCCCTCCAGCCTCTTTCTCAATTCAATAAGATCATAGCTGACCCACTCATATACATCCATCTGCCAAACCCAGATTGACTCCCTTGTTCATCAAGAATTCATCTACAGGGATAGAAGTCACACAACACCAGGTTATAATCCAACAGGTTTATTTGAAAGCACCTGATGAAGGGGGTAAGCTCTGAAAGCTTGTGATTTCAAATAAATCTGTTGGGCTATAACCCGATGTCATGTGACTTCTGACTTTGTCCACCCCAATCTAACACCAGCACCTCCACATCATCGACAGAGAGGCGTGAACACAGCCCAGTCCATCACAAAAGCCAACCTTCCATCCATTGACCCTGTCTATACTTCTCATTGCCACAGAAAAGCAACCAATATAATCAAAGACCCCTCCCACCCCAGTTGTACTCTCTTTCACCTTCTTCCGTTGACAGAAAATATAAAGGAACAGATTCAAGAACAGCTTCTTCCCACTGTTATCATACTCTAGAATGGACCTCTCAAAAATTAATTTGGAACTCTCTCTCTTTCTCTGTCTCTCTCCCTCTCTCTCTCTCTCTCTCTCTCTCTATGCACCTTCTCTGTGGCTATAACACTGTATTTTTCATTCTGTTCTATTACTCAGATGCACTTTGTATAGCACGATTTGCCTGTGTAACACTTTTCACCGTATCTTGGTACATGTGACAACAACAAATCAACTAATCAATCAATCAGTCATCTACTTCTGCCTTAGAAATCTGGTCATCTTGCTGTATGCAACAGTGACTACATGTCAAGATCACAAAATAGGCCAGCAGGTGTACTGGGGCTGTCTGAGGTACCTATTGTGTACATATGTGTGTATGTATGTATATATACATATGTATAGAAATATGTATACATATATAGAAATATGTGTGTGTGTAAAATGCAAAATCTTTCTCACCAGGCCACAAAGTAGCCTGGATTAATTTGTTACGTTTACGATGCTGCGTAAGGTAATTTTTTGTTGTATCTTGGCCACAACACTGTGCAACCTGCCTCAAAATGTATCTCCATTAGTTGAAAGGAACTTTGGTTGGAGCGAGCTCAGTACAGTAAATATGTGCTAAATGACTGCAAAGAGCATAGACCGAGTGCATGAGAGAAAGAGGATTGCATAATGCTGCAAACTAAGATTAGTGCGTAGTGCTGACAGAGATGAATGTTTAAGATGGTGCTTTGTAATTTTACAAATTGCCAGCATTAATTGATGTGATGACTTAGAATTAACTGTGCAATAAATACGTTCAGTGAAAGTCGATGAGTAAGGCTTTCCTTACAGATGCGGTATGCTTTTTGAGAAAAGTGATTTGACTTTCTTAAGGTACTGGGCAAGCACAAGAGGAAGGGTATTCAGCCCATTGTAAACGTACTGGCCCTCACATGCCAGTCCTTTCCCCTACAGACAGGCAATTCTTTCCTTTTTAAGATAATTCTGTGGAATCTCAATGACCAATTCACCTCGTTTATTATTTGTTTATGGGATGTGGGCATTACTGGCAGGATCTGTATTTAATGCCACTCTTTATTTGCCCACCGTAATAGTTAAGAGTCCACCACATTGCTATGGGTCTGGAGTCACTTGTAGTTGAGACCAGGTGAGGATGGAAAATTTACCTCCCTAAAGGACATGAGTGAATCAGATGGTTATAAAAATAACAATGAACAATGGTTACATTAGTCCAACTCTTTATTCTAGATGCTGTTGAATTTAAATTTTACCATTTGCTATGGTGGGATTCAAACCCATGTCTCTAGAACATTATCGTCATCGAAAAGTGTGGTGCTGGAAAAGCACAGTCGGTCAGGCAGCATCTGTGGAGCAGGAAAGTTGACGTTCCGGGCATAAGCCCTTCATCAGGAATCAGCTTATGCCTGAAATGTCAACTCTTCTGGTCCTCAGATTCTGCCTCATCAGCTGTGTTTTGCCAGCACAACACTTTTCGACTCTGATTTGCAGTCCTCACTTTCTCCCCAGAACATTAGTCTGGCATTCTGGATATCTAATGCAATGTCAGTTCCAATACACCACCACCTCAACCAGTTTCTCTCTTTATGTATTCCATTCTCCACCACCCATTACGCTGACGATGCCTTTACCTCGGGTCTCTGTTACCTGTTCTGCCAATGACCTGAAATGAGATCATGAGACATGGAAGCGAAATTCGGCCATTCAACCCATCAAGTCTGTTCCATTCAATGACATTACGGTTGATCTGATAATCCTCAATTGCCCTTTTCCCCTGGAGAGAGAGAGTGTGTGTGAGGGAGGGCGAGGAGGAGATGGAGCACATGAGGGAGGAAGATGGAGGTAGACCGGATGACTGGGAGGGACTGAGTGAGCACAAAGGCCAGAGAGGCAGAGTGTGTGTAGTGGCTGAGATTGAGTGAGGTGCACACTTCGTCTCCTCTTCCTGTCTCTCAGAAACCATCTACAAAATGGGCTTTGGGATGTCCCAAAACACAACAAAGTAGGGATTAGGGACTCAAACATAAACCTAGAACATGTGGAGACATGTGGAGTGGAGGTAGGGAGAGAAGTTGTAGGAGTCAATAGGAGGAGAGAGGATACTCTGAAAGATGGGATGGAGCTGCCAAATCACTGATGTCACAAAAGTAAAGGTCAACACTAGAATGGCCAAAAAGTAGCGGTCAGAACAATTTTCCTTTGAACGCATCAAGCTTTACAGAAGGCCACACAGTGGAGTGTGTTTAGTTGTTTCAATCTCATCACCTATTTCAATGGCAAGTTTGGAGTTTTTAGTTTTGTTGTAGGGTGGACATGGAAAGCAAACTGTAACGTTGTAACAACACAATCCACTCTCCTGTAACAGCTACAGGGCAGTCAATCTGACCATGTGTAAAATGATTAAAATGTCAATCAGCAAGTGAAACTCTAGCCAGGCAACTACATATTTATTTAGGCACCTTCAAACATGTTAATATAGGTCGACAACAATTATCCGAAATCCCGAAATCCAAAAAGCTCTGAAGTCCGAAGGTTTCCTTTGACAGTGGAGTGCCATAAGGATCGGCGCTGGGCCCTCTACTTTTTGTCATTTACATAAGTGATTTGGATGTGAGCATAAGAGGTACAGTTAGTAAGTTTGCAGATGACACCAAATTTGGAGGTGTAGTGGACAGCGAAGAGGGCTTCTTCAGATTACAACAGGATCTGGACCAGATGGGCCAATGGGCTGAGAAGTGGCAGATGGAGTTTCATTCAGATAAATGCAAGGTGCTGTATTTTGGGAAAGCAAATCTTAGCAGGACTTATACACTTAATGGTAAGGTCCTAGGGAGTGTTGCTGAACAAAGAGACCTCGGAATGCAGGTTCATAGCTCCTTGAAAGTGGAGTCGCAGGTAGATAGGATAGTGAAGAAGGCGTTTGGTATGCTTTCCTTTATTGGTCAGAGTATTGAGTACAGGAGTTGGGAGGTCATGTTGTGGCTGTACAGGACACTGGTTAGACCACTGTTGGAATATTGCATGCAATTCTGGTCTCCTTCCTATCGGAAAGAGGTTGTGAAACTTGAAAGGGTTCAGAAAATATTTACAAGGATGTTGCCAAGGTTGGACAATTTGAGCTATAGGGAGAGGCTGAATAGGCTGGGGCTGTTTTCCCTGGAGTGTTGGAGGCTGAGGGGTAACCTTATAGAGGTTTACAAAATTATGATGGGCATGGATAGGATAAATAGACAAAATCTTTTCCCTAGAATGGGGGAGTCCAGAATTAGAGGGCATAGGTTTAGGGTGAGAGGGGAAAGATATAAAAGAGACCTAAGGGGCAACTTTTTCACACAGAGGATGGTATGTGTATGGAATGAGCTGCCAGAGGAAGTGGTGGAGGCTGGTACAATTGCAACATTTAAAAGGCATTTGGATGGGTATATGAATAGGAAGGGTTTGGAGGGATATGGGCCAGGTGCTGGCAGGTGGGACTAGATTGGGTTGGGATATCTGGTCAGCATGGATGGGTTGGACTGAAGGGTCTGTTTCCATGCTGTACATCTCTATGACTCTATGACTCTATGTCTTTTGTGAAGTTTGTTTCTCATTAACAAGGTTGTTTGGCATGCAAGCAGTTAACCCAAGTCGACACCCATTCGATGCGTGTCACTCAGATGTGACGTGAGGGACGTGGCCCAGCACTGGGAGGCCTCAATTTTGTTTCAGGGCCTGTTTTACTCACAGTAAGTCTGTTCTTTGGAAAGAATTTTTAAAATTTCACCATCAAACTGCCACTTAATCTGAAATTTGAAAAATTCTGAATTCCAAAATCCAGCTGGTGCTGAGCATTTCAGATAAAGGATTGTGCACCTATTCTACCTTTAACTTTCAATTAAGATCAAACCTTTTTAAGTCCAAAGTAGCTGGCAACAGAGTATTCTCCTAATGTTTATTTGTAAACTTAGCTAATCTGACATGGATCTCTCCCTCCATTGCAATATTTAAGATCTTCCTCTGTATAATTGATATTTCAATAATTGATGTCTGAAATTAATTGGCACTAATCCACAAACATTCATTACCTTCAGCACCAACACATAGTAGCAGCAATGTGTATTATCTGCAAGATGCATTACAAAGATTCACCAAAGATACATAGACCTTCCTAACCCATGACCACTTCCATCTGGAAGGACAAGGGCAGCAGATATGTGTATCACCGCCAACTGTAAATCCTCTGCTAAACCACTCACCATCCTGATTGGGAAATATATTGTTGTATATTCAGTGTTGCTGGGTCAAATTCTTGGAATTCCCTGCCTAAGGATATTGTGTGTCTCCCTACAGCACATGGACTGCAGCAGTACAAGAAAGCAGTTCACCACCACCTTCTCAAGGGCAACTAGAGAAGGGCAATCAATATTGGCCCAGCCAGCGACTTGGAAATATATTCCTGATCATTTACTGTGGTGGGTCAAAGTCTTGGCATTCCCTTTCTGATGGCATTGTGGCTATACCTATAGTATTGGGACTGCAGTAATTCAAGAAAGCAGCTCACCACCACCTTCTCAAGGGCAAATAGGAATGGGTGATAAATGATGGCCAGCCTTTGGTGCACACATCCTACATGAGAATTAAAACAAGCATTCCCTCATCCTGACTCAGATTCCTAAATCTCCCCAACCCACAACAAGGTGTCAGTATCTTCACCACACAGACTGCAGCAGTTCACAAGACAGCGAGCAACTACCCTCTCAAGGACAGTTAGGAATGGTCAATAAATGCTGGCATTGTCAGCAACACTCTCATAAAAAAAACACAAGAAACAGGAGCAGGAGGAAGCAATGCAATTCTTCAATCATTGTAATCCTCTGTTTCAATGCTGTGTCCCACACCCCTTAAATCCAAAATGTACTGCAGTCTTGGATATGCTTGATGACTATTTGAGTACCAATGGTTCTCTGAGGCAGAGAATTCCAAAGATTCATGACCCTGTAAGTGAAGAATTGTAAACTTCATCACAGTTCAAAAATGACTGACCAGAGGGCACAATAATCTTTTTTAAATATATCCACTTTATTTATCCCTCCTGACCTCCAAGTTCATCTATATATTTTCCCACAGAGGGAGCTGGGAGCTCAGGCATTGGGCACCCTTAAGATAGAGATTGAAATAGAAAAATCTCTGAATACTGATTGTCTGAAGAAATATCGGAATGTTGTGAGAAAAAGGTGTTGAAATGAATAGTCAGCTGTGATCATACTGAATGGGGAAGTTGGAGGGGGAATGCAGATTTGAAGAATTGAATGGTCTATCCCTGCTCCTTTGTTCCTTCCTTCTTCCTATGTTCTCACTTGAAATGAGGGTTTAATCTGAATGCCTCAAACAGTGGGTTCATTGCCATCTAGGCTCTTAGAACAATGGGGCTCCTCCCCTTCCTTCACTTCCCCTGATCCCACTCAGTGTGAAATATTGAGGCATGTTGCAATCTTGTGATTTTGTTAATGCTCTGTCACCATGTTGAGGATATGCAGCCTCAGAAAGCTATGTCCCATATATGACATCTGATATCTCCCTTACAACCAGAAGTGGATGCTTCATGTGCCAATTGTACTAGCCTCCACCACTTAGGAAGTTGTGGAGGCTGGTACAATTACAACATTTAAAAGGCACATGGATGGGTATATGAAGCGGAAGAGTTTAGAGGGATATGGGCCAAGTGCTGGCAGATGGGACTAGATTAGTTTTGGATATCTGGTCAGCATGGATGAGTTGGACCGAAGGGTCTGTTCTGTGCTCTACGTCTCTATGACTCTATGAAAAAACTCTATCCAGCTCGGTGTTGAAAGTTGCGACTGATCTACAGTTTTGTTGGGGGATGAGTTTTTGACTGCACTTCACTGACAGCCACGGAGATGTCCAGTGAGGGGAATGGGGTAGATGATGGAGTGAAGGCTGAGAGGTCAAGAAGAGGTCACACGGAAACACAAAGTAACGGCAATAAAAGCTCAGAGATAACAGACAAAATTCATAGGTTCTTGTGAGTAAAGAGTTAAAATTCCTCATCTTTATAAAGCAGCTGAACATGTTGGATTATTCATTTCTTAAAGAACTGCAGAGCAAAGAATGTTTCTTTAATGGCTTTTAGTCAAATTTGAATTTATGAGCAGCAGTAAAGCAGTTCTAATAGTTTGGCTGGACGCTGGAGACCCAATTTAACACTTGGCTGAGCTAAACCATAATCCGTCTTCTACATTTATTCTAAGATCTTTATTTACTATTGTTCTTTCGTGAAGCAAAAGGATCAACTTTTTCTGGTAGACAAATAGATTTTGATTATTTCGCCCCTTTGCGGACGAAAGGCGGGCAGCTTTAATTGCTCCTTACGGATATCAGTGATGTGAGCAACAATGAGAAATTGTGTAACGAATTAAGCTTGACTGCTTTTCAAATACACCCTCCACACCTTGAAGTCACTCAGGAAAATAATCTACAGGGACTGAAAGAACTTATGTTTATCACCATCCAGGGACAATAGGAAGTGACTCCCATCTGATCAAATAATATTTGGAAATGCAAGTCAATTTTTTAACACAGGAAACTTCGCAGCCATTTTGTGCAGAGCAAGATCCCATCTACAGTAATGAAATGAATTCCTAGACTCCCTGCTTTCGGTGTTGGTTGAGATATAATAAATGGCCAAGTTGCTGGAATGAACTCATCGGCTCTTCTTCAAAATAGTGTTATGGTTATCTTTTTCCTCCAACCTCAACCATTTGAGGAGGTAGAGATCACGTATCAAGAACCATATCCCCTACAGTGCAGCCCTCGCTCTGGTGCTATTGTACAGTCACTAAGACTTCATCTCTCCAATATGATAAGAACAGCAACTGGTGAGGAATTATTTCACAAATGGGACAACAAATTAGAAACACAATCCCAAGGGTTTAATTCAAATGATGGAAAAATCACAGGCAATGGAATTGTGATTTTTCAAACTGCAGTCTCTACTGGATCCCAGAATATTAGTTACATTTTTTTAAACAATTGAATGTATAAAATTGTTTATGTAACTATGGAAACGCAGGCAATGACTCTTCACCCTCGTGGATACCAGCTTTTATCATGTGTCTGATGCCATTCCACCAAACAGGTTAGCTGTGAGAGGCCAAGAGCTGTCTTCATCCTTATGTTTCAAGGTAACGCTAGTTATTATACTTTCATACTGACTACAGCTATACGTGGCAATCGCATACCAGGGTCTAGATTAGTGTGGTGCTGGAAAAACACAGCAGGTCAGGCAGCATCAGAGGAGCAGAAAAATCAACGTTTCAGGCAAAAGCCCTTCATTTCATTGACTCCCGAGATGAGGGGTTTCTCGTATGAAGTCAGGTTAAACAGATTAGGCCGATATTCTTGGGAATCTAGAAGAATGAGGGGGAGATCAAATTGAAGTATTCAAGATGATAAAAGGAGTGGATAATATAGACGTAGAGTGGATGCTTCCTCTTGTGGGGCATTCCAGGACGAGAGGTCACAGTCTTAGGGTAAGGGGAAGCAAATTTAAATCAGAGCTGAAGAGAAGCTACTTCTCCCAAAGGGTGTGAATCTGTGGAGTTCGCTATCACAAAGTGTGGTGGATGCTCGGACAGTGAGTAAATTTAAGGAGGAATTAGACAGATTTTTAATTGGTCATGGGCTGAAGGGCTGTGAGAGAAGGCAGGGAAATGGGGGTAGGAGCATATCAGCCTTGATTGAATGGTGGAACAGACTTGATGGGCTGAATGGCCTAATTCTGCTCCTATATCTTGAAAACCTATGAAATTATGTCCATGAGCTTTCTATGTATGTTTCAGAGAGTCAATTATCCAGGTGGATCTTCTAATGTGATACTTCCATAGTGTCCTAACCATGTACACTCTGTGATTCCTGTTCCTAGCCATGTGCAACTCCACATCATCACCACAAGGCTGCTCCAGTAGCAAATCCTCAGGGGGCAACCTTTCATGATGAGTGTTGCCAGCCTCAATGACTGAAGCAAATATCACAGCCAATAGCAATTGTTGTTTCCTGTCATGTGAGAAAAAAATTATCAGTCTCAATTTGGCAAGGACAATTAATATCTATAACCTTTGGGATTTCACGTAAGAGAATGAAGCCCTACATGATTTTTTAAGTATTGTCATTTACAAACTCTAAACCCTAACCGAATTCTGGTCTGTATTGGGACTAATGTTTTACCACGTGAGGATAATCATTGAATAATCATCAAGGTGGTCAAGAAGACCTTGAAGGCCGAAAGACCAGTTCTGCACTATCAGCAGCCTCTCCCCCCCCAAGCACTGCATCCTCCCCTCCACTGTAACAGAAATGCTGCACCCCTCCTTACGTCATGTCATACTGATGAAGAGTCATCGAGACTCAAAAGATTAGCTTGCTCTCCCTCCATGGATGCTGCTTGACCTACTATGATCTCCAGCATTTTTTTGTTTTCTGTACTGCTTCCAGCATCTGCAATAATTTGTTCCAGTATGGAGTTCAGTCACAGATTAGCCATGATCCCATTGAATGGTGGAATAGGCTCGAGGAGCTGAATGGTCTACTCCTTGTCCCATGTTCCTATGACATATAATTCCAAGAGATTCCAGTAAATCTCCATGACACTGTAAAAGTTGCATTCAGAGGACATTTTTGCAATGTACTACAGTCCTCATCATCATGATCATTCTGAAGCATCACTGTCTTGCTCTGATGCCTGGAGAAAAATTTATCAGCATCCCATTTCTGACACAAAAGCAATGAAGTGGCCACAGAGCAACCCCAAACCAGAAGGCCAGAGACCCAGCCCGAGTCTGTGCCTTAGGCTTTGTCTAAATGACCAGTTGCACTTCCACAGGAAACTACTCTCAGGTTTAAAAAAGTCTTTTGTAAAGATTTTGTTAATAATAGATTCCAATATCTTGCTGATAATTGATTTCATGTCTGGAAAATCAGTTGGAAAAGACTAATATTAAATCTAATCTTTATGAAGATTATTTATTGAGCTAAACATGAACAACATATATGTTAACATTCAACCAACACCACAGTTTCAATAAGGCCTTCCTTATATAAGTGGTCAAGTTAATGCCCACTCTCCGCAAATGAAAAAATTTAACCTGTCATTAGCAACTGATGTCATATTGATGTGCCTATGATTCCCTGCTTTCTCTTCCTCCTTTCTTGAATGCCAATGTTACATTTGCTAACTTCCAATCCACTGGGATTTTTCTATAAAAAGAATGTTTGGGAAAATGACAACAAATGCATAGACTCTCTCTGCACTTACTCCATTTTGCACCCAAGGATGTAAGACAACACATGCTGGGGATTTGTCCACTTTTAGTCCTTTAAATTTCATTAATAACTTGTTCACTTAAAACTTCACACTCTTATTAGCCTGTTTGTCACCCTCTATTTCTTGATTTATCATTTGAAACTCCTAGTCTTATTCAACTGTTCTGTCAACTCCTCACTCTTCAAGATACCCGCTTCCATCTCTGCTCCTAAGTGACCAACATTCACTTGAGCTACTCAGTGCTTTTATATACTTGTTAAAGCTCTTACAATCCATTCATATATGCCTGCCACCTTTTTATCACTGTATGCTGATTTCTCAAACTCCCAATTCTCAGACATAATATTGTTCTTCACAATATGATAAACCTTTTCTATTAATCTAATACTCTCCTTAATTTCCTTGGTAAACCACAAGTGGATCTTCTTCACTGTTGATTTTTAATAGATCATATTTTTGTTGAATGCTTTTAAGTGTATCATTAGTTTTTCCCATTATGTATTTACTGCTGTACTTTTCGGTCCAATTATCCAATTAATCTTAGATAGTTCTCCCTGTATTTGTAATAAACCTGTATTGAGTTTATGATTCTAGCTTTGTACTTGAGTATGTCACTCACAATCCTATTTTGTATTTTACTGTACCATGATTCCTTTCCTCAGAGAGACTTTTACCATAAGATTGTTCATTAATCCTGCCTCATTGAACAATACATAGTTTGAAACAATGTTGACCAATAGTTGATTTCAGGAAGACAAGTAAATGCAGTTTTTACGGGTCAGTCATGACCTAATTGAATGACAGAGCAGAGCCAAAGGCCTGAATGGTCTTTTCCTGCTCCCAAGGTGAATGGCAGACTGAGTTTCCACTTGATTTCACTGTAACCAGACCAAATGAAAATCAATTCCCATTCAGAAAAGCAACTAGAAACATGTCGAATATTGTGTGAGATAAAAGAAGCCATTCATTCCACTTAACTCAACTTCCTATAGCAATTCTGTTCAGAATAGCCACCAGGCTCTTCAATTTAAAGTTGTCTTTTATTAGCTTTAGTGGTGCTGCTTGAAGGATCAGGCTGCCTCGTTTATGAATTGGCCAAAGCTAATATCATTGGTGAGAGAGGGCAGATTGTTGGATGGGCAGGCTTACATTTGCTCCTACCTTCAGTGTTTCTAGCTCCAACAGTGAATATATCAGTCCAGTGTCGGAATGTGCAAACAAATGGAGAATGGTGAAATTTGAATTCAATAACAATTTGGAATAAATTACAATTGGAGTATTATGTGCAGTTCTGGCCCCCACACTATCGGAAGGATGTGACTGCACTGGAGGGGGTGTGGAGGAGATTGGCCAGGATGGTGCTTTGGATGGAACATTTCAGAGGAGCTGGATAAACTCGGGTTGTTTTCTTTGGAACAGAGAAGGTCGGGGGGGGGAATCTGATGGAAGTGTATAAGATTATGAGGGACATGGACAGAATGTATAGAAAGTAGCTATTCCCTTAGTCAAAGGAACAAGAAAGGAGTGTACAATTTTAAGGTGAAAGACAAGGGTTTTTAAGAGAGGATTTGAGGAAATCTTTCTCACTCAGAGGGTGGGGGGTAGGCGTGAAACCTCACAACCTTTAAAAATGTACTTGAATGAGAAACTGAATTATCATAATGTACTGGCTTAGTGCAAGAAAGTGGGTAGTTGTCATAAAGAGTTCACTAATGCCCTATAGAGAAGGAAATCTGCTGTCCTTATCTGGTCTGGTTTACGTGACTCCAGACCAACTGCAATGTGATGGACTCTTAACTGCCTGCTGGGCAATTAGGCATGGGCAATGAATGCTGGTTGAGCCAGAAATGCCCACGTTGCACGAATAAACAGTAAAAGTCTTGGCAAGTTTGCTTTGGCATTGTTGCTGGTCATACCAAAACTGTCAGCAGGAGCCACAGAATAAACACCCCACCTACGACACAACCCTCCCCCAACCTTGGAGACCATCCCAGTCACTGTAGGCTCTTTGCCTGGCATCACTCCCAACCTCTCAGATTACCCCAATACACCCATCTGTTTGAATTAATGAGCTCGTTGAGTCACTATAAATATAGTTGTGTGCTTTTGCGTTGACAAATTGAAGTGCATTAGAAAGTTCTAATGGATTGCATTGATTCCCGTAACTTTGGGATATATTTAGTCAAGGCTTTGAGTGTAGATGACCTTCAGTCAGAGACAAAGGGTCTCTTACTCACAGTTCAGATTTACAACCATCCACTGTGCTTTAATTATAGAATCAAAACACTGCTGATTGCACACATTCAGTAACAGAGGAATGCGACCTGACAAGGAGCTGATATAACCTGATGTACTTCAGTTTGGGAAGAGGGCTTTAAAAACAATTAAGTTTAAGATAACTTTAACTGACAAAGTTGCATCATTAAACCATAAAACATAGGGGCAGAAGTAGGCCATTCAGCCCATTGACTCTCTTTCGCCATTCAGTTAGATCATGGTTAGTCTGATTATTATCAATTCCACTTTCCTGTGTTTTCTGCATAACTCTCGATTCCCTTACTGATTAAAAATCTGTCTCTCTCAGTCTTAAATATACTTAATGATCCAGCCTTGACAGCCCTCTGCAGTAAAGAATTTAAAAAATTTACTACCCTCTGAGGAAGGAACTTCTCCTCATCTCTGTCTGAAATGGGTGACATCTTATTCTGAGCGGATGCTCTCTGTCACTGGACTCTCCCACATGGGGAATGAACCTTCCCACATCTACCCCATCAAATCCCCTAAGAATCAATAAGGTTGCCTCTCGTGCATCAGTAGGTTGGTAGTTTCCAACCTCTGCTGTGATGGATGTTCCTTGATTCCCTTATTGATTTACCCTTGATTCCCTTAATGATTAAAAATTGGTCTATCTCAGCCTTGAATATACTTAATGACCCTATTCCACAGTCTTCTGGACCAAAGAACTCCAGATTCACCACCCTCTGAGAGAAAAAAATATCCTCCTCATCTCTGTCGGCAATGGATAACCCCTTATTCTAAGGGTAGCTCTCTGGTCCTGGACATTTCCCACACAGGAAATAACCTTTCAGTGTCTAGCCTGTCAAGGCCCCTAAGAATCTTATATGTTTCAATAAGGTCTCCTGCCATTCTTCCAATCTCCAATGAAATACAAGCCCAACCTACATACTCTTCGTAACTGAAAATCCTTCCATATCCAGTCTCGATTGCCTCCATTCTATCTTTTCTGAGATAAGAGGGCCAGAACTGTTCACAGTATTCCAGCTGTGGTCTAATCAGCGCCTCACATAGTTTTAGCATAATATGTTAACAGTGTATAAGATTATAGCGCATTCAAGAAAGGGCTGCATTTGGGTGGCTACAATGTCCTAGCAAGGTACTTCACAGGAGTGTTACTAAGGGAAATGTGACACTGAGCAGATAAACCATAGCTTGGTCAAAAAGGAAATTTAAAGGACATCTTGAGAGAAACAGAAAGGGTTAACAATGGAATTCCTGAGCTTGGAATTGATTCAGCTAAAGGCACAGTCGCTGAAAGAGAGGTTAAGGAAATCAGAGATGGATCAGAGACTATATTTGGAGGAGATCAGTGATCTTGGAGTGTTGCAGGGTTGATGGAGGGCATAGAGATAGGAAGGGTGAGGTCATTCCTGGGAGGTCTGTTCATTCATTTGCGGTTTGTTTCCATTTGTCCTCTACAATGGATTCATTAGATCAGCCATAATGCAGATAAACTGCTAAAGCTCCTAAATACTTTACAGTATGGAAGGAGTGCTGTTGAAAGCAATGGGTTTCTTGGATTGAATTTACAACATCATAGTCCCAGCAGACTGGCCAGATCATCAGGAGGTCACTGGGGCTGCTTGTTGGCACTGTGAGGACTCAGCCACAAAACCCATGAAAGTCCAGCACAGGTCAATGATGTCATCTAAGCCCAGATATGGTCTCTGCTCCCCAGTAGTGCACCAGCTAATGCAAGAACACACCGAGTTAATGAGGAACCTTTTACTTTCAATTGACAATGACGATCCATTGTATTTATGAAGATTGCTTCATTTTCACGGTGATGAAATATTCATGTTTGAGCTTTATTAGAGAGAAAAAGAAGGACAAATGAACTATAAGGATATGCTTCGCTGTTGATTGTCTCATCTTTCAGATGAGACATTAAGACGGATCCCTCTCAGGTGGATGTAAAAGCTCCCAAGGCACTATTTTGAAGAAAAGCAAGAGAAATCTCTCAGCTGTGCTGGTTAATATATATCCCTCAACCATCATCATTAAAAGAGATTATCTGCCCAGTTTTAAAATTGCTGTTTTATAGAACTTTGCTGTGAGCCTAATGTTTTTGCATTTCCTGTATTATAACAGTGACTACACTTCAAAACTACTTCACTGGCCGTAAATCACTTTGTGATATGCTGAGGTTGCGACATAATGAAAGTTTTCATTTCCCATACATTCATTATTGGTTAAGAAGGCTTTTAGCATGTTTGTCTTCATTGCTCAGACCTTTGAGTTGGGACGTCATGTTGAGGTTGTACAGGACATCGGTGAGGCCCCCTCTGGAGCACAGTGTCTAGTGCTAGTGGCCCTTTTCTAGGAAGGATGTTATCAAGCTGGAGAGGGTTCAGAAGAGATTTACCAGGTTGCTGCTGAGAATGGAGGATTTGAGTTATAAGGAGAGGCTGGATAGGCTGGAAATGTATTTCACTGGAGCGTAGGAGGTTGAGGGGTAACCTTATACAGGTTCATAAAAAAATCATGAGGGGTATAGATAAGGTGAATGGTAGGTGGGTTCTTTTACCCTAGGAGAGGGTATTTCAAGACTAGGAGGCATATTTTTAAGGCAAGAGGATAAAGATTTAAAAATATATGAGGACAATTTTTTACACAGAGAGTAGTTTACTTATGGAATGAATTTCTAGAGGAAGCAGTGAAGGTACGTTCAGTTACAACATTTAAAAGATATTTGGATAAGTTCATGAATAAAAAATGTTTGGAGGGATATGGGCCAAACGCAGGCAGGTGGGACTAGTTTAGTTTGGGATTATGGTCGACATGGACTCGTTGGACCGAAGGGTCTGTGTAACTTTATTAAAATATATGTGTTTCAGGGTCTATTCTTTTGATTGTTTTGCTTCATTAGCCCAGTTGAAGATTAGGTGAAGGCAGGATGGTAAATTCATAAGATCAGTTCTCTGAGCTCACAGATATGCTTATCCGGTATAAACATTGTTAATCGAAATGACCTTTTCTTTGTACCCTTGTTCTTCCTTAGTTCTCATTCCACAAGCATTAGGCATCCAATAAAATTGCACCTGATGATCCACCCTTGATGTACTCCTCTCAACAATGGAAAATACTATTTGACAAGATGGACATTGTGTTGAGCATCATTGTGCTTTCATCCACGTGCACTTGCAAGTAGGTCTAATGGACAATGACTTAAAACAGGAACCTGGGCTGATTTTTCTGCCATCTGATCTAGGATTACTGCCATCCACTTATAATCCATTTGTCACCATTCACATTGGGATCAGATAGCTTACATCTGAGGCAATTTTGGTCTCTGCTCCACAGCATCACACCAAGCAACACACTGACTTGTTGGGAAGCCTTCTTTTATCTATAATTAACAAAGAAGTTCCATTCTATTATGAAGTGTGATGAAATCCACTTTTTGTTGTGTGGACTTTATACCATGTAAGCCAGCAATCTGTGGAATTTGTAGCATGCAATGAACAGAGAATGCCAAGGTATTGTTACATTTTACTGTTAGAAAATATTAATTACTTCCAATGCTGCGTTGGAGCAAGGTGGGGTTGATTGTGAGGTTTTCAATGGATCGTGCAAAACAGTTCAAGAGTCACTGAAGAGCAGCTCAAGTGTGACAGATACTTGCAGAGTAAGGCATTGTGTAAGGAAAACGAAGAGAGAGAGAGAGAGAGAGAGAAGCAAGCTCCACGGTAAGCAGCACCACTGCTGAGTTGAACACCTGAGAAGATGACTGACTTACACTGAGTCTGTCTGTTGGGACTCAGGAAGACATCTGAAGGCTAGTTGGATGATTCTATGCCATTAGGGCTCAAGGAAGAAGTTCTGGGAGCTGATTGGCCACATATTTGCCAACTCAAGACGATCCGCAGGCAGGCCACTTAGGAAGGATGGGCTCACATCGCAGGTAAAAACAATGACTGCAGATGCTGAAAACCAAATACTGGATTAGTGGTGCTAGAAGAGCACAGCAGTTCAGGCAGCATCCAAGTAGCTTCAAAATCGACGTTTTGGGCAAAAGCGCTTCATCAGGAATAAAGGCAGTGAGCCTGAAGCTTGGAGAGATAAGCTAGAGGAGGGTGGGGGTGGGGAGAAAGTAGCAGAGAGTACAATGAGTGAGTGGGGGAGGGGATGAAGGTGATAGGTCAGGGAGGAGAGGGTGGAGTGGATAGTTGGAAAAGGAGATAGGCAGGTAGGACAAGTCCAGACAAGTCATGGGGACAGTTACTGAGCTGGAAGTTTAGAACTAGGGTGAGGTGGGGGAAGGGGAAATGAGGAAACTGTTGAAGTCCACATTGATGCCCTAGGGTTGAAGTGTTCCGAGGCGGAAGATGAGGCGTTCTTCCTCCAGGCGTCTGGTGGTGAAGGAGCAGCGGTGAAGGAGGCCCAGGACCTCCATGTCCTCAGCAGAGTGGGAGGGGGAGTTGAAATGTTGGGCCACGGGGCGGTGTGGTTGATTGGTGCGGGTGTCCCGGAGATGTTCCCTAAAGCGCTCTGCTAGGAGGCGCCTAGTCTCCCCAATGTAGAGGAGACCGCATCGGGAGCAACGGATACAATAAATGATATTAGTGGATGTGCAAGTAAAACTTTGATGGATGTGGAAGGCTCCTTTAGGGCCTTGGATAGAGATGAGGGAGGAGGTGTGGGCGCAGGTTTTACAGTTCCTGCGGTGGCAGGGGAAAGTGCCAGGATGGGAGGGTGGGTTGTTTGGGGGCGTGGACCTGACCAGGTAGTCACGGAGGGAACTGTCATTGCAGAAGGCGGAAAGGGGTGGGGAGGGAAATATACCCCTGGTGGTGGGGTCTGTTTGGAGGTGGTGGAAATGTCGGCGGATGATTTGGTTTATGCGAAGGTTGGTAGGGTGAAAGGTGAGCACCAGGGGTGTTCTGTCCTTGTTACGGTTGGAGGGGTGGGGTCTGAGGGCGGAGGTGCGGGATGTAGACGAGATGCGTTGGAGGGCATCTTTAACCACGTGGGAAGGGAAATTGCGGTCTCTAAAGAAGGAGGCCACTTGGTGTGTTCTGTGGTGGAACTGGTCCTCCTGGGAGCAGATCCGGCAGAGGCGGAGGAATTGGGAATACGGGATGGCATTTTTGCAAGAGGTAGGGTGGGAAGAGGTGTAATCCAGGTAGCTGTGGGAGTCGGTGGGTTTGTAAAAAATGTCAGTGTCAAGTCGGTCGTCATTAATGGAGATGGAGAGGTCCAGGAAGGGGAGGGAGGGATCGCAGGTCACACTGGCCAAATAGCATTGAGCGCAGGGACACACTGTGTGTAGGGACAGGCACCTAGCTCACAGAGTGGACCAGGCTGCATCTCAGGACAGCTCACATGCGGTCTTAATGCTCAACCTCTTAGCACCCATCTGCACCCTGGCAGCATTCTTGCCTTGTCTTGTCTCACCATGCCTTGCCCGTCAACACATTGGCATGTCAGTCAGAGTCAAAGGCTATCAGCACTGAGGTATTGACATGCTTGTTTGCCCAGATACAGAGACAGGCTGCTCATCAGGAGGGATCTGTGCTGGCTCGGAGAGTGGTGGCTGGTGACGTCTTGCTGTACGACACACCAAGACATCAGACTAAGATCTGCTGACTAAGTGTCAGCTTTCTGTGCGCCAAAAGCACTGACCATTCATTCAACCATGTCAGAAACTGGTTGGGGGTAGAGCAGCAGTGAGCCAGAGAGGGTTTTTAGATGGAGTATAGCTAGAGAGAGGTCAAGTGAATGGCGTGATGGTTAATTGGGGACTGGGGTGAGAGAATGGGGATTACATGATCGAAAGAGTGTCAGTTAAGCTGACTCTGCACAGTCAGCAGTGTGGCCTAACAGCGGCTCTCCATGATTTTGCCAGTGAAGTGAGAAACTGGGTTGCTAGCTCTTGTCCTGGTGCGTGTCACCCTTTCAAAGATGACATGGTGCAAGTGATGCCAGTTTTTCGGTGGGTATCCGCTAAGTGCGAGCATTTTGAGTGCGAGAGCAGGAGCAGCAGGGGGAAGTGACGACGACCAGAGGAGCAGCCGGGAAGGAAAGCAGTGAGTATATAAATCAGGAAGGCGGCTAAACCCGAGACTCTACAACTGTAGTGTCTCCCACCCACCCTCCTCCTCTAACCCCCTTATTAAGTACTCTGGTTTTGTTTTAGGGTAAGGATTTTCTATTTCTTTATCAGTGACTGGTTAAAAAAATTACTTTTTTTTGTTTATCTATTAATTGGTTTTTAGAAAAAGACTATAGCAGAGAGGTATCAGAAAGTATTTTAACTCAAACCTATACAAAGTAATAAAGTGATTAACTAAGCAAAGATGGCTGGGCAGGTGATGTGCTGTAGCTGTATGATGTGGGAGCTGGCTGATCCCATTGTGAATGGCAGTGACCACATCTGCAGCAAGTGTTGGTTGCTGGAAGAACTCCGGATCAGAGTTGATGATCTGGAATCTGAGCTTCAAACACTGCGGCACATCAGGGAGGGGGAGAGTTACCTGGACGCTTTGTTTCAGGAGGCAGTCACACCTGGGAGATTAAGTAATTCACATTCAGTCAGTGATCAGGGACATCAGTGTGACTGTAAGTGAGGCAGGTAGGGGGAACCTGAGTTCAGGAGTGCAGGAGCCTCAGCCCTTGACCTAGTCCAACAGGTACGAGATTCTTGCTCCTTATATGGATAATGAAAAGGGCTCTGGACAGGATGAGCTAGCTGACCACGGCACCATGGTGCAGAAGGCCATTCAAGAGGGGAGAGCAAAAAGACAAGTAGTTGTTATAGGGGATTCTATAATTAGGGGGACAGATAGTATCCTTTGCAAGCCGGATCGGGAGTCTCGCATGGTGTGTTGTCTGCCCGGTGCCAGGATGCGGGACATCTCCGACCGGCTTGAAAGGATATTGGAGCGAGAGGGGGAGGATCCAGTTGTTGTGGTCCACGTTGGGACTAACAACATAGGCAAAGCTAGGGTGGAGGACCTGTTTGGGGGTTATCAAGCACTAGGAAGGAAATTGAAGTACAGGTCCTCAAGGGTCATAATCTCTGGATTACTGCCCGAGCCATGTGCCAATTGGCATAGGGATAAGAAACTTAGGGAGGTAAACACATGGCTAAGGGATTGGTGTGGGAAAGAGGGATTCCACTTCATGGGGCATTGGCATCAGTTTTGGAACCGGGGGGATCTGTACCGTTGGGACGGTCTCCACCTGAAGCGATCAGGTACCAATGTTCTAGCGAAAAGGATAAATAGGGTGGTCAGTAGGACTTTAAACTTCTGAGTTGGGGGAAGGGAAAGTGAAAGCGACAGGGAGTATGGAGTTAAATGGAAAGATAAGCGGCAGGATAGCAGGCAGATTTAAACTTGAGACAGACTGGGAATGCAGCAAAAAGGAAGGATAACTTAGGACATCTTATGACTTCTAATATCTCTAATGATAAGAAATTTAGCATTAAGGCACTTTACCTGAATGCTCGTAGCATTTGTAACAAAGCAGATGAACTAATGGCACAGATCATTGTGAATGATTATGATGTGGTAGGCATCACAGAGACATGGTTGCAGGGGGGTCAGGACTAGCAGTTAAACATCCAAGGATTTACAACTTATCGAAAAGACAGGGAGGTGGGCAGAGGGGGCAGGGTGGCCTTGTTAGTTAAGAACAAAATTAAATCTATGGCACTGAATGACATAGGATCGGATGATGTGGAGTCTGTGTGGGTGGAATTGAGGAACCACAAAGGCAAAAAAACCATAGTGTGAGTTATGTACAGACCTCCTAACAGTGGTCAGGATCAGAGGCGCAACATGTACTGGGAAATAGAAAAGGCATGTCAGAAAGGCAAGGTCACGGTGATCATGGGGGACTTCAATATGCAGGTGGACTAGGTAAATAATGTTGCCAGTGGATCCAAAGAAAAGGAATTCATGGAATGCTTACAGGATGGCTTTTTGGAACAGCTTGCCATGGAGCCCACAAGGGAGCAGGCTATTCTGGACCTAGTGCTATGTAATGAACCAGACTTTGTAAAAAATCTTAAAGTAAGGGAACACTTAGGAAGCAGCGATCATAATATGGTAGAGTTCAGTCTGCAGTTTGAAAGAGAGGAGGCAAAATCGGATATAATGGTGTTACAGTTAAATAAAGGTAATTATGAGGGCATGAAAGAGGAACTGACGAAAATAGACTGGAAGCAGAGCCTAGCAGGGAAGACAATAGAGCAAAAATGGCAGGAGTTTGTGGGTATAATTGAGGACACTGTACAGAGGTTCATCCCCAAGAAGAGAAAGATTATCCGGGGAGGGATTAGACAGCCATGGCTGACAAAGGAAGTCAGGAAATCTATCAAAGAAAAAGAGAGATCCTATAAAGTGGCCAAGAGCACTGGGAAATCAGAAGATTGGGAAGGCTAGAAAAACAAACAGAGGATAACAAAGAGAGAAATAAGGAAGGAGAGGATCAAATATGAAGGTAGGCTAGTCAGTAATATTAGAAATGATAGTAAAAGTTTCTTTCAATACATAAGACACAAACGACAGGCAAGAGTAGACATTGGGCCACTTCAAACTGATGCTGGAAGCTTAGTGATGGGAGATAAGGAAATAGCAGGAGAACTTAATAAGTACTTTGCATCAGTCTTCACAGTGGAAGACATGAGTCATATCCCAACAATTAAAGGGAGTCATGGGGCTGAGTTGCCATTACAAAAGAGAGTGCTAGAAAAGCTAAAAGGTCTTAAAATTGATAAATCTCCTGGCCCCGATGGGATACACCCTAGAGTTCTGAGGGAGGTGACTGTGGAAATAGCGGAGGCGTTGGTTGAGATCTTTCAAAAGTCACTGGAGTCAGGGAAAGTCCCGGATGATTGGAAGATCGCTGTTGTAACCCCCTTGTTCAAGAAAGGATCAAGACAAATATTGGAAAATTATAGGCCAATTAGCCTAACCTCGGTTGTTGATAAAATTCTAGAATCCATCGTTAAGGATGAGGTTTCTAAATTCTTGGAAGAGATTGGTCGGATTAGAACAAGTCAACATGGATTTAGTAAGGGGAGGTCGTGCCTGACAAACCTGTTGGAGTTCTTTGAAGAGGTGACAAGTAGGTTAGACTGGGGAAACTCAGTGGATGTGGTCTACCTAGACTTCCAAAAGGCCTTTGATAAGGTGCCACACGGGAGGCTGCTGAGCAAGGTGAGGGCCCATGGTGTTCGAGGTGAGCTACTGGTACGGATTGAGGATTGGCTGTCTGACAGAAGGCAGAGAGTTGGGATAAAAGGTTCTTTTTCGGAATGGCAGCCGGTGACAAGCAGTGTCCCACAGGGTTCAGTGTTGGGGCCGCAGCTGTTCACATTATATATTAATGATCTAGATGAAGGGACTGGGGGCATTCTAGCGAAGTTTGCCGATGATACAAAGTTAGGCGGACAGGCAGGTAGTACTGAGGAAGTGGGGAGGCTGCAGAAGGATCCAGACAGTTTGGAAGAGTGGTCCAGGAAATGGCTGATGGAATTCAATATGAGCAAATGCGAGGTCTTGCACTTTGGAAAAAAGAATACAAGCATGGACTACTTTCTAAACGGTGAGAAAATTCGTAAAGCCAAAGTACAGAGGGATCTGGGAGTGCTAGTTGAGGTTTCTCTCAAGGTAAACATGCAGGTTGAGTCCGTGATTAAGAAAGCGAATGCAATGTTGTCAATTATCTCAAGAGGGTTGGAATATAAAAGCACCGTTGTGCTACTGAGACTTTATAAAGCTCTGGTTAGGCCCCATTTGGAGTACTGTGTCCAGTTTTGGTCCCCACACCTCAGGAAGGACATACTGGCACTAGAGCGTGTCCAGCGGAGATTCACACGGATGATCCCTGGACCAGTAGGTCTAACATATGAGGAACGGCTGAGGATCCTGGGATTGTATTCATTGGAGTTTAGAAGAGTTAAGTGGGCGGCACGGTGGTTAGCACTGCTGCCTCACAGCGCCAGAGACCCGGGTTCAATTCCCGCCTCAAGCGACTGACTGTGTGGAGTTTGCACATTCTCCCCATGTCTGCGTGGGTTTCCTCCGGGTGCTCCGGTTTCCTCCCACAGTCCAAAGATGTGCAGGTCAGGTGAATTGGCCATGCTAAATTGCCCGTAGTGTTAGGTAAGGGGTAGATGTAGGGGTATGGGTGGGTTGCACTTCGGGGGGGGGCGGTGTGGACTTGTTGGGCCGAAGGGCCTGTTTCCACACTGTAAGTAATCTAATCTTAAAAAAAAAGATTAAGGGGAGAACTAATAGAAACTTACAAGATAATACATGGCTTGGGGAGGGTGGACGCTAGGAAATTGTTTCCGTTAGGTGAGGAGATTAGGACCCGTGGACACAGCCTTAGAATTAGAGGGGGTAAATTCAGAACAGAAATGCGGAGACATTTCTTCAGCCAGAGAGTGGTGGGCCTGTGGAATTCATTGCTGCAGAGTGCAGTGGAGGCTGGGACGCTAAATGCCTTCAAGGCAGAAATTGATAAATTCTTGATGTCACAAGGAATTAAGGGCTACGGGGAGAATGCGGGTAAGTGGAGTTGAAGTGCCCATCAGCCATGATTGAATGGCGGAGTGGACTCGATGGGCCGAATGGCCTTACTTCCGCTCCTATGTCTTATGGTCTTTAGTGGTGAATTGCTCTGGCAGCGACATAAGTTTAGATGGAGATAAAATCGGATTGCAATGAGGGTGGGGTCTGTAATTAATGACTCACATTTGGTGAGAAACAGCGAGAGATCCTAGCGGTGAGAATCCTTTCAGAAAAAAACCTCACTCAACTCACGCTTAGCCAATAAAAGCTGAAGATTCAGCTCTTTGTATTCTTGAAGAAAATGGTTTCTGGCCCATAGCCAGATTGTAGCATAAATCTGTCAAGTCTGCTTCAGAGTCATAACAAAAGAATGTTTCATTTTCAGAGCATTCATGAATTATGCAATGTTCAAGCTCATGAGAGGGAATTGGAAGGGCAAATAAACAATACGGATATGTGTAAAGAACACTCACAGTTTTGGCATTTTTAGATAAATAGTCACTCCACTTGACATCTGACCTCTCTCATCACTACATTTCTGGCTGTGAATGTCTTAGTAATTTGATTGCAGTGTTCATTGTGCTATTTAAGATGTGAAGTGGCTTGTTATTGGCCAGTGATTCTATTAGGTTAACAAGATGCGAAGTGTTGGAGGTAAGTGTTTCGCAATTTAGAGAAGGGGGATTGGCTAGTTGGAGAAAATTGGCAGGAGCAGCCAAGAATGGAATTGGGATTGATAAAAAGAAATAGAAAAGCAAAGCAGAGAATACAGTAATGGAAGAATCATTCTCAATAAATACAGAGTGCGTAAGGAGAACTGAGCAATGCTTTCAGTACTTTATCATCAATGTTATCATCTGTCATGTTGGCACATATGTTTCATAATGTTTACATCTGTGCATTAGTAATGTCAACAGGGCACATGCTAGGGCAACAGATATACTAACATTACAGTACTTTTCAACAGGAAAGTAATCATCCCCTAGTGACCTTTTCTGACCCTCACTGACCCAGTGGCCAACAGTTCAGAAACAATGGCACTACCCTTTGTAGCTCCAAGTGCAAATCCTAGCACTTCCAGCCTCCACTCCCCACTCCCAAACCCAACTCAACCCACCCAGTATCAACGTTTTCTTGCTGTCTATTCTTTGGCCTTCCACCTTGACTTGTACCATTTATTTCCGTTTGTCCATCTTCTTTCCACCTTCATGAAAAAGAGGTGAATTCCAGCAACAATGCCAACTTGCATTGGGGAAAACTATCAGGTGAAGCACAGGATGAGCTCTGATTGACATCACCAGCTACATGCTATTCCATTACATTGGAAATGACTCTCAAAGTGCTTTGAGGTTTTTCCCATGAGTGCCATAAAACGAAAATAAATTATGATTGTAAAACTTGCCCACTCATGCCATTGACAGTTATGTAGTTAGTTCAAAACTAGAGTGCATAGATTTAAAGTGAGCTGGGAAAGATTTAAAAGGGACCTAAGGGACAACCTTTGAATGCGCAGAGTGGTGTGTGTTTGGAACAAGATGCCAGAGGAAGTGGTGGAGGCTGGTACAATTGCAACATTTAAAAGGCATCTGGATGGGTATATGAATAGGAAGGGTTTAGAGAGATATGGACCTAGTGCTGGCAAATGGGGCTAGATTAATTTAGGATATCTGGTCGGCATGGATGAGTTGGACCGAAGAGTCTGTTTCTAGAGTCATAGCTCTATGACTCTATGTGGGAACACCTGGCAGGACAATGCTTGATCAAATGCAGTGAACCATTCCTCATAGAGACAATTGATCTGGCTTGATGTCTGGGTACATCCATCATGGCAGCGGTTGAAAATCACAATGTATCAGAGGCGACCTTACTGAGACAACCAAGATCCTTAGGGGGCTTGAGAAGGTAGATGTGGAAAGTTTGTTTCTTCTTGTGGGAGAGTCTAGGAACAGAGGGCATCGTCTCAGAATAAGGGGTCACCCATTTCAGACAGGGATGAGGATGGAATTTCTTCCCGGAGAGAGTAGAGGATCTGTGGAATTATTTACCACAGAGGGCTGCTGAGGCTGGGCGATTAAGCATATTCAAGGATAAGATACACAGATTTTTAATCAGTAAGATGATCAGGGGTTATGTGGAAAAGAAAGGAAGGTGGAGTTGAGGATTATCAGATCAACCATTACCCCACTGAATGGTGATGCAGACCCAATGGGCTGAGTGGCCTCCTTCAGCTGCTATGTTTCATGGTCTTCAGATGTTGATTTGGCTTGTGGCTGTGGAGTGGATCCAGAGCCTTGATTTGGGGCTGAGATTGAGTCTCTGTTCTGGCAAAACATCCCCTGTATAAACTATTCCTTACCAAACAGACAGTTGACACGTCAGGAGTAATCGCACCATGTAGACATTATTTCATATGGCCCTGCCGTTCACTTCCAGTGTATCGAGGCTCATTGAACCCAAACAAACAGCCTCACAATATAGAACAAAAGTACTATCTGCAGAGGTTTGAAATCTAAAGAAAAAGTGTTGGAAACATTCAGGAGGCCAGGGAGCATCTGTGGGGAGAGAAACCGAACTAGCATTTCAGTTCAGTGACTTGTTGCCTCCAATAGTAGTGCATCTTCCATTAGTTAAAGGGATCAGCACTGTTCACATTATGCTGACCATTGTCTTTTGTTACCACCTACAAAATTACAATGTACTCAACAACAAGCTGAGTTTAAGTAGCTATGACATTCTGTAAAATGTTTGTTACTGAGTGAAATGTGACTACAAAAGCAGGTATTAATGCAGATGATGATTGAAGATCAATTCGGATTCAGATCAAAGTTCCATATTTATTGACTGAAATTGATGTCATTTAGATAGAAGCCTGCTGAATCCATAGACTATTTCATGAGTTGGTGCACAAACCATAAGGCCATGAGATATCGGAGCAGAATTATACCATTCAGCCCATCAATGGGTTCAGAGAGATTGAACAGGATGTTGCCGGGTTTGGAAGGTTTGAGTTACAAAGAAAGGCTGGATAGGCTGGAACATTTTTCTCACTGGAACATAGGAGGTTGAGAGGCAACTTTATAGAAGTTTATAAAATAATGAGAGGTACAGATAGAGTTAATGGTAACTGTTTCTTCCCTAGGATGGGGAATTTCAAGACTAGGGGACACATTTTTAAGGTGAGAGGGGAGAGATTTAAAAAAAGATGGCAGAAGCAAATCCTTTACACAGAGGATGGTTTGTGTGTGGAATGAACTTCCTGAGGAAGTGGTGGATATGGGTACAATTATGATATTTAAAAGACATTTAGTTAAGTACATGAATAGAAAAAGTTTGCAGGGATGTGGACAAGGAGCAGGTAGGTGGGACTAGTTTAATTTGGGATTCTGGTTGGCATGGACTGGTTAGACTGAAAGGTTTGTTCCTGTGCTGTCTGACTCAATGGCTCTAGACGTTTGATCCTGGCTAATATGTTTCTCAAACTCATTCTCCTGCCTTCTCCCTGTAACCCTTGATCCCCTTACCAATCAAGAACCCATCTATCTTTGTCTTAAAAACACTCAAAGGCTTGGCCTCCACAGCCTTCTGTGACAATGAGTTCCACAGATTCCCCACCCTCTGGCTGAAGAAATTCTTCTTCATCATAGTAAAGGGCACATTTTGTAATTTGTTAAGTGTGGAGATCTCAAACAGAATTGGTGATCACACCTAGCCACATGGAAGATTTCCAGAAAGATTTGCTTGAGAAACCCAAGAGCTGTAAGTTTCAAAGGACTACTGACAGATGGATATAATGGATGTAGGTTTGCTCGCTGAGCTGGAAGTTTCATTTTTTAATGGATATAATTACAAAGAGATCACAGGTCACAAAGCTTACAGGTCCTAACCTGATGGTTGATGCAATTACTGTAACAAGCAAACATACCAAGGTCATGTGGTATATTCCGCATTCACCAAGAAAATGCCCTGCCTGCAATTAACTTTGCAAGGCAAGTGGCAGGAAGGCTCTTGGCAGAAACAGTTCAGTGGGACAAAAGGTGATGGAGCTTCAAAAAGCCATGTACTGACCCAAACTGACTACAATAAGGAATTTTGGCAAGCCACAATAAAGACCATCTGGTCTCCCACCAGAAGCATGTGCATAAAGTAATCAACAAACCAAAATCTGAAGGTTTTTACAATTAGACAAAGATTGGTCAACATGCGTTTGACAATGTTAATCTCATGGAAGTCATTAATGTCGTCACCCTGCCTGAAGTGTTTACAAATATTCAAATAATGAGAAAAATAGTGACTGATGATTATTGACTAAGGCAAATGCCAACATACTGCCTCTGAAAATTCTAAAAATAAATGAACCAAAGGCATGGGAAGCCATTATGAAATTTACAAATGTATAACTTTCAATGTATGACAGTTCACCCATTGCCTGTGGAAGCTCAATAGTGCTGGAGTGCAAGGGCTCTGTGTGTGGAGATTGAACTGACTTATATTACAGACCACTGCTGGACCACCATCTGCAGGTCTACCAGCATGTCAGATCTGATGCTAACCACAATTCATGGAATCAGTTGGACATGAAATGTAACTGCAGGAGGCTAGTCAAGAAACATTTGCAGAACTGAACATGAAGGTAGAACAGAATAACACTTTTCTTTCTGAATGATGCAAGCTATAATCTTAGCTCACAAAGATGAATCTGAAAGAAAAAGAAAGGAAACTGAATGGTCTGTATTGTCAATTCAATGCAAATATTGTTGTTTTATGCAACTCACACACAAAACAGATCAAGCAATAGAAAACAAAATCAGTAAATGCCAAGAAAATCTGAACCGCTCAGGACAGTTTGAGGAATGAAAGCAGTCAGTGGCTAATCTGGATCAAAACTTACCTCCATTGCATCAGATTAAGCAAATTCTTGGAACCAATTAATTGAAACATGAAGGATAATCTTTACGACACAAGCAGGAAAGACAAGTAATATCACTGATGATGATGGCAATCTCTGTCATCTCCAAGCAAAGTCACCATTAAGAGATTTGGATAAATCAGCAAATTACTTATCCATTATAGACACTCACAGACTTACTTGTTGCAAATAGTTAAACTCACTGCCTGAAAGGAGGGGATGTTTTATGTGCACCTTGTCTTTAAGAGACTTCACCTTAATGGATTTCAAGTGCTGTGCACAAACAATGTTGTGACTCTGCCTGTCAGTTAGTCTGTTTTGGCTTTGCAAGCTGCACACTTAGAAATCAGTTGGTTGTTAGTAATGTCAGCTCCGTAGTTTATAATGTGTTCACTGTTTTAAATGAACTAACCTAAGGAGTTAATCAATTCTCAATGAGCGTTTGAATTTTAGACCATTGTCACTAATTTAGGTAAAAGTGAGGACTGCAGATGCTGGAAATCAGAGTCTGGATTAGAGTGGTGCTGCAGAAGCACAGCAGGTCAGGCAGCATCTGAGGAGCACGAAAATCGACGTTTTGGGCAAAAGCCCTTCCTCAGGACTGAAGGCAGGAAGCCTCCGGGGTGGAGAGATAAATGGAAGGGGGGGTGGGGCTGGGGAGAAGGTAGCAAAGAGTACAATATGTGGATAGGGGTGGGGATGAAGGTGATAGGTCAGAGACGAGGGTGGAACAGATAGGTGGGAATGAAGATTGGCAGGTAGAACCGGTCATGAGGATGGTGCTGGGCTGGAAGGTTGGAACTGCGGTAAGGTGGGGAGAGGGGAAATGAGGAAACTGGTGAAGCCCACATTGATGCCCTGGGCTGAAGTGAACTGAGGCAGAAGATGAGGCGTTCCTCCTCCAGGCATCAGGTGGTGAGGAAGTGGAGGTGGAGGAGGCTCAGGACCTGCATGTCCTCGGCTGAGTGGGAGGAGGAGTTGAAATGTTGGGCCACGGGACGGTGGGGTTGATTGGTGTGGGAGTCCCGGAGACCTTCTCCCCAGCCTCACCCCCCATCCCCTCCATTTTTCTCTCCACCCTAGAGGCTTCCTGCCTTCAGTCCTGATGAAGGGCTTTTGCCCGAAAAGACGATTTTCCTGCTCATTGTCACTAATATGTCAGATCCACCATTATAGATTACTCTTGTTCTGAAGACAGACTTTTTCCTAACTCCTTCTAAGGACACCTCTCCACCTATTCCTTTGCTACAGGCAATTTTAGTTTCTGGCATCTTAATAAAGCCCATCTAGAGAATAATTCTGAACATTAAAACAAACAGAAATGATGAAAATACTCAGTAGATCAGGCAGCATCTACAAAGAGTCAACTGTTTCAGACTGATGAGCTTTCACCAGAATTGGAAAGATGAGCAGCTGTTACACACCGAGGAAGAAGTGGTGCAGAAAGTCAGCAAGGTGGTTTCTGTTACTGTGCGACACAAGATGGTGGAAGTCAAAGGCAGGTGCTAATGAGTGACCATAAGGTAGTCATTTGTAGAATTCCCTGCATTACTAGGTTTCTATTTTGAATTTCCAGCATCCACAATATTTTGCTTTTGTATTCAAATTCGAATGGGAATCAAAGTGGATGGTGTTGTTTTAACTTATGCGCTATTGGGTTTGTGTGGGGTGGTGGGATGCATCAACTATTTAAAGATATAAACATGAAATCCAGTTAAAATTGGCTCTTACTCGCTGTTAGAAAATAGGAATATGCAAACATAAAAGTGAGGGGTGGAAATAGACCATTTGTCCCACTTGTCCTGATCCTCCATTGGATAAGACGATGGCCAATCTGACTGTGACATTAATTCCATATTTTCGCCAACAGCCAATAATGTTTGTCTCCTTTGTTAGTCAGGTATCTATCTAGCTGCACCTTATAAATATGCAATTACTGCCTCCACCACTTTCTGGGGGAGAGCTACCATAGACTCTCAACCCTCTGAAAGAAAAAAATTATTCTCATCTGAGTCATTGAGTCATACAGCACGGAAACAGTCCATGCCAACCATTATCCCAAATTAAACTAGTCCCATCTGCCTGTGCTTGGCCCATATCCCTTTATTCATGTACTTATCCAAATATCTTTTAAATGTTGTAACTGTACCTGCATCCATCACTTCTGCTGAAAGTTCATTCCACACACAAACCCCCACTCTCTGTGTAAAAAAATTGCCCCTCATGACTATTTTAAATCTTGCTCCTTTCATCTTGAAAATATGTCCCCTAGTCTTGAAATCCCCCACTCTCTGGAAAAGACACCTGCCATTCACCTTATATCAATACCCCTCATGATTTTATAAATCTCTAATGTCACCCCTCAACCTCCTAACTCGAGTGAAAAAAAATCCCAGCCTAATTCAGCCTCTCCCTATAACCCAAACCCTTCATTCCCAAAGACATCCAGGTAAATCTCTTCTGAATCCTCTCCAGGTTAATAAGATTCTTAAGCGTCTTAAGAATCCAAAGTGGGAGATCTGACATTCCTTAATGCACGAAATGTCGACTCTCCTGCTCCTCAGATGCTACCTGACCTGCTGTGCTTTTCCAACACCACACTTTTTGACCCTTACTCTCCAGCATCTACAGTCCTCACTTCCACCTAATTCTAGTTTCTCCCATCAGGAGTTACATTGTAAAAAAAATAAGATTTTGCCTAAAGTTAAAAATCACACAACACCAGGTTATAGTCCAACAGGTTTAATTGGAAGCACTAGATTTCGGAGTGCCTTTTTTGGCTGATTGCAAGTTGCATTCCATGTTTGGAGCAATTCTCACCGTATCTTCCCAAACTCACCTCATTAACTACCTACCTAGCCCTTCGGTGTCCCTCATGTCCCGATTCTATCCACATCTTAATGTGCACCGTTCCCAGAACAAATCATCACTCTGCCAATCTGTGGATATCTGCCAAAGAAACAGGATCTTTGACAGGCCGCTGTGCACCCAGGTAAATATTGGCAATCTGGCCATTCCCCTTACCAGGAATGTCAAAAAACCACACAACACATAATCAGCATGACTGACCCTCCCTCAAACATATAGCACCTTCCCTCAGCCTAGTCGTAGTTTAACCATTAGGCCCCACACTGAGGCCAGAGAGTTGTAAAAGCCCAAAAGAATATCCAATGGGCCTTATGGAAGTAACTCTGGCTTTGGAGGAGGAGGATCCTTCACTCGGCAGTTCTAAAGACAGGAACACTGTACTTAGCAGCGAGGGTGAACTAGGAGATTATAACAGGGAGATAGCAGGTGGCTACAATACAGATCTCAGTTAAGCACAACTGAAGAGAAACAAATGTCTTTTTATGCAGAAAAGTCAGTGTTTGAACTCATGAACTTTGAAAGAACTAAAAATGTAAAACCCACATACATGGATAGCTGCATAAGGACTGTGATTGATATTTTGGTAAATTGTTGAACAGGTCATGTTATAGTGTGACCTACCCCTTTCCCTGAAAGTGTAAAATGAACATTGCAGAAAGATGAGGTGCTAATCCTTGAGATGGAATATGGAACAGTCGAGAGTGGACTGAGGGCAAAGAGGTCTGTGTGAAAGTTGGATGGAAAACCAAAGTTATGAGCAACTGGAAACACGGGGTCACAACTGTGAACTGATGAGAGGTGTCCAGTGAAACTGCCTGCATTATGTCTTCCTAGCGTGCAGGAACTACACCTTGAGCAAAGAATACACTGTACAAAGTTGGAAGAGAAACAAGATCATGTCAAACAACTGGACTGTGATTCACAAGAGCCATATAAATCTGTAAGTAAGGCCACATGAGATCTACTTTGTTTTCAATCTGTATAGTTATGTTTATTGCAAAATAAAGTAGAAACAGAGAAAAAAATAACACACTGTAGAGGGGATTTAGCAGTGATCGCTGACAGGTACTATCTGAGCAGAGGCACAAGAAATTAGGGCAACAAATAAGATTTTATGAGTGTGTCAGCTCATATTGGTGTATATGATGAATCCGTACAATATCCTTGACAGATCCTTCTTATTTACAAAAGGAAGCATTGCCTTTAAATGTATTTAGCAGTTTTGCATATATACATTGCATGGAAAATTGGATGTGGGCCAGAGTGCTTTTTGTGTGACGTTTTTCTGCTCAAGTAGACTTAATTCAAAATCTCAAGCTGCGCTCACTGCAAGTCCTAATGCCCATAAACACTAAGGGACTAAATTCCTTCTCTAGTCTTTACTACTCAAACCATCAATGTTTAAACAGACCAGTCACTTATTTTGACAGCTAAGTAGTTGAATGACATCAAAGTTGTTGATTACACTTCTTTTACAAACTTCTTTAATTTTGGACAGAAATGACTGAGCTCACTCATTGGTTTGCACCTGATTAAAGTGCACTGAGTGTACGACCAAATCAAAGTAAACAAAAACATTTCTTTTCCTGTTTCTTTCCAAAAACCCTAACATTTCCTACTAACTGGTGTAGGGTTCCAGCTTGCACTGAGTGCTGATTGCGATTTGAATAGTGTTACAGGAGTTTTGATCCAGTTGGGGATCATTGACATTTAAAGAGAAATCCAGACACCTGGGATAGAATCTTCCCAGCCCCTGAACAACATGGATCATGGTGAGAAATTTGGGAACATCAAAGGAAATGCTGAGTGAGGAACTTCCCAATGTTGAGCTCAAAAAAGCTGGATTTTCCAATAAGGTCCTGGTTATGGGGATTCTTGGCAGTGAGCAGCGAGGGGTCTTTAAATAGGGGGATTATCACAAAATGTCAGCTCATTGCAATCTCGTCTCGCCTCAGTAATATGAATACTTCCATTCTCTCAACTGCCAGCTGGAAACTAGACACCAGGCATTCCTGACAGGAGACTGTGGGTGGGTAATTGGTTAATCCATCTTAGTTCTTGTTTCTCTGCACCTCCACTTTGGACACCCTGCACCAACATCTCAGGGCATACTCCATGGGCAGGGACTACATGCACTGCACCATGTACTAGCCTCACTGTAATACCATGGCACATCTCCAGTCCATCTACAATGTGCTTCTGCACCTCAGTGGTGTGGACTTTGGCATGACAATCTCTCATTGCAAGGCTGCTATAAAGACTCTTTGCTCACGGGGACAGGCACCCAGCTCACAGACTGGACCTAGGAGAATCTCAGGGTTGCCCTCCTGGCACCCGTTCACTTTGCACCTGCCAGGATGCTCACAGCATCTCAGCCTTGCCCCCTCAGTCAGATCTTGCAGGCTCACAGTACTTCTGTCTTGCCTTGCTGTTTAGTGCAGATAGACAGCCAGGTAGCTGGTCGTAATTGTCAGCAGTGATCATTCAAGGGGGTGGACTTGCTGTTACTGTATGGCACCTTCCCTACTCAATGTCATACCTACAGTATTAGGTATAGGTAACAGTGCCTCAACCATGTCTTCCAGTCGAATGGGAGCAGTCCTCAGTCAAATCACGTTAGCAAATACAGTTATATGGAACTTATGGTTTAATTCTCCTCAATCTCAGCTATTCTCAGAGGTAAAACCTTCATTCATCATCTCTTGGTTGTAGATGTCTCAATCCACGGTTCTTGTTAATGTTGTAATACTTTCAAGCCAATCTACTGATTGTTTTCTTTGCCACCAGATCCATGGAGGACCACTGTAGATTCTTCTATTATTTTCAAAGTAGGCAATCTTCAAGCTGTTTCCTTCATAAAATTAAGCCTCTCATGGGGAATGAAAACATTAGTATCTTACTCTGCTTATGGTGCAGGCCCAGCTATCGATTGTTGAAGCTATCTTCTATTTGGCGGCAAACTGCAGCAGGTCCAAACTGAATCCAGACTCTATCACCAAGCACCCAGATAAATTGAAAACAGATCTTCCTAAGTTCCACCCAGCTCTATGATAGCACGGCCTGCTCTATGGTGTTAAGCAACCTTCAGAATAATGATCCCTCACTTACAATGTGATCTTTCAATTATGAAATAAGTGGCAGTTACAACCACCCAGCGTTTACATAGTACTTTTAAACTAATTAAGAATCTCAGAATTTTACAGTACAGAAGGGGGTAATTCAATCCATCTTATATGTACTGGCTTCAGAAAGATCTACCCAGCTAGTCCCAGTCTCCAGCCATATCTCCATAATCCGCTAACTTCATCACTTTCAAATACAAATCCAGTTCTCTTTTGAAACCTCCTATGGAATCCTCCTCCACCACTTTTCCAGGCAGTGCATTCTGAATCCTAATGACTCTCTGGGTAAAGAAGCTTCTGCTCATCTCACTCTTAGCTCTCTTGCTGACAATCTTGGAATTATGGAGTCACTGAAATACCAACTAGTGGAAACTGAATTGCAATAACTCCAGAGTCGAGGATCCCATCACCAAGTCACCCTTTACTCACACATAAACAGTCCTTGACCATAGTACTGCCTCATACCAAGTCAGGCACCAGACTGTCAGAATCCCTGACAGTCAACCATTTTATATCAGCCAGAGCCCCTGATTCATCCAGATTAACAGCCCCAATCAAGAAACTCATATTCTATAATGTCCAGCTGGCTGAAATCATTACAATCAACACAAGAATATCCTTCTCTAACTTGTCAAAATTGTTCATAAGTTTGAACACTTCAATAAGATTACCTATTAATCTTGCTCCAAGGAGAATAAGCCCAATCTCTTGAATCTATCCTTGTATCCAAAATCCTTCATTCTTGGTATCATTCTAATAAATCTCCTTCACACTGTCTCCAGGGCTTTAACATCCTTCTGTAAGTGAACTGCCCAGAATTGGACACAACACTCCAAATGTGGCCTAACCAATGATTTGCAGAGCTGTTCGCATCACTTCCTTGTCTTTATACTCTATGCCTCTAGTTTAAAAACCCAAGGATCTATAAGCCTTCTTAACAACTTTTATAACTTGCCTGTCCACCTCTAACTCCCAAACAAAACATCTTTCTGCAATGTTATTAATACAAACCGTGCCGACATCCTATCTCCAGTCCTAGTGGTTTTATGACTTTACCTTTCTAGCAGTCAATATGTTCTTTGAGTATAATGGGCTCCAAAATTAATTTTAATTGCATTTAGACTATTTTCCACAATTAAACTTTAATTCCTCAAACTGAACAATTACACGCTAAATCACATGAAGCATGAACTGTATATTCACAACTGCAGTCAGAGCAGAGTAGGAAGGTGGAGGAAAGAGATGAGTATTGTTAAAAAAAAAGCTATCCTATTATGACTGTCATTATGCACAGCAGACAGATTCCAATAATGCTTTACGATGTGGGAGTTGTTACGGCGTACAGCTTTATGAAATGCTCTCAGTCCATCACATGGGTGAAGTTTAGGTGAACTGTTACTTTAAATGAATGGAAAATCAGAAAAATTCAGTTTCGAGTATTTGAACTCACCCATCTGATTTTTCTCATCCAACATCCTGGGTGCAATAACATGCCAACTCTCCAAATCAGGTTTAAATATCTCTAAGGTGTTTCCTCCCATTGCAGTTTGGTAAATCAGGACAGAACTTATACACTTAATGGTAGGGTCCTGGGGAGTGTTGCCGAACAAAGAGACCTTCGGGTGCAGGTTCATAGTTTGTGAAAGTGGAATGACAAATAGACTAGGTGGTAAAGGCGGCATTTGGTACACTTGCCTTCATTGGTCAGTGCATTTAGTAAAGGGGTTGGGAGGTCATGTTACATATGTACAGTTCATTGGTTCGGCCATTTTTGAAATACTGCATACACTTTTGGTCTCCCTGTTTTCGGAAAGATGTTGTTAAACTTGAAAAGGTGCAGAAAAGATTGACAAGGATGTTGCGAGGGGTTGGAGGATTTGAGCCAAAGGGAGAGGTTGAACAGGCTGAGGCTGTTTTCCCTGGAGTGTGAGAGGCTGAGGGGTGACATTATAGAGGTTTATAAAATCATGAGGGGCATGGAGAGGGTAAATAGACAAGGTCTTTCTCCCATGATAAAGAAGTTCAATATTGGAGGGCATAGGTTTGAGGTAAGAGCAGAATGATATAAAAGGGACCTAAAGGGCAATTTTTTCATGCAGATGGTGATACGTGTATGGAATGAGCAGCCAGAGGAAGTGGTGGAGGCTGGTACAATTACATTTAAAAGGCATCTGGATGGCTACATGAATAGGAAGGGTTTAGAGGATTATGGATAAAATGCTAGCAAATGGGAATAGATTAATTTAGGATATCTGGCCACATTGACAAATTGGACCAAAGGGCTGTGCTGAACATCTCTATGACTCTGTGACTCTATGCAACATAGTTTGGACACATTATGCTTGCACTTGTGAAACTGGATGTTCTTCACAATCCAAGATGATGCAAATAATTCCACACGTTCACTATCAAGCTTTATAGAAACCCTTGTGGTGATACTGAAAGGACAGGTAAATACTCCAAAAGAATGAGGTGACATTAAGTTTACTCCTGGTTTCATTTAAAGATAGTGGTGTTATTTGATTGTACAGAACTTCGACATTGCTGATAAACTACATTTTATTTGTCTTGGCAATGCCTTGACCAATCGAAGTTAAACAGTTTGGTTTCTATTTAAATAAAGATTGGCAGTTAACTGCCAGTCATTATGTAACTTATACATTCTCCATGGCAACAAATCTACCAATCAGAATCCACTTGACAACCAAATCGGCACTCTCGTCCCATACAAAATAAAATTTTGTTGCTCTTTATATTCAATAGTTTTGTCAATTGTTCTGATGAGTGCAAGACAGAAAGGTTCAACAAATACGTCCTTTTTGTTGTGATAATCAAGAGAGATTGAACAACAACAACTTGGATTTATATAGCATATTTTACGTGGAAAATGACCCAACAGTGCTTCACAGGAGCATTATCAAACAAACATTGACACTAGATGTATCTCTTTCACCCACCCCAATATTTCGTGATGTAGCTGAAAGCCACATTTGCCTGATTATACACTTTCGATGTTCTACAATGTTATAAAGTTAGAAGTCACATGACACCAGGTTATAGTCCAGCAGGTTTAATGGAAATCACAAGCTTTTGGAGCACTGCCCCTTCGTCAAGTGAAGTGAGAGGGAAATACACAGATACAAAATTTATAGGGAGAGAGATCAAAGGAAGAGAAATCAAAAGATCATAAAAATGGTGGAAATGGAGTGTCAAATAAAAAGTCTCTGCAGGTGTTCGAAAGTGTCAGACGGTGTGAGTAAAGTGTCAACAGTGTCAACAGCTGAGAAAACATGCAAAGAAATGACTGATAATCTGATTAAATTTTGTGTCTATGTATTTCTGTCTCATTTCACCTGACAAAGTAGCAGCGCTCCGAAAGCTTGTGATTTTAAATAAACCTGTTGGACTATAACCTGGTGTCGTGTGACTTTTGGCCTTGTCCACTCCAGTCACCGCCACGTCACACCTTAAAAAAAGACGAACTTGATTATCAACATCAGTTATCATGTTTGAAATGTTGAATTATATATGATGTATGGTTTGTGTAAAGGGCATTTTGAAAGGTGTATAATGATGTCTAACCAGCCTGGACCTGAAACACTAACTGATTTCTCTCCACAAATGACAGACCTGCTGAGCTTTTACAACAATTGTGGTTTTTATTACAACAAGCCTGTGTTTACATAAAGCCTAAAATCATTGTGACTTTGACATGCACCAAACTAGAAAGGAGTGTTGCAAGCAGCTGGAGTCTGACAGGATTTTTATAAGTCATCTACTTTCCTGGCAATTTCAAATGTGGGATGTTTATATGGATTCCTATACTCAAACTGTCAAAACTGATATTAGCTGCAAAATTTACAGAGAATTGCAGCTGTCCACAGTGATCTTTAGAATTACAAATCTGACTGCACTGTGAGCAACAGTGTCATGACTTTGATGTTTTTATTAACAGGATTCAACAACTCTAGGTTTCTGTTGGCCTTGATTTGATTTCAATAATGCAATGATCACAATGTCAGATATTAAAGTCAGGATGTGTAAGGAATGCAGCATCAGTATTCGGATCATCATTATATGCAAGCTTTCTGTAAGTTGTGGAAATGGCAATGTTAAGTTCTTGAACTGCTGTGTTAATTCTTTTCATTGTATTCAGAGGAACCTTGATTATCCAGCATTTGATTATCCAAATTTCGGAGTACCCGAACAAGGTCACAAGGTCCTGATGCTTGGCTAAATTATGTTATCCGGCATTCGATTATCTGGAATTCAATTAACTGAATGAAATATTCCCCTCCCGTGTCCTTTGGATAATCGAGGTTCCTCTGTATATCTCAGAATTATACAGAAATGGTACTAGTTTCTACATGTTGTTGTGGAGCAGACCGGACCCGCTCAGAATATTTTAAGGAGGTAGCCTAGACTCTAACTTTTCTTATTTTAAGCCAAATGTTGGAGGCTAATCGTCCCTGTTGCAGGATGAACCTCCGAGGTCCACGCTAAGCATCTGCAGAGCGACTGCATCAGCTCAGAGGGTCATTGGGCCTGGTTGACACACCATTGTGGGAATCTCAGGCTGCTCTCCCACCAGCCACGACGACCTCTCCTGTGGATCTTTGAATAGCCAATAGCTTTCACTGAGCGAGACCTCAGTTCCTGGGATTTCGATTCCCAAGGAAGGCCGAGTGGTGGTTTTGCCTTGGCCTGATTGGCATTTCTTTCAGAGCTACCATGGAAAGGTCAATGCAAGTCTCTTGCTAGCTTGCCAGCTGATGGACAAGACCTGACAACTCTGCAAGTTTCCATCCCCAAGCCTCTATATGAAGTTTGAACCTGCAACCTTCTGACGAGAAGACAAAAATGTTATCAGCTACATCACAGAGAACAAACAACCAGGATGGGAGGATCTGTACCAAGATCATTTTAATCAATCAACCGTGTCACATTAAAGGAAGCTGGAAAGAAGAACAGCAACTGACATACAATGCAAATGCGGAACAATTTACTTTTGACAAATGACAAGGCCATGGTAGTAATTGAAACACACCAGCATAAACAGAACTGGAACATAATTGTAAAAAATACAACACCAAAAAAGCAAGACAGGTTAGTTTGAATAAAGAAACTCAAACATCTCCCTCTGGGACCTTGGGAAAATCAATCAGCCATTGAGACTATATACAAAACCAGCAAATGAAAATAAGATCGAGTAATGCTAAAAAAAAGACACATTTGATCGAAACTTTTCAACTTGCACTTATCAGGGCTTTTTACAAGGAATATCAAACTGAAAAGAAACCAACAGTTATATTGCTGAGAAGCAAATGCTGATTAGTTGGCATTCAGACTCTGATTAGTGGAGGCATTACCACTGATACTGCACTGGTTAATGATGACTGAAAGTTAACTGCCAAGCCTTGTTTAAATTTTAAACTAAGTGGGTTGACTTTGATTGGTCTAACCATTACCTGAGAAGTGAGGCAGGGAATGACTGTCTCCTATTTTGTTGAGTTGAAACAGATGCGGTCTATATACATGATCTTTAGAACAGGGCCCTGTGTATTATGTATGTAACTTCCAGAACTCACAAGTACGCCACACCATGAGCCTGATATAGACTCTACAAATTCTGTATGACCGAAGAAGGATAGGGACTATTATAGGTGCTTCAACTGTAGCAATCTTCTTTCCCTATTCAAAGTCTAATCACATCATGTAATTGATTGGACATTTTCAATACTAACAATATTCAGGCCTCCCTCTTCAATTAAGTGAGTACTCAAGTGATACCATAGCATAGTGGCCACAAGCAGTAACATGAATCAAGCAGAACAAGAAATCTTGTTTTTCAAGTACGGTCTTCAGTGATTGGAGACAACAGATAATTCTGACTGGAGTGTCATTTGTTCATATGAGAGTATGTTTGAAAATTATAGACTTGGTTACAGTATGGGAGGTGGGTCCATCCACAACTATGGTGCTTCTCTATGTTAGCAATCTTACTGGTCCCATTCCCCTATTTTTCCCTGTAGACCTACAATTTCTTTTCCCTTCAGGGGCTTATCCATGTTTAAGCAAGCCAGAGAGACCAACCAATTTGTAGCAACCAACCAACCTAGCTCAAACCTTCATATGGGGAAGTTAACCTCCAGACAGTAGGTGGCCTCTGTTGGATCACCGGTTTTACTAATTCACAAATCTTCCATAACCATTGACAGACCACTTACTCCTGGACCTCCCTGGAGTTGTCACCCGGCCTTCCCACAGAGGATAACTCCAGCCCCCTATAATTTGATGTATATTAGGAATGGGAATTCTTGAAGAATTTCTGCACTCCTGCCCCTGGTTGACTGGATCAGAGAGTCTAATACTATGGTTATTGGGTCTTGAGATGTGAGTTCAATCCCTGGTCCAGAGACATGGGCTAGACTGACAATTCAGTGTTAATGAGGGAGTGCTACACTACTGCAAGTGCAATAGTTAAGATGAGACATTAAATATGTATAACATAGGAGAGTGAATTTACTTTGGCAGAAAGAATTAAAATGAAACAAAGTAACTAAGTGCTAAGAGGCTGCAGAGTACTGAAATGCAGAGGTGTCTGGATGTTCTACTGCATGAATCAAAAAAAGATTAGTGTGCAGGTGCAGCAAGTAACCAGGAAAACCAATAGAATGTTGGTTGCAGCCCTTTGGTCCCTGGGACTATGGCAACTTTCTTTATTGTGAGGGGAACTGAATGCAAGAATGGGGAGGCTGTGCTTCAGTTATATAGGGCATTAGTGACACTGTACCTGGACCACTGTATACTGTACTGGCCATGATACTTAACAGAGGATGTTAATGCATTGGAAGCAGTTTAGAGAAGGTTTATTAGACTAATACCTGGAATGAACAGATTGCCTTATGAGGAAAGGCTTGACAAGTTAGGCCTTAATTATCTGAAGTTTAGAAGAGTCTGAGGTGACTTAATTGAAACATATGAGATCCTGAATAGACTTGACCTGATGGATGTGGAAAGGAGGTTTCCTCTTATGGGAGAATCTAGAACTAGAGGTCATAGATTAAGAGTAAGGGGTTGTCCATTTAAGACAGAGATGGGAAAAAGAAATTCTCACAGAGGGCTAGGAGCCTTTGGAATTCCTCAAAATGGGGAGGCAATGGCTTTGTGGCATAATCGCTAGACCAATAATCCAGAACTCAGCTAATGTTCTAGGACTCAAGTTCAATTTCTGTCGTGGCAAATAGTTGAAATAACCAGAGGTGCTCACATTTCAGGAATGAATAAACAAAAAAGCAGTAGATACAGCATCTTTAAATATTTTTAGGGCAGAAGTAAGTTACTAAGGGGAATGAAAGATTATCAGGGAGGTGTAGGAATATAGAACAACCTCGGTTATCTGAACATCAATGGACCAGTGTTCTGACTGTGGTCTCATCAAAGGTCTATGCAACTCCAACACTCTATGCCTTGATTGATACAGGCAATGTGTTCCAAATGTCTTTTTCACTCTACTGACATGCCCTTCCACCTCCAGAGATCCATGAACAAACACGCCAAGGATCCTTTGTTCCACAGAACTTCCTAGTGTCATGTCATTCATTGAATACCTCCTTGTCAAATTCCTCCTTCTAAAGTGTATCACCTCACATATTTCTGGGTTAAATTCCATCTGCCACTTACCTGCCCATTTGACCATACCATTTATATCTTCTTGTAGCTCAAGACACTCAACCTCACTGTTAACCACACAACCAATCTTAGTAAACGTACTAATCCAACTCCCCCCCCTTCCCACAAAGTCATTTACATAAATGACAATTAATAAGGGGCCCAGTGGTATCTCACAGATCCCTGTGGGGTGCCACTGGACACTAGCTTACAGACACTAAAGCAGCCTTCTGTCATCACCTTTTAACTCCCGTAACTGAGCCAATTTATTAAATTACCCTCTATTCAGTGTGCATTTGCTTTTTTGATAAGGCTCCTATGTGGGACCTTGTCAAAGACTTCACTGAAAACCACATAGACTACATCAACTGTACTACCAATACCTCTTGTTCCCTGTTTGTACTTGCATACACAGTTTCAGAATGAAAGGTCTCCCATTTAAGATGGAAATTAGGAGAAATTTCATTTTTCATAGGGCCATTAATGTTTGGAACTGTTGCCCTCAGAGATGGCTGGGTTGTACAGGTTTTTGATCAACAAGGGTATCAATGGTTATGGCTGGGTGTGGGCAATAGAATCAGATTAGCCAGGTACTTATCACATGAGGGAGCAGGCTTGAGGGACGGAATGCTGGATTAGTGGTGCTGGAAGAGCACAGCAGTTCAGGCAGCATCCAACGAGCAGCGAAATCAACGTTTCGGGCAAAAGCCCTTCATCAGGAATAAAGGCAGTGAGCCTGAAGCATGGAGAGATAAGCTAGAGGAGGGTGGGGGTGGGGAGAGAGTAGCATAGAGTACAATGGGTGAGTGGGGGAGGAGATGAAGGTGATAGGTCAAGGAGGAGAGGGTGGAGTGGATAGGTGGAAAAGAAGATAGGCAGGTCGGACAAGTCCAGACCAGTCAAGGAGACAGTGCTGAGCTGGAAGTTTGAAACTAGGATGAGGTGGGGGAAGGGGAAATGAGGAAGCTGTTGAAGTCCACATTGATGCCCTGGGGTTGAAGTGTTCCGAGGCAGAAGATGAGGCATTCTTCCTCCAGGCGTCGGGTGGTGAGGGAGCGGCGGTGAAGGAGGCCCAGGACCTCCATGTCCTCGGCAGAGTGGGAGGGGGAGTTGAAATGTTGGGCCACGGGGCGGTTTGGTTGATTGGTGCGGGTGTCTCGGAGATGTTCCCTAAAGCGCTCTGCTAGGAGGCGCCCAGTCTCCCCAATGTAGAGGAGACCACATCGGGAGCAACGGATACAATAAATGATATTGGTGGATGTGCAGGTGAAACTTTGATGGATGTGGAAGGCTCCTTTAGGGCCTTGGATAGAGGTGAGGGAGGAGGTGTGGGCACAGGTTTTACAGTTCCTGCGGTGGCAGGGGAAAGTGCCCGAATGGGAGGGTGGGTCGTAGGGGGGTGTGGACCTGACCAGGTAGTCACGGAGGGAACGGTCTTTGCGGAAGGCCACGGAGGGAACGGCCTTGCACATCCATCAAAGTTTCACCTGCAAGCCTTCCACATCCATCAAAGTTTCACCTGCACATCCACCAATATCATTTATTGTATCCGTTGCTCCCGATGTGGTCTCCTCTACATTGGGGAGACTGGGCGCCTCCTAGCAGAGCGCTTTAGGCAACATCTCCGAGACACCCGCACCAATCAACCAAACTGCCCCGTGGCCCAACATTTCAACTCCCCCTCCCACTCTGCCGAGGACATGGAGGTCCTGGGCCTCCTTCACCGCCGCTCCCTCACCAACCGACGCCTGGAGGAAGAACGCCTCATCTTCCGCCTCGGAACACTTCAACCCCAGGGCATCAATGTGGACTTCAACAGCTTCCTCATTTCCCCTTCCCCCACCTCATCCTAGTTTCAAACTTCCAGCTCAGCACTGTCTCCTTGACTGGTCTGGACTTGTCCGACCTGCCTATCTTCTTTTCCACCTATCCACTCCACCCTCTCCTCCTTGACCTATCACCTTCATCTCCTCCCCCACTCACCCATTGTACTCTATGCTACTCTCTCCCCACCCCCACCCTCCTCTAGCTTATCTCTCCATGCTTCAGGCTCACTGCCTTTATTCCTGATGAAGGGCTTTTGCCCGAAACGTTGATTTCGCTGCTCGTTGGATGCTGCCTGAACTGCTGTGCTCTTCCAGCACCACTAATCCAGAATTTGATTTTCAGCATCTGCAGTCATTGTTTTTACCTTGAGGGACTGAATGGCCAACTCTGCTTCCTGTGTTTTTAGGACACAGCCAATTGCTCACAATAAACTCCCTCACAGGTCCTAACGTTTGTGTTTCGACAACGTAATTGACACTTTGGAACCCTGGAATTCAGTCGAGTCTGACAGAAACTATAAGGAAAGAAGAATGAGAACACTATCTTTAATTAAAAGCAAATTTTACAATTCATGTAATTCGTGTTGTGTAGAACCTATGACTGTTCTGTTTCTTTGCCTGAAATATCAGCTCAATGTTATGAAAATGACATTACATCTTCACATTGACGATTCCTCTGTTCTCATGTGATTATTCAATTAGTTACATTTCTCTGCATTGTCCGTATATACAAAATATAATTAAGCCACTTCATAAAGCTAAATATAATTGGAATTATTTAGCAGCACTCCTTCAACATTCAATTAGATTCTACTTGTACTGAATTGCACACACTGTCATAACAGTTTGAATATATTAGGCTTCCCCAGGGCTGTAAGATTTCAAGACAATGAAAATTTCTTTGAGTCTGATCTGGATTTGATTTCATAATAATTTCATGCTTCCACAGAAAGTCAGGATGCAAAAGATTCTAAGGGATTGAAGAGAAGTCTTGCTTAGTGTTAACCCCCCCCCCCCCAACCAGCATCACTGAAACTGGGAATACATTAGAAATGTTGGCTTGATCGCACGTTCTAACCATACCTCATGAGTTGTGAACTTTCTTGAACATTCCTAAATTGTAAAAGACAGTAAATAAACACATCTTTCTTTCTTGCACGTGGAATTCTGTAATCTCATATTTCTTGCCAATCTAATTGCACACGAACAGGTTTCTCGCCAAATTATTAATGTACAGCTTGTTTTCCATGAGGTCTGGTCTACTTCTGAACTGAGAAGCTTAAGTGAAAGCCCAAGGATATAATTGCAAGACATTTTGCATTCATACAATGTGACATAACATAATAAAACACACCCCAAGGTACTTCACCAAGAAACTGGGTGAGATTTTGTCAAGAATGCCATTTCCGACAAAGTAACTGAAAATGGTCTTCTTCTTTCCCTCTTTTTGTCTTTCCCAGTGTGATTATAATTAAAATTCCAAGTTTCAGCAGCTTGGGAAGATTTTATTGGTGAAGCTTACCATTAGCTATGGGTATATCCTGGTCAGATATGGGGGGTGTTTTGACATCACAACCATAATTTGCCTGCCCAACTCCATTTCTGTTAACCTAAGGCTTGAGGGAAGAAAAAATGACAATGGCTTGGTGATGTTATTGTTAGGCTATTAATCCAGAGACCCAGGTGATGCTTGAAGAACCTGGGTTTGAATCTCACCACAGCAGATGGTGGAATTTGAATTCAATCATAATCTGGAAATAAGAGCTTAGTAATGACCATGAAACCATTGTTGATTGGTAGGAAAACCCATCTGGTTCACTAATGTCCTTTAGGGGAGGAAATTGCCATCCTTACCTAGTCTGGACTACATGTGACTCCAGACACACAGCCATGTAACTGACTCTTAACTGCCCTCTGGGCAATTAAGAATGAGCTATAAATGTTGATTCAGCTAGTGATACCCATATCCCATGAATGAATTTTTAAAAATGGCATGAGTGTCTTTTGTAGGTAAACTTCATTTGTAAACATTTCATATTTTATCACTTCTTAAATTTCATAAATGCATATCGCCATTGGTTGAGCTGAACCAAGTCAGGGAGCACAGTGTCCTGGTGTGCCACATATTTGACACACATTAACAGTTACTGGGAAGCTGAAGAGACACAATTCTTCAAGAGGCAGTACAGGTTGTTCTGTTATAAAGCATGTTCTGTCAATGCAAATTCGCTATAACATAATCAACAAATTGGGGAGGCTGTTTCTACAGTGTAAACTTTTAAAACCTGTGTTGGCTTAATGCAATTACAGTGCCAACACTTTAAGCGCTGTTTCTACAGCACGATGTTTCTATAACATGAGGTTGCACTAGAATGCAATCATCACATTATAGAAGGACTGACCATATGGAAAAGGAACCGGAGAAGAGAATGTCAGGGATCTCAAGACCAAGGGTCACTTCCATCTCTCAGAAACACCCGCCAATTATGTGGTCAGAGATGTGGCTCAAGGCTCAGCCACAGAACCCATGGCCATTGACGGGGAATTTCCTACCTGGACAATTGTACTCACTAGTGAGTGATTGCTAATTATTTTATTATTTTGTGATTTTATAAGGAACTCAAGATGGCCGCAGTGGAGTAGTCAGTGTCCAGGCTCCTGGGCCTGAATTTGTATGCTTCTTCCACTTTTGTCTCTTTTTCTTTTTTTCCTTCTTCCACTTCTTCGCTTCTGAAACTTACCTGGTGAAGAAAATTCTTCATTAGGAGGGTGGCTTCAATGGTCTTCATTGTGGCACTTCAGTGGCAGTGTGGTTACAGAGTCAGTTGGTCAGCCAGTGAAACAAGGAGCAGGGCTCTCACTTTTGCTTGGAGTTGGCACCTGGTGGCAGAATAGTGTGGGCTGGGAAGCCTGGAGTGGGAACCTGGCAGTGGAGAAGGAAAAGTTGGACTCTATTTAAGTTGCTTCCTTTAATTATTATTTTATTCTAAGGTAATGTGAATGGCAGCTATGTGCAGTGATGGTACACACTTTTCACGATATATGTTCAAAGCACGTAACAATGAAGGATTCAATTCAATATTGCAGATTTAATTTGGAATGTATTGTGGAAGAGATTAATGTTGTACTTTGTGTTCAGTCTTCAATGAATAGTCATGTTAGTGTCCAGTCCTGCATTCACCACACTATGTGCCAGACTGAATTTCCGGGCTTGGCTGGCCCTTCTAGGTAAGGACATTATCCGAGAACAGTGAGCATAACCTCAATGCCGTAGGTTGACTCAAAACCCTGACTCTGCTGGTCAAGACCTTGAGATGGATACAGATTGGGGCAGTGCTGACACTGCTTGTTCCGCTCCTCATTTTCACACCCTGTCTGTCTGTCTGTCTCTACCAGGACAGCAGGTCTTCTCACTTCAGAACTCACTCCCCATCTTCCGTTGGATCCCTTTAGCAATCTTCCACACCCCTGAGTGCGCTCCAAAATCTTTCTCACCAATGACTCATTCTGCCCCATCCCAGTTTCAAATTACTCATTTTACCTGTAACTGCTGACTGGTGCTTACCAACCTCAGAGAATTGTGAATTGGGTGCCATGAAATTCTCAGACCCCACTGGCTTTATCTGCAAGGCAAGAATTTATTGAAAACCTGTTTCGTGCTCGTGAATGTAAATGTTGAAGTGGGAGATAGCACGGGGCAGGGTGACCCTAGGTACACAGATACACAGATGACCACTGAGCCATAAGTTGGCCACTTGATACACAGATGGCCACCAGACTATAATATGGATAGAGACAGCAGACCAAACACAGATACTGCCTGGCACCACTAGAATGCCAGCACAATGCACTCACAACCTAGTTGATTTGTCTAAGGTGGGTGGGGGAGACAATAACCATGAGTAGCGTACACTGCCCACCAAAATGTCTGGGTCCAGCCAGCACCTTTGATAGAAATGCTAACAATCTGATACAGACTCAATACAGAGTGATAATAGCCAGGGCTGCAGTAATCATCCTTTCCATGAAGAGCGATTAGCGCCTAGTACTATAGCAATGGACTTCCGCGCAGATATTGAAACTGACAACGTCTGCACTGAAACTGACAATGACTGTGCTGAAATTAACAAAGTTAAAAATCACATAACACCAGGTTATAGTCCAACAGGTTTAATTGGAAGCACACCAGCTTTCGGAACGTCACTCCTTCATCAGGTGATAGTAAGGAGCTAATGCTTCCAATTAAACGTGTTGGACTATAACCCGGTGTTGTGTGATTTTTAACTTTGTACACCCCAGTCCAACACCGGCAGCTCCAAATCAGAAATTCACAAAGGCTGTACTGGAACTGACAATGACTGCACCGAAACTATTAATGATTCTGCAATGTTTACAATAAACAAACCATATTATGACACAATAACCTCATCACTGACCTACTATATTACAAAATGTATAAAAGTATCTTGACATGTGCTCTAGGTTGAGAGAAGACTCGCAGCTGACCTCTGTGATTATGGAAATTTTCTTGCAGCCCTTAATAACTTGTGTATAGATATTTTTTTATAACTTGTATATGGCACCTTTAGCATTAAGAAGCAACCAATGCACTTGATAGGCAGTATTATCAGACAAACTTTTAACAACATAAACAGATACTTAGGATGGCTGACAAAAATCTGGTTCAAAGAGGGAGGCTTTGAGGACTGTCTTAAAAGAATGATATAGAAGCAGGAAGAGGTCTACAGAAGGTGTTACAGAGCTGTGTGCTGAGGAAGTTTAAGATATGGATGCTGACAGAATGACGAAAATAAGGATCGTACTCGAGACCAGAATTTCATAAAGCTACAATGGCACTAGCAATCCAGTATTGGATTCTGTAATCAACTTAATTCACAAGCCTCAATTCATCCAAGCTGCTCTGAGACAGCAATACATAAATCTCTGAAACACTCATAATCGCATCATTTGGAAATGTACGGTGTTCAAAGGAATTCGCAAAATTTCTTAAGTGACGCAAAACCTTATCCAAAATAATGTTTGGGAAATTTGAATTTAAGACACTCATCAGTGTAATCTATTGCTGTTAAAGAGATATTGCAAAGCTTTAGCATGCAAACAACATGGCCTCAAGCTAAATGAACGAAACAGCCTCTAATGTATGATAATCAGATTTTTCTCCCCCGAAACATTGTGACCATAAATCACAGCTTAAAGAGAATAATGTGATTACAGGCAAATAATGAAAATTACACAAATCCACAGATATTCCGTCACCTAACATTTGATGGGAACTGTGTATGAAATTTGGATCCTGTTCAAGGATTTATTTCTTTATCCTGCTGGTAATCTGGAGGTTGTTGACATGAGCCAGCCGAGACTGCTTTCACCTTGTCAGCATTGTCACTGCAACTTAATCCTGAGTGTGTAGCCAACAGCAATGTGTCGAATATATTATTCTATATACAGAACGTTCTCTCTCACTTGCAAGCTAAATATACAGAATGTAAAATATCCTTCAAACTGTTCCCTTACAGCCTGGTTAAAGCTCAGTTTTGTTCTGATGATCTCAGCCTATTATATGCTGTTTATACCACTAGTTTCTCTACATACAGACAAAGAAGGACACCACTTTGACTGGGACAACACACACATCCTCAGACAGGCGAAACAAAGACATGCACGAGAATTCTTAGAGGCATGGCATTCTAACCAGAACTCCATCAATAAACACATCGATTTAGACCCTATCTATCTTCCCCTGAAAAAAAGAACCAGAAATGACATCACCCACCTTAAGAAACCAAGACCGATAAATAGAGAGGCGGGACATACCACCAACGCTTCACCGGAGACTCTCTAGTCAAACATCTGAAAACAAATCTCCCAGCTCAGCGAGCTAACATACATACTTATCAACAACCTGAGCTACAAATCTTCTCAAACTTCACAAATGCTGTTTATATGCTAACATTAAAGACAGATAAAGTAGGACCAGGAGCAGCCCATTTGGCCCTTTTGAGACTGCTCCATATTCAATGTGATTAGGGCTGATCATCCAAATCAGTCCCCTGCTCCTGCTTTCTCCTCGTCCTCTTTGATCCCTTTAGCCTTAAGAACTATATCTAACTCCTTAAAAACATTCAACTACACTCTGTGGCAGAAAATGTGACAGGCTCAACACTCTCTGGGTGAAGACGTTTCTCCTCATATCAGTCCTACCCTGTATCCTTAGACTGTCCCCCCCTGATTCTGGACTCCCTGGTCATCAGGAATATCCTTCCTGTGTTTACCCTAACTGGCCCTGTTAGAATTTTATAGGTTTCTACGAGATCCCCCCTTTGTTCTACGAAACTGCTGTGAAAATAATCTTAAATTTTCCAACTTCTCCTCATTTGTCAGTCCTGCCAGCCCAGGAATCAGTTGAAAAACTTTTGTAGCACTCCATTCACATGGAGAATATCCTTCCTCAAGTAAGGAGACCAAAACTGCACACATTTCTCCAGGGGTGGTCTCATCAAGGCCCTGTATAATTGCAACAAGACATCCCTGCTCCTGTACTCAAAATATATATCATTCATATATCTAGCTATATATTAGAGCAAGGAACTAAAATTATCTATCAGTGTTTCTCTCAGGAACATTTTCATATTTGCACCTAATAAGCATTGAAACTGATCTGGTGCAGTCTGAACCAGGCTGTCTGCCTTGCGCCAGCAGACTGCTGGGTTAAGTAAGATAGAGCTCTTACATATTGAAGCTTCCCTGAGTTTCAGTTTCAGTTATTGTTGTCACATATATTAAGGTACAGTGAAAAGTGTTGTTTGTGTGCTATATAGACAGATTGTACCATACAAAGTGCATCAGGGTAGCAGAACAGTCTGCAGAATATAGTGTTACAGCCGCAGAGACGTTGCAGAGAGACAGATCAGAATTCACAGACCTGGGTTTCCTGCTCAAGAAGGCAAAGGTACCCATATCCCTTCCTTCTAGCCATCGTCCAATGATCCATGTTCTTAAGCATGGGCTTAGGCTTGACTGTTATAAATAGAGGTGAGGGTAGGTGAGGGAAGGGAAATTGAGCGACAAGGAAGGGAAAGGCAAAGAAGCCAAGGGCCAGGTTAGGAGGAGGGCAAAGGAAAGGAGAAGAGAGGATGGGAACTTCCTGAGGAAATGGTGGATGTGGGTGCAATTACAACGTTTGAACAAAGAGACCTTGGAGTGCAGGTTCATAGCTCCTTGAAAATAGAGTCGCAGGTAGATAGGATAGTGAAGATGGTGTTTGATATGCTTTCCTTTATTGGTCAGAGCAATGAGTATAGGTGTTGAGAGTTCGCGTTGCGGCTGTACAGGACATTGGTTAGGCTTTTGGAATATTATGTGCAATTCTGGTCTCCTTCCTATCGGAAAGATGTTGTGAAACTTGAAAGGGTTCAGAAAAGGTTTACAAAGATGTTACCAGGGTTGGAGGATTTGAGCTACAGGGAGAAGCTGAATAGGCCGGGGTTGTTTTCCCTAGAGTGTCGGAGGCTGAGGAGTGACCTTATAGAGGTTTATAAAATCATGAGGGGCATGGAGAGGAAAAAATAGACAAGATCTTTTCCCTGGGTTAGGGGAGTCCAGAACTAGAGGGCATAGATTTAGGGTGAGAGGGGAAAGATATAAAAGTGACCTAAAGGGCAACTTTTTTCACACAGAGAATGATACGTATTTGGAATGAGCTGCCAGAGGAAGTGGTGGAGCTAGTAAAATTGCAACACTTAAAAGGCATCTGGATGGGTATATGAATAGAAAGGGTTCAGAGGGACATGGGCCAGAAGCTGGCAAATGGGACTAGATTAGGTTGGGATATCTGGTCAGCGTGGATGAGTTTGACTGAAGGGTCTGTTTCCATGCTGTACATCTCTATGACTCTCTGACTGTATGACTCTATTTGAATAAGCACATGAATAGGAATGGTTTGGAGGGAGTTGGGCCAGGAGCAGGTAGGTAGGTAGGCCTAGTTTAGATAGGGACTATGTCCAGCATGGACTGGTTGGACCGAAGAGTCTATTTCCATGCTGAATGACTGTGCGTTGGTTTCAGTGCTATATGATCCTATGACTAATAAGAGAATATCAGAAAGCAAAATGAGCATTTATACGTATTAAAACTAGGAGCAGGAGCAGGTTATTTTGGTTATTTGAGCCTGCTCCACCATTCACATGATCACGGCTGATCTTTTATCTCAATAAACCTGCTTTCTTTCCGTCGTCCTTGATGCCTTTAACATGTAAAAATTTAATTTTTTTTTAAATGAATAATCTCAAATTAATGGCCAGACAAGTCCTCAAAGTCACTGACTCTCACTGGCTTTATTTAGCTGGAAGGGTTTTCACAGTGAACTTAATACCCTCCAATACACTAGAAAAGAGGGAACAGCTTTCCTCTCTATTGTTTGATAATTGTCCATAAATACCAGGAGTTTCATTGCCAGCAATTTGAATGGCAAATACTCCTCCAGTTGGATAATAAAATTCAAACCTCCTTTCTTTTATCCCAAACTTATAGTATCTTATTTTTGTTTTGTACGAGCCCAATCCTGACACTATACATGTCTGACCTTTTTTTAACTAAAGGCTGAGTTATGGTTAGAATCATAAAATGGAATTATACAGCTCAGAAGGAGGCCATTCTGCCCTTTGCCACTGCACTAGCTCTTTGTAAAAGCTATGCAATTCAGTTCTGTGCCCCTGCTCTCTCTCAATAGCCCTGCAGGTTTCTCCTTTTCAAACAGATCCCCAATTCCATTTCCATTTTCACAGGGTCTGCTGATTTCGCATTCTGCTAACCTTTCAGGAAGCTGTATTTGAGATTATAATGTATCACTGTCTGAAAGAAATATTCCATTTCTTCATTACTTATCTTAAATTTATATTATTTGACTCTCATGCAGTGGAAAGTTTCTACATGTCTCTCAGAATGAAAACCCCCTCATGGTTCAGAATTCTTAAATTAACTCTTCCCTTTAGCTTTTCAATTCTCAGGAGGACACCCAATTTACTGAAGCAACTGAAGTCCCACAGGAACAATTCAACAGCCATTCTTACCTGGGCCATCAAAAATCATAGATATTTTCAAATCAGCCTGGTCAGAAATATATTACACTCCTATGGAGCAAGTTGGAACTTGATCCACACTTCCTCGCTTAAAGATAGGGTCACTACCACTGCACCTAAGGGCCTCATCATAAAAATAGGGAATATCGCTTGTCTAGATTACTGAAGTATCTGCAAATGGTATTGTAAAAGATGATTGTCCGACAACTAGAATATGGATATTATTGGCAAATTGACATTGTTATCATCCACCGCTGACTGCCCACGAGGAAGTTGGGGATGTACCACCTTCTGAGTGACTTGCCACTTCAGAAGGTAATTAAGAGTCAACTATTTTGATGTGGGTCTGGACTTAGAACATTACAGCACAGTACAGGTACTTTGGCTCTCGATGTTGCGCCGACCTCTGAAAGCAATTTGAAGCTCAGCCAATCTATATTATTCCATTTTCATCCATATGCCTATCCAATAACCATTTAAATGTCCTTAAAGTTGGCAAGCTTAGAGTGGTGCTGGTAAAGCACAGCAAGTCAGGCAGCATCCGAGGAGCAGGAAAATCGACATTTTGGGCAAAAGCCCTTCATCAGGACTTTTGCCCGAAACGTTGATTTTCCTGCTCCTCGGATGCTGCCTGACCTGCTGTGCTTTTCCAGCACCACTCTAATCTTGACTCTAATCTCCAGCATCTGCAGTACCCACTTCTGCCTTAAAGTTGGCGAGCCTATTGTTGCAGGCAGTGCGCTCCATGTGCCTACTACTCTCTGAGTCAAGAAACTACCTTTGACATCTGTCCTATACCTATCACCCCTTAATTTAAAGCTATGACCCTCGTGCTAGTCATCACCATGCAAGGAAAAGGCTCTCCCTGTCCACTCTATCCAACCCTCTGATTATCTTATATGTCTCAATTAAGTCACATCTCAACTCTAACAAAAATAGACTCAAGTCCCTCAGCCTTTCCTCATAAGACCTTCCCTCCATACCTGGCAATAAATCTCCTCTGGACCTTTTCCAAAGCTTCCATGTCCTTCCAATAATGTGGTGACCATAACTGTGCGCAATACTCGAGTGTGGCCATGTGAGGTGGAACCAATCCGTGGTGTCAGGGACTCATTTGCCAGCTGGACAGGCAGTTGGAGACCTGTGCTGCCATTTTTTTATTGAAGCCAACCAGACTACAATCCATTCAGCCAGCTGAAATCAAGATCCCCAAGGGGTGGAGTTTTCATCTACTGAGAGGTGCCAGCCATTCAGAGGCTGTCAGAGCTTGTGCATCTAGGAAAATGGAGATGATGCCATAGTCAGAGCAGCCATGTGTTATGGACTAGGCCAGACTCCCTCAAAAAATTTAATGAAGGTAGCCCAGACATTAGCTTTTCTAGTTGTTTTAAGCAGGTATATAGTGGATATTCCAGGAGCGATGCAGCTGGCCCAACTATTCAGTTTTAAACAAAATAAAGTGTATTTCTACATGAAAACCAAATTTAGAATAACACTATTTGAAAACCCAATCGACTCTATTGCAACTTAATGATGCTGCTCCAAATACTTGCATCATCCCTATACACACCACCTTGGAAAGAAAGGTAAAATCAAACACAGGTTCTTACAGGAGAGATGTCACAGAGAGAGAGAGATGTCAAAAAGAGGGAGGATCAGCATGGAGCTATTTCTTTGGGTTCTCAGCTAAAACTTGACCAGCAACTGCAAACAAAATAGCTGCTCATACCAAACCAAATCAGATAAAAGCTGAGCAGGGAGAACTGTCCACTCCTCTTTCATTGTACAAGTGTTTTATTTGAAAACTTGAAAGCCTTTTTCCTGAGGCAGTATCTGTTAGCTAAAATCTAATTGGCCCTAAAACCCATATAAATCACATACAAATGGAACCTCTGTGTTTGTGACCCCTCTGAAAAAATAAACCAAGGACAGCATAACCTTGTCAAAGGAGCAGCATCATCACATGTGGTCTCATTGAAAGGGCAAACAGGGATGAGAGGCTGAATCAAGCTCTTCCTAATGAAGGTCTTTTGCCTGATTCTCCTGCTCCTCGGATGCTACCTGACCTACTGTGCTCTTCCAGCACCACACTCTCGCCTCTAATCTCCAGCATCTGCAGTCGTCACTTTTGCCTGAGAGACTGAAAGGCCTACTCCTGCTCCTAATTTACACCTTCATACATCCTACATGGGACAATGGAAGAACACCATCAAGAATTCCGGCATGGAGGAACGAACTAGACCATAGGTTAGTAACATGGCAGAGGAGAGAGATTTGAAGGGATGTCCTTCTGGGGCATGCGGGACTTGGTCAATATAAAGAGCAGCGAATTGACTCTGGTGTCCAACGGCGTCCCGATGTCCAGCCCCTCAATCAGGCACTGTGTGCTTTTGACTAAAGAAGTTGACTATCCAGAGGTCACAAACTGAGCTGTCACACGCAGTGCATCGCTGCAACACCAATGGCAGCTGGGTTATTCTCCACAGTGTGGGATGAGGCCCATAAGTATCCATTAATTGGCCATAGAGGCCCTCAATTAGCGGCAGAATAAGAAGGTCAATCATGGCCTACCCCGTATTCTGACAGAGGCAAAAAAGCAGCAAGGTGTGACTACAATGCAAAACTATCTAAAACACATCTCCAGTAAAAGTGGAAGATTCCCTTCATATTGCATTAGGGTCAGACCAGGTAAAGATGGCAGATTTCCATCCCTACAGAAACCAGATCAAGTTTTAAGATAATCTGATGACTTCAAGGTCACCATCTCTGATGACACTCCAGATTTATTTAATTAACTCAGTTTAAATTCTTCCAGATGCCTTGGAGAGATTTGAACTCACAACCCTAGATTATTTGTCAAGGTCTCTGGATTATAAATCCAGCAACATCCAATCATCATATTACCACATGCACTTTGAAATCTGACATGGCACCATGGATTATTCATTCTCATCTGAAATTTCCCTTGCTGCTTGTTTCTTGGAAGAACAAATTTGTTCATTATAACTGTGGCCTAATTTCTGTTCACAGGGAGAAGAACGATTTTAACCCTTTTGCTTTGTTCTTTTGTCGTCACCTGAGCCAAAATTCAGAGTTTACAGTCAACATGGGTCTTTTTCTCATTCACAGGTGGGACATGGGCATCGCTGGTTGGACATGGAGGTCCTGGGCCTCCTTCACCGCCGCTCCCTCACCACCAGACGCCTGGAGGAAGAACGCCTCATCTTCCGCCTCGGAACACTTCAACCCCAGGGCATCAATGTGGACTTCAACAGCTTCCTCATTTCCCCTTCCCCCACCTCATCCTAGTTTCAAACTTCCAGCTCAGTTACTGTCTCCTTGACTTGTCCGACCTGCCTATCTCCTTTTCCACCTATCCACTCCACCCTCTCCTCCCTGACCTATCACCTTCATCTCCTCCCCCACTCACCCATTGTACTCCAGGCTACTCTCTCCCCACCCCCACCCTCCTCTAGCTTATCTCTCCATGCTTCAGGCTCACTGCCTTTATTCCTGATGAAGGGCTTTTGCCCGAAACGTTGATTTCGCTGCTCGTTGGATGCTGCCTGAACTGCTGTGCTCTTCCAGCACCACTAATCCAGTATTTATTGCCTGTCCCTAGTTACCCTTGAGAAGGTGTTAGTGAGCTACCTTCTTGAACCGCTGCAATCCACATGTTTTAGATAGACCATAATATCCTTAGGGAGGGAATTTCAGGATTTTGAGCCAGCGACACTGAACATACTATGATATATTTCCAAGTCAGGATGGTGAGAGGCTTGGAGGGAAACTTGCAGGGGATGGTGTTCCCATGTATCTGCTGCCCTTGTCCTTCAAGATGGAAGTGGTCATGGGTTTAGAAGGTGCTGTCTAAGGACCTTTGGTGAATTTTGGTAGTGCGTCTTGTAGTGATGTTATCCAGATATTAAAAAGGTAGAGCAACACCAACATGTCCAAGAGCATTTTCTGACCAGTGAAATATTTTGGAGGGGTGGTCACTCTTGTGATTTAGAGATGTTTAGCCATTCTTTGGACCAGAAATTATGTGACACATACTTTATGTGCTAGGTAGTCCTCTGCTGACTGTTTAGTACAGTTGTATAATTTCAAATTGCTAAATAACTCTATTAAAAGAGTGGATATCAGAATACCATAAGGATTTGTCCATTAGTATTGCCAGCAGTAATTTACCAGTCTCGTGTCAGCTAAATGATTACTGTGGAAGATCGGAATGTCTACCATTTACCCCATTTTCTGAAACAGCTCAAAAGGTCTTGGAGTCTCTACTGAAGAAATAAAGGTCTGTACTAACATGGCATTTTCTCCCACTTAACAGCTATTCAGTATTATCAAGCTATTTAAATATATTAATCGGTGTAAATAGTTATCATCTGTCTATCGACAGTCGCATGCAGTTTAATAGTGAGGTTATACAGGGGAGGGTTAAGGTCAGTATGTGTCTGTTTGTATTATTAGTGAAGGAATGATAACATTTAGTTGAGCTGTTCTTGACTGCAGCCCCCAATCACAGTACCATGATTGTCATTCTCTTCACTGGTTTCATTCCTCTTCAAAATGTTCTGTTTCCAGCTGGGGAACGTGACGCGGGCACCAAATGTTGCCGTCAGCTCTCGGTAGGGCATCTTCCTGGAGGTATGGTAGCACATCCCTTGCCTCAGATCACCTCTTCTAGTCAAACAACCTCAATTTCCCAGCCCATCTTTACACAGAACTGGCAACATCTCAGAACTGGCTGTCTACAAGGGTCGTGAAGTAGACAAGCAGGAGGTTGGAAGAACACAGCAAGCCAAGCAGCATTAGGAGGTGGAGAAGTCAATGTTTCGGGAACTCCTGAAGAAGGGTTATACCCAAAACATTGAGGTCCCTAACTCCTGATGCTGCCTGGCTTGCTGTGCTCTTCCAGCCTTGGGTTTGATTGCTTTGGATTACACCATCTGCAGTTTTTTTTTGTCTTTGCAAGGGTAGGGGAAGCACAGGTGATCAATGTTTTCAAAAGGAGATTGGACGGACTCAGAATGGTAATATATTTGTAGGATTAGGAGGAATGGGACTGACTAGATTGCGCTACAGAGAACTGATATAGATTTAATGGTCTGAATACTCTCCTTAATGATTCTCGGACTCTAGAGGAGTTACCCCTAGCATCCTGGCCAATATTCATCTCATAATCGATACTACTAAGAATCTTTGATTCTTATCATTTTGCTTTCAGTGGGAGCTTGCTGTGCACAATCGGCGACTGCATTTCCTCCATCCCGATTTCAGACGTACTTGATGAGCTGTACTTGGATGCATGCAGGTCAGGAAAGGTGTTACACACGCAAATTTATCACTTCATGTTTTGCTTTTTTTAGTTTATAGAAGATGCTTTTCAATATTCTCTTCTTCTGTCATTCCTCCTCCTGCACCATAGCAAGGCTGTGATTCTGTGAAAATTGGGTCCATTGTCCTCTGTTTGATGCCCACAGTGTTCTCACAACATGAGCGTCACCTGTGCACTTTGATGGCCACTTTGATGAAGAACATAACGCAGCAGAGAATATGGATGATATAATCAATCCACCAAGCCTCTTGCCTGGTAAACGCCTTGGCTTTCACAATTGACAATTCCACTGCAAAAGCAGCTTCGAGAGATATATAAAAATCTAGGAATCTTCAGCTAATAAAAAAAGTTATGAATAATGCAGAATCTACAGACATGCCTCAATGATTTTGCATTTGTTAAATCCATTTTTGTCATAATGATCTTTTACCCACATGTAATCTAAATCTTACATTTTTGACAATTATTACTATTGATTCTAAGATGCCTTTGGCAAATCTATAGAGCCTTCCCTCTGAGGATATGTGAAATCCTTTTTAAAGATCGTTTCATAATATCCTTAATGAAACACTGCACTGCTGATAATATTGTGTTTTCTGATCATTGGTTGTGATACTGTGTATTTGATTTCAAAGTGCTACAGGTGATACTGGTAACTTGCAATATGGAAAGATATGCTCCAGTATACATATGGATCAATCAATTCCAGTCTTGGGCAGTAGTGTTTGGAAAATGGAAAGTCAGTCTATGACATTTTCATCCATTTCAGAGGATTGTGGCTTCTGTGCTATCGAAAGACTTGTGCAGCACTGAGGGAGCACTGACATATTGGAGACCCTGTATTTCAAGATATTAAACCACGGCCTTCTTTGCCTTCTTGGGTGGGTGTAAAAATCCCATGACTTCATTCCAAAAAAGGAAAGAAGCAATCTTCCAAAGTTTTGATCAATACTTGCCATTTCCTAAAATCAGGTGATCTGATCATTATCACACTGCCATTTGTTCAAATTGCTTCTTGTATTTCCCCAACAAGATGGCGGCAGAGTAAAGCACTCAAAACAGAGGCCCTCTGCTCCGCCTGTTCTTTTGATTCTTTTGAATTGTTTTTCTCTCTTTTCAGCAGTCCTGGAGTGGGGTGAGGGGGAACCCGAGTACGGGAGCAGGGTGAGGGGAACCCGGGTACGGGGGCGGGGTGAGGGGAACCCGGGTACGGGGATGGGATGAGGGGGAACCCGGGTACGGGGATGGGATGAGGGGGAACCCGAGTACGGGGGTGGGGTGAAGGGGGAACCCGGGTACGGGGGTCTGGGGTGAGGGGGAACCCGAGTACGGGGATGGGGTGAGGGGGGAACCCGGGTACAGGGGTCTGGGGTGAGGGGGAACCCGGGCACGGGGGGGTGGGGTGAGGGGGAACCCGGGTACGGGGTGGTGAGGTGAGGGGGAACCCGGGTACGGGGGTCTGGGGTGAGGGGGAACCTGAGTACGGGATGGGGTGAGGGGGAACCCGGGTACGGGGGGTGGGGTGAGGGGGGAACCCGGGTACAGAGGGGTGGGGTGAGGGGGGAACCCGGGTACGGGGGGGTGGGGTGAGGGGGGAACCCGGGTACGGAGCCGGGGTGAGGGGGGAACCCAGGTACGGGGGGGGGGGGTCGGGGTGAGGGGGAACCCGGGTACGGGGTGGGGGGATGGGGGTGAGGGGGGAACCCGGGTACGGGGGTGGGGTGAGGGGGAACCTGAGTACGGGGGCAGATAGTACCTGGAGTACACATAACAATATAGGATATTCCATAGTCTACATTGCAGCAGTGACTAAACCTCCAAGCTATCTCACCACCTGTTAAACATTATGCATCAAGCTCAGGTCAGAAATGCTTTACAGGACAGAGTTCAAGTCTAATTTGTTCTAAGTAAAATCTAGAGACAGTAAAGTCACCATGTCCTGATTAGAGAGAGATATAACTGGCAGTGAGTTAAACCAGAGGCTACGAAGACAGGATTCCCACCAACACAGGAATTGAACGTGCACTGTTGGCATCATTCTGCACTGGAGACCAGCTACCCAGCGAATTGAGCTAACCCACTGTTAATGTTACAATTTGGGTATGACTCTTCTGAACTCCTGGCGTTGCCTCAGGACTCAGGAAACCAATACATTTCCAGGACATGAGGATATGATAGGTGTGGAAAATCTCAGGACTCGGAACTTACCGAGTCCATCACAACATCCATCCCCAGGAGTTGATACATCCACAGAAGCAGTAACTATTGCTCAAAATAAAGCTGTGTACGGTCACGTTCAAATAAGGTTTAAAAAGTACCATGGATAATCAAGTCACCATTGTCTTACCAGACCGTAGGGCTGCTGTGTCTTTGGAGAGAGACAACTGGTGATGGTTTAATCAGTGGATCACCACACTTCAGGCAAAGGGAAAGTTTGAAGAGGAGTAATGGTACCAACATCACACTACTTTGCAAATTAATAATCTAACCAACTGAGCTAAATCAACCCCTAGGCACTGGACAGTAAGATTCCCATCATGTAATCAACATTATTTATGTTTTATTCAGTACAGTGCACATTTTTTAAAAGTCTGATATTTGGTAAAATTTCCATATTTGTTCCAAGTAAATGAGTATTGTATATTTATGTGCTACAAATGATGAAAAGCAGTGCTGTGACTTACAGATGAACATGAGATATGATTCTAAAAGCCTTCAGAACCACTTTTACGTAGTGTGAAGACAGTCATAGTAATTTTGAAAAATCTTGACTTTCTCAAATAAAATCTATCTTAATACCGTGATAGAAATGTATAAATTAAAGTGCAATTTGCACATTTTACAAAGATTATCTGGCGATTTACAGATTATTTCTAATAACAATAGAAATTTGCATTTATATATTACCTTTAACATTGCAGAGGAGTCCTTCAGATGCTTCAGAAGAGTATAAATCAGACAAGATTTGACACCAAGCCATGTAAGCAAATATTAAGATAGGTAACCAAACGCTTGGTCGAATTAAAAGGCTTTTAGTGACAAGTCGAAGGAAAAGAGAGAGAGGTGGGATTTAAAAAGGAAACTCCTGAACTTGGGGCTTGAGCAGCTTCATGTATGAACTAAAGGTAAAGCAAGTATATTTAGAAATGCTCGATTGGACAGTTCAGGAGAGCGCAGAGATTTTAGAGGATTTATGGGAAAAAAGAGAATGGCTGACACTATAATCTTCATTTTTCTAAATTAAGCCAATCCTGAGCTTCAGTATAAAATGCACATTAGACCTTAATTCCTTCTACTTTTATGAGTATTCATGGCTGTCCACTTTTATACCCAACTGTATCTTGGATTAATTAATGTTTCCTTTTATGCTTCTTCCAATATTATCAAACGTATTACAGAAAATGTATTGGATATATGCATTTGTGTCCATGTTTGTAATAAGAAGTGCAGTTTTAGTTAGCAGTTAATTAGCTCGCTAGCACACCAGACAAGCACTTTCCAAAGTGACAGGCATGCAATGAATCACTTTGAAATCGTAAAGACCATTTTGCACGTTGCAATGAATCAAATAGCCAGTTAGTTCATTTGTTCTGGGTGATGTTGGATAAGGAAAGAATTTTGATTAGGGAAACTCTTTGCTAGTTCTCAAGCAGTGTGACAAGATTTCTCATATGCACCTGAACCATGTGAAAAAGCATCAGAGCTGTGGGAGAGGGAGGATATTGCATACACTTCTGGTCACCACATTACCAGAAGGGTGTGGTTGCTTTGGAGAGGGTAAAGAAAACATTTACCAGGATGTTACCTGTTATGGAGGCTTTTAGCTATGAAGAAAGGTTGAATAGACTGGGTTTGTTTTCACTAGAATGCAAGACGGTTGAGAGGCGACCTGATAGAAGTTTATAAGATTATAAAAGGCATGGATAGATTGGAAAGTATGAGGCTTTTTCCCAAGGTGGAGGGGTCAATTACTAGGGGACACAGTTCAAGGGGCAGAGAGATCAGGTTTAAAAGAGATGCGCTGTGTAAGTGTTGCACACACAGCATGCTAAGTGCATGGAATGTGCTGCCAGAGGTGGTGGTGGAAGCAGACACAATAGCTGTATTCAGGAAGCATCTGGATGAATACAAGAATAGGAACTGAATACAGGGATAGGGATCCTAAGTGAAGACAGTTTTAGTATGGAAGAGAAAAATGTTTCAACGCAGGCTTGGAGGGCCGAAGGGTCCGTTCCTTTGCTATATTGTTCTTTGTTCTTCGTCTTTGTTCTTTGTTGGTGAAGAGGGAAAGGGAGTGACCTGAGATCAAGGGAGGGGCATGTTTCAGATGTGCAGTGGCTGGCAGTAACCTGCATGGGGAAATGTACAGTCTACATTCAAATACATTACCTGCTGTGGTCCCTTTGAGGACCAGCATAAGACTTCATTAGACTTGGTTGCAATGAGGATCCTGCCTGGTCATACCTCCAGGCCAAACAGTTTACAAAATGTTCTCAGTATCAGACCCTTATTCTTCGATCACCATATCCCAAGCTGCCTGTACTTTGTTTAGTGCTGATTGTTGGCTGTGCTCAAGTATTCACTCAGGATATGTGTGAGACAAGTGAGTCACTCGATTATGGACCTGGGAAAAGGGGTTTTTGTTTCCTGCACCTCCATGCTGTGTGGTCTACACAGCACCTGAGGAATAAGAGGCTGAATGGAGATCTTTTAATGGAGAGGTGGGAAAGTTTTGTCCAATTTTATTTAAAATTTATAGCTTTTATGAGGATATAGTTGTAAAACTTAGTGATGTAGAGTGAGAAGATTGCCATTGAAGGCATTCATGAAAATGTGTTTTAAAAAATATTAATTGGTGTGAATTCTACTGGAATAAATGCTTTGTGGATATTCATTTCTCAATAGTTGAAAAATTTGTATAAACCACCAAACACTGGGTAAGATTTAAGCCAATATAACAGTGAAATATATTTTTATGCGTGTTGTTTCAAGTTGCTTTCTCAACTTCAAATCACAAAGATCCCACGAGATTCTTGAAGACAAAAGAGAATTCCCCTTGATATCCTGGACAATATTTAATCCTTCACCTAAAGGAAAGATGATCTGATCATTGTCACTGTGTTGTCAGTGGGAGCTTGTTGTGCACAAATTGGCTTCCAGATTACCTTCATCACTACAGTGACTGCACTTCAACAGCACTCCAGAACAAGTAGAGTGCCTTGGAGTATGTTGAGGTTGTGAAATAACCAAGTCCTTTTTTTTCTAAGTAACCTCAAATGAGGGATTTTTCTTTAAATTCACACATGGATCATGGGTGTCACTGGCCAGGCCCACATTTATTGTCCATCCCTGGCTGCCCTTGAGTAGGTGGTGGTGAGCTGCCTTCATGAATCAATGCAATTGATAGCTGCAACTGTGTGGCTTACTAGGTCATTTCAGAAGGGAGTTAAGAGTCAACGGTGCATCTGGAATCACATACCGGGCCAGACCAGCTACGATGGCAAATGTCTTTCCCTAAAGGAGCTTGCTCAACCAGATTATAGTTTTTTTTTGCCTGACTAACAATCAGTTTATGGTCAGCATTAGATCCTTAATTCCAGATTTTTGATTGGATTCAAATTGCACATTCCCAGAACTCTACTTGGGTCTCTGCATTAACAGAGTCGAAAAGTGCAGTGCTGGGAAAAGTACAGCAGGTCAGGCAGCATCCATAGGAGCAGCTTCAGGTATGGGAGCAGTCTAATGAGAATACAACTAAGTCAACACCTTTCTCGGATGAGACTCTTGTGAAGAGACTAGACACAGATTAAATGGAAGTCAATCTTTTCAATAAGCACACAACCTGCTTGTAACAGAACATACACAGACCATGCTGTTACTCAGGTTAAACCAGCACCATTCTCTCTCTCTCACACACACACACACACACACACACACGAAAATGCAGCTCTATATGACTATGTCATCTTTTTCATAGAAGTACAAAAGTTATAGTGCAGCTGACTCTGCATTGGCTCATAAAGGAGCTACCCAGCTAGTCTCATTCTCCAGCTCTGTCTCCATAACCCTCTTAATTCATTACTTTTGAATATATAACCTCCGGTGGAATCCACCTCCACCACTCTCCCAGGCAGCGCATTCCAAATCCTAACAATTCTCTGAGTAAAGAGGTTTTTCCATATCCCATCCCTTGGTGACAATCTTGAAACTGTGACCCTCCTAGTTACTGACTGAAATAACCCCACAGAGGCCGATATCTCGTCACCAGGTCACACTTTATTTACGTGTGGAGAGTCCTTAACACTGATCCAGCTCCCTCAGAGCCAGGTCTGAGAGAGAACAGAACCTCTTACACTCAAGAATATCGAACATAGAACAGTACAGCATAGTACAGGCCCTTTGGTCCTCAATATAAACTCCTTTTTATATCTGTCAGCCAAGACTTCCTGATTGGACCAGATGAACAGTCCCAATCAAGGAACTCATATTCTATGAGGTCCAGATGGTTGACCTCATCACATTCACTACATCCCTCCCCCTTTACGTCCAAGGACATAGGCTGTTTTTCTTTTGGCATAGCTCCACCTGGGGCGTTTTAGCATCAGGTCAGGTTCCTCCGACTTTGCCTCGGATATGGTGGGTGCATAACACATCATAGTTTGCATCCAGAGTGTCTAGGAAGAAATTCATTTTCTTCTTCAGGCAGCAAAGGCAACGAAGCTGCAACATCCACCGTGTCCATCTCAGATTCCTAGGTATCTTCAACACCTGAGATAAACCATAGGTTCCAGAACAGTCAGAAAGGCTGTCGAGGGATCAGACCTGTTTGCAAGTTTGCGAGGTTGGAGCTTTCATACTGTCCACGTGCTCATTCAGGACCTCCTGACCTGTCCAAACTTTATACGTCACTGTGGACCTGATCTTGGATCGATCATGCCTCTTACCCATGCAGGCCATTCCAGTGGTTCCCACACCAAACATAATCCTGTGAAGTAAACTATCTCTCTTGCTTAGTGGAGTCTTGTGTCTGGCATTGACATTCCTGACATCATTCCACTCCATTCCCACAGCCCCCGGGTCCATTAAGATGAGAATTAACCAGGTGCAGAGTCTGAAGTTTTATACACAGCACTTTAACATGCCCACTCTGTGTTTACACTCTCTTATTCAGCTCTTCCTATTATTTGTTTATTTCTTGCCTGTATCCACCTCCATCCTTAACCAATCAAATGCAAGAACAGTTACTCGATTCATTTGCCCAAATTCTGAAGAACCGAATAGCCCGTTGACCGAAGACGTTCTTGGGGCCTGCCCCCTCATCCTTGCATGAGCCAAGATTAGCAACTACCGCCCAATAAGATTGCGCCACAAGAAACAATGAGATCCTGGACAGAATCTTATCAGGCTCTGAGCGATATGGGCATTGGCGAGAGTTGTGTCAGAATTGAGTGAGAATTGAAGCCCCACCTGGATATTTGCAGCATCCAACTCCCGTCTTTCATGCTTTTGTCCAGCCGTGTGGTGGGTCTCTCATTTGAGGGGGATTGTTGCTTAGGTGAAAGTGAGGACTGCAGATGCTGGAGATTAGAGTCAAGATTAGAGTGGTGCTGGAAAAGCACAGCAGGTCAGGCAGCATCCGAGGAGCAGGAAAATCGACATTTCAGGCAGGAGCCCTTCATCAAGAATCGGGGATTATTTCTGACGGCCCAACTCACCTCGTTAATATTCTAGTCCTGTCTTACCAAACGTACTGAACAGTTCAGGCATTGAGAAAACTAGACGTGGAAGTGAGAGGGAGTAAATCCAGCTCGTAGGACCTCCATGTTGTAAGTGGCCAAACAACATCGCAGGGTACACTCCCCAGTCACCAGCCCCATGTACCCTTGGTCCACGGACATTGGCATCATCACAAACATCATGGTGATCTCCAATACACTGACAAACTGCTCAGGAAGGACAGCATGGCATTACAGGCAAATGGAATTGAAAGGCAGCAGCAAGGTCACTTTGCACACAGGGAAGGGCAACCAGCTTCCAGATGGGACCAGGTCGCATCTCAGGGCTGCTGGGTTGCTCTCAGCACCCGAAATATAAACTGTGCAACAGGTGACAAGGGGATGGATGGGTGTCCTGTTGGGGTACAGTGGTAGTGTCCCTGCCCCTGAACCGGGAGGGCTGCATTCAAGTGCCTGCCTCTAGGTGTAATAACATCTCTAAACAGCTCGGTTAGAAAACATAGGCTACACGCACGCTGCCAGCTTAATTCAGCACCATGCTCTAGCCATCTAACTAAGCCGTAAATTGGTCAGGCATGTCTTTACAAGTTTTTTTTTTGGGTGGCTAGACAGATGCTTTCTTCCTCACAACATCCCCAAAGTAAATCTGTGAAGCATGCATCTGAAATAAAACTTTGTCAGAGTCAAACCTGGCAATTTTGTAACTTTTTGTGCATAGATTCTGCAGCAGTTTATGCCAGGTCCACAAGGAGAATGCTATTCTGCACGCAAGCAAAATTATCCAAATCTCATTTCAACTTCAAGGCAGATGGGCGATTTTAAACTTTAACCAGAGCCAGGCCTGCAGGATAATAAGCTGCAGGCATTTAGACGATTAAGGGATGATCTGATCAAAGTCTTCAAGGTGCTAACAGAAAAGGACAGAGTAGATAAAGATAAACTATTTCCACTGATTGGAGATTCGAGAACCAGGGGCCATTGCCTGAAAGTTAGGGCCAGACTGTTCAGGAGAGATGCTCGGAAGCAGTTATACACCACAAAGGCTGCTGGACGTTTGAAAATCTCTTCCACAACTGACAATGGGTGACCCTCCTCATTCCTGAAGAAGGGCTTATGCCCAAAATGTCGATTCTCCTGGTCCTTGGATGCTGCCGACCTGCTGTATTTTTCCAGCAACACATTTTTCAGCTCTGATCTCCAGCATCTGTAGTCCTCACTTTCTCCTAGTTGATTTTAACCTGCTGCATCAGTTGTCAATTTTAAATCTGAAATAGATAATCTTTTGTTGAGCACAGGTATTTAGCGATATGGGCCAAAGGCAGGGATATGGAATTAGGCCAGAGATCAGCCATGATGTTATTGAATAGTCAAACAAGCTGGAGGGACGGAATGGCCTACTCCTGTTCCTATAGGACCATACTGCTTAGTCAGGATCATGTCATGTGGAGCTGATGTAGCTATCCTCATCATCCTTGAACTGCACACCATGTGGTAATATATAGTTATATTAGGTCAAGAGTCAGAACTTAACCGACAGAACAATTCATAAGGTTGCCAGCTTGATTTATTTTTGAACAAGTCGAATTATCAGCCCATCAGACCTGATAGCTCTGTGAACACTGACTAAGAGCCTAATCTGCGAGAGCTAGGGCAGGCAAAAGTTTTTGATCGAACAAACTCGCTGCTGCAACATTTGCTTCAATGACAGTGAATCGAAAAATCTCTGCTTTTCACAGACACACGCACCTACAGAACACTCCTTCAAATAGGGGTGTTGGTGCTACACAATCACGCACACCCACAGACACACACGCCTACACACAGAGATACACATGTACACATAGACAGACACACATACACACAAGCACACACAGACGTACAGACATACACACATACACAGATACGTATTCACACAGAGACACAGACACATACACACACGCACATACAAATGTGCACATACACTCAGACTTACACACAAGCACACTGAAACAGACATATATGTACAGACATACACACATACACAGACATATATACTCACAGACAGATACACACACATACATATACATGCACACAGACACACATACACACACTGAAAATACCAATTTGGCAAATTCTTTTCCCTGTCATTATGTGGTTTTAGAATCCACAGACATCAAAGTGGCAGTTAATGAACCAGCGTCCCCTGCTGACTCAGGGCTGGGTTACAAGCTAGACAGCTGGGACAAGGAGGCAGATGAGTCAGTGCTCAGAAAGCAGGGCCACTAAGGTATTTGCTGCAGGACTCCACCAGCCCCTTCCTGCGGTCAGGATCATCTTTGCATGCTGGTTTCTAGAAAATCTCAATGGAAAGAATGTGCATGTGAGTGTCAGGCCGGAATTAGACTGTCTTCAGTGGCCCCGGAGAAGTGTAATGGGCTGCTCGCAGCATCAGTGTGTAGGACGGGACTATCCGAGTGATAGAGGTGGGTCGGAATAGTGGGGACAAGTCAGGTAAGGGCTGACACATGAACCTCCAAATTCAAATAAATTGGCAGCTAGACACTCCATTATTCTGCCACTCTCACTTAACCTGTACTATCAACACTTTTTCTCCCAGCACTCTACACACCAACTCACCTACACCACCACAAACCCCCATACTACTGCAGAAATGCTACCCCCTCCACACTTCAGCTCTGATGAAGAGTCATCTAGACTGGAAACGTCAACTTGCTCTTTCTCTCCATGAATGCCGCCTGACTCGCTGTGACATCCAGCATTTGTTGTTTACAGAGAAAAATATTTGTGTTCTGTTGTAACTCCTGCCAAGGCATGCTCAGGAAGAGCAATCTTGTGTCAGTCACAAATGAAAGTAGCACAGGTTTTTCCATCCTTTCCCTCTTCAACGGTGAAATGTTCAGAGTGATGACACATGGGATTGTTCCCGTGTTTTTCCTGTTCCTGTCTGTGAGTACAAATAGCCTGAAATTCTATTTATTTCCTTATAGTTACATTTTCTCCAGCGTCCAAGGTGTAAATGACTTCAGCCCACTCCTTCCCTTCAGAGTGAAAATCTAAGCTGAGGTAAGGCAGGCGACTACATTTTACATTTCATAAGCTTCACCAATAACAATTTAGAATATTTCCAAACCATGGGACAAAACTCAACATCAATAATTATAAAATATGATCAGAGATTACTTCTTATTCAAAGAATCTTCAGAGCTCTGATATTAAAAAATTTGCAATTACATATACATAACTTGTTGAACTCTGAGGATATTTTTTAATGCAACCTCATTGATGCTTTAATACTGTAAAATAGAGTCTTTGACCTCTACTTTGATTTTCAGAATGCAGATCTCATCCAGTCTATTTTCACAATCGATAACCTTCCCAAATAACAATTACTTTTAATACAAGATTGATTTATTACTTTCTGTGCGAAATACTATTATTCTTCCCAACAGGTCTCTGCGCAATTTCAAGTGAAATTTGTACATTCTCAATGACTGAGGCTATATAGGGACTCAAATTAACTCATTCAATATACAGCCAATTCCAAGACATCTTAGCCAATTTAGTTAAATGCATTGAATGTTTGTACCGTAATTGTTACTTTCTTTACAACTGTTTGCATTTTTACAGTTCTTTGAACATTAAAACACCAAGCAATTGTGGATAGGCTCGGAGAAACAGCAGAAAAGATGGTTGGACAGGTGGATTAGTGATGTCTAAAGAGAGATATTAAGATAAAGGGGTTCTGGGAGTGAGCTTCAAGCATTAATACTGAGATGTTTGAAGCTTCTGCCGTTGAAGAAGAAACAGAAAGAGATAGGACATAAGGAATGCAGGATCGGAGGACCAGTAGGTGGAATATGAGGCTGGAGGATTTGTAAAGAATTTGATGAGGACTTGGGGCTATTTTAGGAGAAGGATTTTGAATTCAGTTGTATTGGAGACAATGGAAGAGGGTCCAATTGGGAATGATGACCATACATTTGCATTTATTACCCATTCCTAATTGCTTTGAGAAGGTGAGAGTGAACTGCATTCTGGAACTGCTACAGTCTGTGTGATGTAGGTAGATTCATAATGCTGTTCAGGAGGGAATTTTAGGATTGTGACATTGTGCACTCATCAGCAAATATCCCACTTCTGACCTGAAGTTGAAGGGAAGGTCATTAATAAAGCAGCTGAAGAAGTTTGGACCTGGGACAGCCGTTTCACCCAAGCTGTTCATTCAGGAACGTCTGAAATGTATTGGCCTCATTCATTAAAGTATGAGATGTCTAAATTCATTTTGCTTAAAGTGCTTTGCATCTCCAAATTATATTGATATTTACATATATCAACTTCTTATCAAGGTACATTTAAGCTACTTTATGAACAGGTTAATGTTTATTTTACAAATACATCAAAGAGGAAACCAGATAATAGACAACTGGTGACATAGTGGTAAAGTCTCTGGACTAGTAACCCTGAGGCCTAGGTTAACCTTCTGCAAACATGGCTCTGAATTCCACCTTGGCAACTGATGGGATTTAAGTTGAATTCATCAAATCCAGCATCGAAAACTATTATTCGTAAGACTGACCACAAAAGTTATTGCAGAGTAGTGTAAAAGCCCACCTGATTCACTAAGGAAGGAAACTTGCCATCTTTACCACAGCAATACTGTTGACTTTTAACTGTCTTCTGAAAATGGCCAAGCAAGCCACTCAGTTCAAGAGCAGTTAAGGGAGAGTTGACTCCCTCACTGACACACACGTCCCATGGACAAATTAGTTAACATAGCACAACATCAAGTACCTCAACTTACAGAAGGGATTTAGCAGAGTGATAATACAGCTAGCTGACTGTTACACAGGAGAAATTGGGATTAGGGAACCTAGGATTACCATACATCAAGGAGCATAGGTTAAGGATAGATCTAATGAAGGAATTCAAAATTGTAAGAGATTTCAATGGCAAATAGGGAGAAACAATTTGCTCTGGCTGGCTGGTCAGAAGTTATAGATGTAAAATAATTAACAAAAGAACTTGAGAAGAAATGAGGAGAAATTATTTCATATATAGTTGCCCTGGCCTAGAATGCATTGGCATAAAGGGTGGTTGAATCATACACTGTAATAAAGTTCAAAGGGCAATCAGACATGTGGCTGAAGAGGACTAACTTGCAGCATTACGAGGAAAAAGACTGGAGTGTGCGACTAATTTGGACTGTTGCTTCAAAGAGCCAGTATAGGTACCATAGACCAAATGCCTCTTTGAGTTCTGCCAGACTCTATGATCCAATGGCACTTCAACTTTGTTCTCAAACAAAGTTTTAAACAGGAATTCAACATATAAAACTCGCACCTTTCATTAAAAAGCAAAATACTGTGAATGCGGGAAATCTGAAACAAACACACAAATTGCTGGAGAAACATAACATAAAAAATAGGAGCAGGAGTACGTCATCTGGCCCCTCAAGCCTGCTCCGCCATTCAATAAGATCATGGTTAATCTTTCTATGGACTCAGCTCCACTTACCCGCCCACTCACCATAACCACTAATTCTTATACTGTTCAAAAATCGATCTTTGCCTTAAAACATTCAATGAGGTCACCTCAAGTGCAAGGAATTCCACAGCTTCACAACTCTTTGACTGAAAAAGTTCCTCAATCTGTTCCCCCTTAGTTTTAGTCTATGCCTCCTAGTGTTAGTTTCACTCCCCAATGGAAACAGCCTCCCTGCTTCTATCATATCTATTCCCTGCATAATCAAACTCAGCAGCATGGGTGGCACTGTGGTTAGCACTGCTGCCTCACAATGCCAGAGACCCAGGTTCAATTCCCACCTCAGGCAACTGACTGTGTGGAGTTTGCACATTGTCCCCGTGTCTGTGTGGGTTTCCTCCGGGTGCTCCGGTTTTCTCCCACAGTCCAAAGATGTGCAGGTCAGGTGAATTGGCCATGCTAAATTGCCCGTAGTATTAGGTAAGGGGTAAATGTAGGGGTATGGGTGGGTTACGCTTTGGTGGGTCGGTGTGGACTTGTTGGGCTGAAGGGCCTGTTTCCACACTGTAATGTAATCTAATCTAAAAACTCAACACCTCTGGCAGCATCTATAGAGAGAAGCTGAATTAACACTTCAAGAAGAATCATATCAGACTTGAAATATTAACCCTATTTCTACTTCCAGTTCTGGTCTGCTCCCATCTATAATCCCTTCATTCAACAAGTCAAAGCCTTCACTCATTATGGTCCCAACTACAATGTTCTTGTTCTCATTGTGCTGCTAAAGAATATTTACAGAATCTACCCACATAAGGAAAACATGAATCTTATTTCAAAAACATCTTCATCTCACCACAAAGCTGCAAGAGAGTGTGAGATCATGTGACATTGCATCACTTCCTCTGCTGTCATTAGCATATCACACAACCAGAATTAACCCTTCCTCTTACACTACTCTCTTAATATTTTCAAACAAAACCCTTCCAAGCTTGCTATATCTCTCCACAACAGCTTTGTTTTTTAAGGTTACACCTATACTGACAACATTCTCTCTCAATTTCCATTCCAGTCTTGCTGAAGTTTGAGTCCTGCAACTTTGAGAAGTCGTTTGCCACATTAAAAAAACAAAAAGGAAGATTTGCTTTTGGATAACACCTTCCACAATCACAGGACACGCCAAAGTGTTCCACATTTGAAATGTCAGCACTATTGTAATGAAATGTAGCAGCAAATTCGGAAATAATTCAGGTGCTATGAGCACCAATGTGACAATGGCAAAGATTAGGGATGTTGGTTAAGGAATAAATAATAGTTGGCACACCAACCTCTTCCATTTAACATCTCGTCTGAAAGGCGTTACCTTCACACAGTGCTGAGGTTTCAGCCTTGACTTGGGTCTCAGGGTTCTGGATTGGAATTGAATAGAAACCTAAATTATAGACCAGCTCCCTGCATTAAAGAGATCTTAGCATCTTCACACCCTTCTGACTCAAGGGAAAGAGTGCTAACAGCTGAGTAACATTCAATTTGTGTACTGCATTAATAATTCGGAGATTATCTCTGAATTTGCCAGCAGCTTCTAGGAACTTGGGGCAGATGAGGACTGAACACAATACTCATTTTTATTTTTATTCACTGCTGGAACATGGGCATTGCTGGTGGGACTAGCATTTATTGCCCGTCCCTAGTTGCCTTTAAGAAGTTTGTGCTGAGCTGCCTTCTTGAACCGTAAATCCACAGTCCATAATCCATAATGCTATTAAGGATGGAATTCCAGGATTTTGACCCAGCAATAGTGAAGGCACGGCAATATATTTCCAAGTTAGGATGGTGAGAAGCTTGGAGGGCCACTTGAATACAGTGGTGTTCCCGTGTATCTGCTGCCCTTGTCCTTCTAGTTAGAAGGGTCTGTGGGTTTGGAAGGTTCTGTTATGCAATGAAAACTATTAAAGTTTATTAAGTTTATTGACTATAAACTATATACAGGAGCCTGGTCCAGCAGGATATCACTACTGTTTTCTTTGGTCAGATCTGAGTCACACATGACCTGACACCTGACATATCTCCTTACATACAGGCTACTACTACTAGGATATCGGTAAAATTCAAGAGGGTGGTACGCATATGGAATGAGCTGCCAGAGGAAGTGGTGGAGGCTGGTACAATTACAACATTTAAGAGGCATTTGGATGGGTATACGAATAGGAAGGGTTTGGAGGGATATGGGCCGGGTGCTGGTAGGTGGGACTAGATTGTGTTGGGATATCTGGTCGGCATGGATGGGTTGAACCGAAGGGTCTGTTTCCATGCTATACATCTCTATGACTCTACGACTCTATGTTACATCAAAAGCATTAGTCTTACTGTAAGTTGAGGCTGCAATTTATGAATCACAATAAATCTTTAAAAGTCTTTGGTCATGGATACAAGGGTGGACAGTAGAGGCCAACAATAACCATTTAGTTCACCAAAATCCTTTTGGGAAGAAAATCTGCCATCCTTACCTGGTCTGGCCTACATGTGACTTCAGACCCACAGCAATGTGGTTAGCTCTTTACTGCCCTCTGGGCAATGAGGGATGGGCAATAAATGCTGACTTGGCCAGTGATGACCACATGCCATGAACAAGTCAAAGAATAAGCATGATTTGCAATCAAACAAAGGAGTCTAATGTTTAAACACAAATGTGAAGTTTGTTTTCCCCACCTGAATATCTGCTTGTACATGATTTTTTTCAGAAAGAAGATAAACAAATGACTCAATTGGTAAACTCAGTATGTGATTGAAGGCTACATTCTAGTTGTTTAGCTGCATTTAAGCTAAAGAGAGGGCAGGTGAATATCGGCTAGGGTTCCTTACTTCTAACCACAACATAATGAATCGACTAGACAGAACTTGTCTGCATGCATTGAGCAAGAACAAGCTTAATGAGAGTGATGGCACTATGTAGAATGGCCACTTGGATGAGGTACCAGGGCAAGATTTATTCCCAATGACCTTATACCAGAAAGAGGTAGCAGCTTATGAAAAGAGTGGAGAAAATTAGGGACTCAGAGAACTTCAGAAGTAAATATTGCTCTGGAATGAATGGTTTGAACAGTCTGCGAGAATACCTCCGCTAATGTCCTCATTATTTAGCTTAATTTGACAACATCATCATTATGTAGATTCTTTTTGTTTCTACATTCCTTTATTCTCATTCAGGTTATGGCTGAAATTCAAAGAGCTAACTACATCTGTTAAAGTACAAAATAAATCCATGGAACAAAGAACAGAGAAGAAATTGTGAACTCAAATATGATCCTTTTCTTCATTCGAATAACCTTGATGTTTTGTATGTTTTGCTTATACTTTTCACTCTGAATCAGTGAACATAATTGCCATAATAATGGCCTTTACCACAAATGGGGGAGGGCTTGGCTGTTCTTTGAATAATAAATTCATGGACATTTACTGCATGAAGTGAAGTGTTTCAGCCAATTATATGTGTGGTGGCCAGTAGCCAACCAGCCTAATCACACTTTCCAGCTTTGATTGTAGCACTTTATGGACAACTCCAAATGCATTCTTCATTTATCTCAGGGGTCTGCCTCTACAACCCTTTCTGGCAGTGAGTTCCAAATCCCTACTACTCTATTTAGAAACATTTCCCCTCAAATTGCCTCTTAGCCTTCTATCTCTTATACTAAATCCATGTCCCTGAGTTATGGATCCCTCAAACAAAAGGAAGGGTGACTTTCTACCCACTGTGTCTACAAACCCATATCATTTTGTTTGCTTCAACAAGGTCTCCCCTCAGCTTCCCCTGTTCCAAAGAAAACCAGCTTAGCTTCAAGGCTGAACAGCTCTCCAGAGAACCAAACAGGGACACTTTGGCAGCTGGGGCAGTACTAATTGGGGAGGTCCTGTCCTAACTGTAGTTGTGAGGGCCGATGGTGGAGTCATAACAGTAGGAGAGGGGGGAGAGAACAGTGCACATGCACTGCTCAAAACCAAAGATTGAAAGTATGAAAAAATGGCTGTCCAAGCAACAAGCAAACAAAGACACAGAACAACCATCTCCATTATAGAACAGTCTTGTAAAGTCCAGGATAGTCACTTTGAGAAAAGTACCTTCCTTGCGAGGCATAAGAACACAGGAAATAGAAGCAAGACTAGGCCATTCGGCCCAGAGAGCCTATTCCATCACTCAAACAGATCAACAGCTAATCATTTACCTCTACACTATTTATCCCATCCTCATTGGCATTCCTCGTTGTTATGGAAAGAATTTACACATCCTCAGAATTGTCCAAGTGCTCTAAAATCAAGAAAGTATGAATGTAAGTTAGCTTGCTGAGCTGGAAGGGTTAGTTTTGAGATGTTTCGCGTAACATCATGGTAACGAGACATCTGAAAACCAAACTTCCAGCTAATTTACATCTATATCATCACCTGTGCTACAAATCTTCCAAAAAAACCTCCAGCCCTAAAAAGTATTTTAATAGCAAAGCTGCCATCATTTACTGAACAATTATCACAACTTTGTTTTCCAGACAACTGAAAAAAATATATAAATAAATCAACTTTCTTGATGTGGTCAATGGATAACTGTTGGCAAGAACACTAGGAGCAATTCCCTTTTCTCCTTCAGTCAACACATCTTCATGATGATGTTGAATTGTCAACCTCAATTGTAGGCCCCCTGGTTCTAAACTAAGTCTTGAACCCCCAGTTCTCTGATTTAACCAGGAGGCTAGTCTTAAACATAGCTGACACCAGCACTTACAGTAACAAATGTTTTGTCACTGAGCACAGAAAACTGTAAGTCTTTGCTAAGGTTAAAATAGAAGTCTGAGCATCATTAAAGAAATCCCACAACATTACAACAACTTACAATATTACCATTGCTGAATTCCTGGGAGTTACTACGAAACAAAAACTGAACTATATTAGCCATGTAAACACAACTGTTCTAAGAGTAGGTCAGAGGCAGTGAGTAATTCACCTCCTGACTCCCTAAAGCCTGTTCACCATCTACAAGGCTCAAAATCAGCCGAGTGGATGGATACAACTGAAAAATCTCTGAAGAAGCTTGACAGCATCTAGGACAAAGTTACCTGTTTGATTGGCACCACACTCATCACGCCTGAAACGTCGATTTTCCTGCTCCTCGGATGCTGCCTGACCTGCTGTGCTTTTCCAGCACCATTCTAATCTAGACTACATCCATCACATTCAACATTTATTCCCCTAACCACAATGGCAACACTGTCTATGATCTACAAGGTGCAGTGTAGCAACACAGCAAGGTTGCTCTGACAGCACCTTCCAAACCCAGGACTACTTCCAACCAGAAAGCAGGGGCAGCAGATACGTGGGAACACTATGGCCAAGTTCCCTTCCAAGCAGCAGACCATCCTGAATTGGAACTACACTGCCGTTCCTTCGTCTGCACCAAAATCCTGAAATTCTCTTCCTAACTGTGGCTGTCCCTACACTCCAAGGCATGCTGCAGTTTAAGGAAGTATTTCACCACCACATCGTCAAGGGCCACTACAGATGGAGCAATATTGTCTGGGCTAGGTAACAATGCCCACATTCCATGACAAATTTTTTAAAAGTTCGATGTACCAGGTCTGTTGGATGGTAAGTGCAATGTAAGTGTGATGGGGTTCTTAATGGAGGCGCATTTACAGTCAGAAAAAGGTTATGTTCTCATAACACAGCAAGTGGCATGAGGATGAGAGTTGCTGCAGAGCTAATTACATTCTGATTTTCACTTATCACTTTTCTCCAGTTATGATGCTTGCAATGTATTTTTCATAATGACAATATATTTCCTGGGTCCCCAGGCTGTCGCTGTAAACAGCACAGAAAGATTAACCAGATGTCCCGGACTATCATCCAACATGTTCTGCCTCTTGAGCAAAATGTAAATGCTACACAACCAGAATCACTTTGTTAGATGAGACAAATTGCATGGTTTTGAACTGCAAAGCTGGAAATGACATGGGTTGCAAGGATTTTTTTGGCCCTGTCAATTACAATCAGGTGGCAAACATAATCACATTTGTAGCCAAGTAGATGTCAGCTGTAACCTCAGGTTTTAATGGTACAACTCAATGGAACGAATCAATTGTAACATTTTGTTTCTACACATTCTCTAATGGGTAGTCAACAGCTAGGTTGAAAACTAATCTTTTCCTGGTATATCATTGCTACGCCACTCGATATTCAATTGGAACAACCACACATGTCTGATCAGAATCAATCGAACACTCATGAGCCATTCCAGAATTAGAAAAAACTTACAATCTTATACAGTCATAGAACTTTTCCAGCACAGATGGAGGTCATTTGGCTCAATAAGCTCAGGTTGGCTCTCTGTAAAACAATCAGTCCCAATCCCTTACTCTGTCCCTGTTTATTTCACTTCTGTTTTCATCAATTTCCTTTTGAAATCATTGATCATCTCTCCTTCAAGCACCCTCGGAGGCAGTGAGTTCCAGATTATTACCATCTGCTGCATTAAAGGTCCTTCCCCTTTATCTCTTGATAAAACCTAAAATGCATGTTCCCTTATCATCCTACTATCAACAAATGAGGACATTCCTGATGAAGGGCTTATGCCCGCAAAATCGACTCTCCTGCTCATCAAATGCTGCCTGACCTGCTGTGCTTTTCCAGCACTGCACCTTTCAACTCTGAGCTCCAGCATCTGAAGTCCTCACTCTTTTCTAGCCTCTCAAGAATCCTGGTATTTATGTTTTATCCTCCTTGGTGAAAACAGAAGCAAAGCATGAATTTACGTCATCTGTCATTTCTTTGTTCCCCAATATAAATTCCCTTATTACTGATTGTGAGGGACTAACATGGTTAGCACCGCTGCCTCACAGCGCCAGGGATCAGGGTTCAATTTCAGCCCTCAGCTGACTGTCTGTGTGGAGTTTGCATGTTCTCCCCGTGTCTGTTTGAGTTTCCTCCGGGTGCTCTGGTTTCCTCCCACACTCCAAAGATGTGCAGGTCAGGGTGAATTGGCCATGCTAAATTTCCCATAGTGGTCAGGGATGTGTAGGTTAGGTGCCCTAGTCAGGAGTAAATGTAGAATAATAGGGTAGGGGAATGGGTCTGGGAGGGTTGCTTTTTGGAGGGTCAGTGTGGGCTAGTTGGGCCGAAGGGCCTGTTTCCACACTGTAGATATTCTAAATTATAAGTTCTAAGTACATTAGCATTCACCAATCACCTTCTGTTTACATATCTATAGAAACGTCTACAGTCAGTTGTTATGTAACCAGCGAGCTTACTGTCATACGTTATTTTCCCTTGTTGATCAATCCCTTGGTCCTCCTTTGCTGACTTCTAAATTGTTACTAATCCTCGGGTCTACTGCGTTCTCTTACCAATTTGTATTCCTCTTTTTTGCAAATAATACAATCTCTAACTTCCCACATAAGCCATTGTGTGGCCTCTGGGATACAGGGAAAGCTAGCCGATTGGATCCAAAGTTCGCTTTGATTATAGAAGACAGAGAGCAGTGGTAGAGTTTTATTATTTGAACTGAAGGCCCATGACTAGCAGTGTGCCACAAGGACCATTTCTAGATCAATTGTTGTTGGTCATTTACATTAACTATTTGGATGAGAATTTAGGAGATATGGTTTGTTCGTTTGTGATAAGATAGCTGAAGAGATAGTGGATGCATTAGTGGTGATTTTCCAGGAAATCACTGGATTCAGGGAGGGTCCCACAGGACTGGAAATTTGCTAATGAATCCCCCCCCCCCCACCCCCCGTTTAAAAAGGGAATAAGGTAACAAAAACGGGAAATTATAGGTCGATTAGCCTGACCACAGTCGTTGGTAAGATTTTAAAGCCCAATGAGATTTCTGAATACTTGGAAGTGTATGGTAAAATAGGGCAAAGTCAACATGCTTTCAGCAAGACTAAGAGATGCTGGTGTTGGACTGGGGTGGATAAAATTAAAAATCACACAACACCAGGTTATAGTCCGACAGGTTTACTTGGAAGCACTAACTTTCAGACCGCTGCTCCTTCATCAGGTTTCATCAAGAGGAGGTCACGCCTGACAAATCCGTTAGAATTCCTTGAGAAGCTAGCAAGCAGGTTTGACCAAGGGGAGATGAGAATAATTCTGCACAAAATGGGATCATAGCACAGTGAAGGCAAGATTAACTCTTGTTCTGATATGGTGTAAATCATTTTTCTGTTCAAGTATATGACACAAAGTGTCCTCAACAGAATAACTATTAGATAGAGCAAAAGTCCATGAGACTGTAAAAAAGGTCATTTTCTTTTAATAGATCTATTTCATTTGCCTGTCTTGCCATCACATCTCACAGTCCAACTTTCCTCCACATTTGTATTTAATTTCTCTTGTGAACCAATTTAAAGTCTTGATTTCGCTTTCAGAAATCTGACAATGAATATTTCCACCTGGATCTTCTTATTGTATGCTTCCTTACTACTTGGGTATTTTAACTCTTCTCTTTAGGGATCAATTTGCCTGAAAGGGATTTGTCTATCCCATTCACAAATCAATCTTTAAAAATTTAAGATCATTCACAAAGGTTCCTCTTCAGAAAATAAACCTTGACTTTTGTCAACTGTTGGAGGTTCTTCACGAACAGTGCACATCAGTGTCAAATTTATTCTTTGCATGACAGAATGAGACATTAAATACTTGAAATTCTTCAATTATTAAAATATACTGCATGTTATTTGTAGCAAAGAACATTTTGGTAATTAACAATGAATGCAAATATTTTTATAGATAAGATGTCTCAATCAGTTGGGTTCTGATTCCAGAACCCTTTCCTTTGGATTGCTCTCTGAAGGGTTGCCTTTGGTTACTTTCTCTCTTACATCTACATACTGCACTTAACATCATCAGCAAACATGGGGATGAGGATCCAATTATACCTCAATGATAGTGTCGGAGAAATTCAGCCCAATAAATCAGAGACCACAAACAAGGATCGCGGTGAAATTGACAAGTGGTTTATTAAACAGTGATATCATGGAAGAGAAATTGACCAGGTGGACACAGAACTGATTCTCTGCACAGACGGCCAGAATGCTCTTCCCCGGGTGGAAGGTGCAGGCAGGCTTTATAGGGGTATAACACAAAGGTGGTCATTATGAAGCAGTTACAGTACAATGGGGAAAATTGTAAAGTGACTAAAACAACAATAAACTGAATGGAAATTAATCAAGTGTATGGCAGCAGCAATTCATTTGTAATTGACACAGGAGATTCCTGCCATCTCTGTGAGTGGGTGAGAACGTCTTCTAGAGGATTCTTCATTGTATTTCCCGTCTGCGCAAATATGTATAAATGTTCCTTCTCTTGGCATCCAGGTCTGTCCATTGTGTTCCTCCTGCAATGAAGTCTTTCAGAGTCTCTCGGTCTGCCTCTTTCTTTATGCGGTATCGGTTTCAATAGGATCGGAGCCTGCCCTTAGGGTGTTGGGACTGCAGTGCTAATTGGGCTGGGAGCTTTATTGTGAAGGCTGTTTGGGAAGTGTATTCTCTGGTCTGGGAGCTTGGCCGTGCCTGATTTCTGTGTTAGCCTGTTTGGCCAAGACTGGGACATTGTGGGTGTGTTCTGTGTTTTTATGCATGCTTGATCTCTGTGTTTCACAGACCTGCTTCTGCATTTTATTTTAATGTGGTCATGCTGTAGGTGGGCTGGGTAGCAGAACTTTCTCCTGCAATAGCCTGTTTGCATTTCCACTATCTCTCTCTCCTAATGTATTATAAAAATGCCCCTCTGGTATCCAGTGTTGGATGAGTGGCAATTTCTTCCAGAAACACATGAAAAAAAGATGCCCTGGTCTTCATCACTGATTATTAGTTTCACATTTCCCTTGTGGCATAAGCATCTGAAATAACAGCTTCAGATTTGGATTTATAAATACAGGCAAATGGACATGGATCAGTTCTATAGAAGTTCTTTAAATGGTCAGAAAGTAATTTTGGAACAGAGACCCAAATATACTTCCAATTTAAAATTTAAAATTATCATCTTTGTGTTTTAATTCCTTCATGACCACATCCTTCCCCATGTTTGTTAACTCCTCCAGCCTAACAAACTATTGAAAGGTTGTATTCTCTCCATCTACTGATTGTCATCTTCTACATTTCTCCTCTCCCTCAGCCCCATAATGGCAGCATATTGTGGAATTACTGAATGTCCTATCCACCCAACTATCTCTCATCCTTGAAGACCTGTCAATAAACCCTGCTCTTAGGTTATATGATTCTGGTCAAAGCTCCTACTGGTGCCTTCTGTATCCAAGGCCATCTCATAACGCTTGTGTGAGTTATGCCCTTTTTTAAAAAAATGTAAAGGTACAATATCAATGCAATTTGTTGCTTTACGGTAGGCTAATCTCTACTTTGTCAAAGATACCAGCAGAAGGTCCAAATGTACATAACATCTCAAATAATGTACATTTTTAAAGATAAAACAAATAAAGTATCTGCAGTTTAAAGGAAAACTAGTAAAGAGGTGGAAAGTACACAATGCTGTGAGACTTGTGTTCCACTTTCTAAGGAGAAAGTGAGGACTGCAAATGCTGGAAATCAGAGTCAAGATTAGAGTGGTACTGGAAAAGCACAGCCAGTCAGGCAGTATCCGAGGAGCATGAGAATCGATGTTTCAGGCATAAGCCCTTCATCCACTTTCTAAGGTCATTCAGTTGGCTTGACTGGAGGCAAAGTTATTCAATTAAAATCAGCATTATGGGTGTTGCAACATATAGCATTGCCTCCAGTCCAATCGAGATGTTTATTTTATGTATTTTTAGAGTGTGAGCTTCACTGATAAAGCCATCATTTATTGCCCGTTCTTAATTGCCCTGGAGCAGGCTTTCACTGCCGCTTCATGCAAAAACATTTCACATTTAATTGGCTGGACGTTTGGTATGCTTGCCTCTATTGGTCAGTGTGTTGCGTATAGGAGTTCGGAGATCATGTTACAGCTGTATAGGATATTGGTTAGGGCACATTTGGAATATTGCATTCAATTCTGGTGTCCCTGCTATAGAAATGATGTTGTGAAACTTGCAAGAGTTCAGAAAAGATTTACGAGGATGTTGCCAGGGTTGGAGGTTTTGAACTAAAGGGAGAGGCTGAACAGGCTGGGGCTGTTTTCTCTGGAGCATCAGAGGCTGAGGGGTCACCTTATAGAGGTTTCCAAAATCATGAGGGGGATAGATAGGGTGAATAGCTAAGGTCCTTTCCTCAGTGTAATGGAGTCCAAAACTAGAGGGTATAGGTTTAAGGTGAGAGGGGAAAGACTTAAAAGGGACATTGGGTGGTGCATGTATGGAATGAGCTGCCAGAGGAAATGGTGGAGGCTGGTACAATTACAACATTTAAAAGGCATCTGGATGGGTACATGAATAGGAAGGGTTTGGAGGGATATGGGTGAAAAGCTGGCAAATGGGAGTAGATTAATTTTAGATACCTGGTCAGCATGGATGAGTTGGACCGAAAGGTCTGTTTCCGTGCTGTACAGCTCTATGACCTTGAGAATCAATAATTGAGATAGTTAAGAAAAGATAAAAGCAGATATATAGGCCCAGATATTGCCTCAGAGAAAGGAAAATACATGTTGTGCCCTTTAGTGGCATCACAAACTTGCACCTGAAACATGTATGACTTTGCCAAGGATTTTTACTAAAGTTTGGGCCACCCCCTCAAACCCCGGAAGTTACCCCATGCTTCCTATTAGATTACATTACAGTGTGGAAACAGGCTCTTCGGCCCAACAAGTCCACACTGACTCGCCGAAGCGTAACCCACCCATACCCTTACATTTACCCCTTACCTAACACTACAGACAATTTATCATGGCCAATTCACCTGACCTGCACATCTTTGGACTGTGAGAGGAAACCGGAGCACCCGGAGGAAACCCAGGCAGACACGGGGAGAACCTCCAAACTCCAAACTATGTATCTTCTATAGCCACTGAATTATGTAAAACCTTCAAAAGACATGTAATAGCAATGGAAATAAGCTTAAATGCCCATGCAATGAAAGTAATGCTGTGACAATGTGATGAAACTTATATTTTAAAGGTCTGTCATTAATACTGCAATGAAAAACTATTCTCCACAGATAACCTTGAAGCAGTTATTGCATTGTATAAACAATTAACCATCTACTTAGAAAATCATATTAAATGCTGAGTATGTTAATGCATCCTCATAAAACAATTACTCATTACATTAAACAGATGTGTCAACAAAACTGGGTGTTCCATTTTGTTGGGATGGTTTGGAACTCAGCCAAGCATTCACAATGGCTACAACTATCACAAGATTAGCTGTTAATTCTGAAGCCTGGAATTGAAAGGCACATGGTATCTTCTCCATTTCAAAACAGGTTGGTTGCCTCACCAAGGATGAAGAGGAGCAGGTGCATACCTTTCCAAGTAGTGAATGTTTATTTCACGGTCTGTCTGTACATTTAAATTTAACATTAGAGCTGAGAAGATTAAGAGAGGACATGATTGAAAAGTTATGAGGAACACAGATAGGGTGGACAGGAAGAAAGATTTCCTCTTGATGGAGGGATCAATGATGGAGGGGTCTGGGTGGCGGGCGTCATAGATTTAAGGAGGGGGCAAGAGTTTTGGAGGAAATGTAGCGAGAAAACCTTTTCACCCAAAAAGAAATCTGGAACCCACTGCCAATAAGGGTGGTCATTGCAGAACCCTCAGAACAATTAAGAACAATATAGATGTACACTTATTGCCAAGGCATACATGGTTATGAGTGAAATGCTCAAAAATTGAATTAGAATACTTAGGTAGATTTTTTTTGACTGGCATGTATGCAATGACAAAAGGCCTTTTTCTGTGCTGTAAATTTCTATGACAAGGTAAATTTACCAGTATAGTTTTAACTGACTCTCCAAGGAAGCATGTTTATTTTAGGGCTGAGCACAAACAAGTAGCA